>NC_141376.1:32542938-33052871 GCF_017979445.1 Akebia trifoliata
TAGGTTTAGAACTTCTATAAAATATAATTTTTGTTTTATAGTCCAATTTTGATTTAGAAAGATTGTTATGTGCAACAGTTAGATCATGTTAGGGTATTCGTTTGCATTCCTTAATTATTTTTTTTAATTAAGATTCGAGCAATGTTTATGGGCTTTATGAAGGCTTGATATGGATTAAACCCAAAATGAAAATTGGCTTAATATTTTCCTATAAAGTTATGGGCATGCCCAAGAGCAATCCCAAATAGATTAACGTAAATCCATAATAAATTCTTTTCTATATCGAAGTCAAAATCAACCTAAAGTAAGTTTATGTTGAATTAATAGTATTATGATGTGCCTAAATTCCAAGCGGGCTATACGACAAGGTAGATTGCTTGAGTCTACATTGGAAAAAAGACATTACTGCCTTTAATTTCTTAAGAGTGAAAATTTTCTATTGGGTTGGACTCCATTCAATTGTTTTAGGGTATGAATGATTGTCCAAAATTACTTTTTAAAACTAAATTGACTCCAATGGTCAACTATTGAGATTCTGGTGCGGGGACTTGATTGAAGAGTGGGAAAGGTGTTAGGAACCCCACTCTTCCCATCATTGTAAGGATTACCTAATGTTTTGGCCATTTTAGTAACTTTGAAAAGTTGGGACGAAGAAAGAAGGGTTGAAATCTAAGCAAAATGGGAGTTCTAATCTATAACCATCCTCAATTTAGAACATAGGCCTTGGGTTGATCTGATTAAATTAGGAAACCCATTAGATATTCCATTTCATGCTAAATAATGTAATTGAATTAAACAAATCAATTTGAGATACAAATTTAGGAAAACATGATGTTGAGCATTTTAGAAAATAGATTTTAGCAAACTGAAATTTAGACTCATAGGTAGTTGTCATTAAAACCACATGAAGAAATCTGATCAGAGAGTTTTTTAACAAGAAGCAACTACACTTTTTAATGAATCCAACAAAAAAAGAATCAATCAATTTGGGTCTATAGTTTGGGTGATATAGCCTTAAGAAGTTGTTATCCCTACTGTAGAAAAACTGAATTTATTGAGAATTCTTGGATGATCACTACAAATGCCCTAATAGGGTATTTATAGACCAACTATCCTATTACAAGAATAATCTAGAAATTCAAGAATATCTAGAATAATCAACCAATTATCCTATTGTAGAAGATTACAAGAATATTCTAGAAAGTCAAGAGTGATCAAGAATAATTAAGAAGAATATCCTATTTTCCTGATTCTTTGGGATCAGATTTCTTGATTCTCCTACACTCTCTCAAGTTGGTGCATAGATGTCAATCATGCCCAACTTGTTTATCAGATGTTCAAAGTTAGGTCTAGCAAACCCCTTAGTCAAGATGTCGGCTGTTTGCTGACTAGAAGGCACAAACGGCAAGCAAACAGTTCCAGCTTCAAGTTTTTTCTTAATGAAATATCGATCAATCTTAATGTGCTTCGTCCTATCATTGCTGGACAAGATTGTGAGCAATACTTATTGCAGCCTTGCTATTGCAGTACAGCTTCAGAGGAAGTTCCACAGTCATCTTGAGTTCTTCGAGGATTTTGTATATCCACAATACCTCACAGATCCCTTGAGCCATTGCTCTAAACTCAGCCTCTGCGATACTTTTGGCAACAACATTTTGCTTCTTGTTTCGTCAGGTAACCAAGTTTTCCCACACAAATGTGCAATACCCTGAAATAGATCTCCTATCATTCACCGAACCTGCCCAATCTACATAAGTAAATACCTCAACACTCCCCAACTGCAGAGGAAGTTCCACAGTCATCTTGAGTTCTTCGAGGATTTTGTATATCCACAATACCTCACAGATCCCTTGAGCCATTGTTCTAAACTCAGCTTCTGCGATACTTTTGGCAACAACATTTTGCTTCTTGTTTCGTCAGGTAACCAAGTTTTCCCACACAAATGTGCAATACCCTGAAATAGATCTCCTATCATTCACCGAACCTGCCCAATCTGCATAAGTAAATACCTCAACACTCCTTTGATTTGTCTTTTTGAAAAAAAACATTTTCTAGGAGTAGACTTTAAATATCTCAAAATTCGGTAGACCGTCTTGAGGTGTTCTTCATAAGGTGCATGCATAAATTGACTAACAACACTGACAGAGAAGGCAATATCAGGTCGAGTATGAGATAAATAGATTAGTTTTCCAACCAATCTCTGGTATCTACAAGTATCAACAGGAACACTTCCCTCTTCCTAAAGCTTTACATTGGGATCCATGGGAGTCTCAGCCAGTCTGCAACCATTCAACCCGGTTTCCTTCAAAAGATCAAGAATATACTTTCATTGAGAGACAATGATTTCTTTTCTTGAACGGGCAACTTCCATGCAAGGAAATATCTTGGCGCTCTTAAATCCTTGATCTCGAATTCTAATGCAAAGTTCTTTTTCAGTCTCTCTATTTCGATCACATCATCACCTATGAGAATAATATCATCAACATAAACTATTAGCACAGCAACCTTTCCTTCATGAGAGAACTTGAAAAACAAGGTATGATCAGCTTGTCCTTGAGAATATCCTTGTTTTCTGACAGACTGTGTGAACTTCTAAAACCAAGCCCTTGGAGACTGTTTGAGACCATACAGGGAGTTTTTTAGTTTGCATATTCTTGAGCCAAACTTCTCCTCAAAGCTCGATGGACTATCCATGTACACTTCTTCATCCAAGTCACCATTGAGGAAGGCATTCTTCACATCTAATTGTTGTAAGGGCCAGTCCAAATTAGCAACAATAGATAAAAGTACTTTCACCGTGTTTAATTTTGCAACAGGAGCAAAAGTCTCAGAATAATCAATGTCATATGTCTGGGTAAATCCCTTTGCTGCCAACCTAGCCTTGTATCTTTCCACTGAACTATCAGAATTATACTTCATAGTAAAGACTCATTTACAACCCACAGTGGTCTTCCCAGCTGACAATACCTCAGCACTCCAAGTATTGTTCTTCTCAAGAGCTCTCATCTCTTCAAGTACTGCTTCCTTCCACTTTGAAACCTTTAGAGCCTCTTTTACACTGTTAGGAATTTCTACACTGTACAATTGAAAGGTAAAAGCAGAAAGTGATGAAGACAATTTCGAGTATGACACAAATTTAGACAGTGGATGACTAGTGTAGGATTTAACCCCTTTACGAAGAGCTGTAGGAATATCTAAATCAGAAGACTTAGACTGACTGTTGGGAAGAGAAAGAGAATTACCTGTAACAGACTCAGATTATTGATTCGTCCTTGGTTCAGAATCATAGCTGTGTTGTAGAGTCAATTCGTCTTTCCTTTTCTTATGATTCTTCTTCAAGTAAACAATCCCTTTCCAAGTTCGGTCACCTTCCTTGAATCTATTATCATGTTGTGACATTATAGTTTCCAAAAATTATTGTTCAGAATTCTGATTTTTAGATTGTTTTTCAAATGTAGGCTAGACTCAAGAGAAACATCACTCATAGTGGGAGGAGTTTCAAGGAATGAATCTTGGCCTTTTACTATAGGTGCAGAGATACTAGACTCAGAATCTTGCGAGAGAAACACATCATCTGAGAGAAAAACATCGTTCGAGTTAAATGAATCTTCCTTAAAAATCTCCCCCTGAAGATGAATATTCTTAAAATATGGTTGTTTTTCAAAAAATGTAACATCCATTGTGATAAAACATTTTTTCGATATCGGGTCAAAACATTTATAGCCTTTCTGAGTTGGGGAGTAACCAATGAAGACACATTTTATAGTTTTGGGCTCACGTTTTCCAATTTTTCCATGTTCATGAACAAAAATCGTACAACCAAATATTTTTAAAGGTAGATCAACAGAAAGTCTAGCAGTTGGAAAAAAATTTGTGAAAACTTGGAAAGGAGTTCGAAATTGTAAAACTTTGGAGGGAATTCAGTTTATTAAGTACGCAGCAGTTAAAACAGCCTCTCCCCACAGATACTTGGGAACTTTAGTTGCAAAAAGTAACGCGCGAGCCACCTCCAACAGATGTTTATTTTTTCTTTTTGCAACACCATTCTTTTGGGGTGTATTGATGCAAGAACTGTGATGAATTATTTCTTTTTCATGAAAAAAATTTTTCAAGGTCATGTTAAAATACTCTTTCCCATTATCACTCCTGAAAACTTGTATGTTAGTTTGAAATTAAGTCTACACCATATTGTAAAAATTTTAAAAAACGTGTTCAGCCTCTGATTTTTCTTTCAATAAATACACCCAGTAGAGTCGAGTATGATCATCTGTAAATGTGATGAACCATCTCTTGTTAGAAGGTGTACTTATCTTATTAGGACTCCAAACATCACTGTGAATAATAGTGAAAGGTTTTGATGGTTTATATGGTTGTGAAGTAAAATATGTACGGTGGTGTTTTGCAAATTCACATATTTTACAATGAAACATAAATGGATCTTTATTGCCAAACAACTTAGGAAACAAATATTTTAAATATTTGAAATTTGGATGACCTAATCTTAAATGCCATAACATAATATTATTATTGGAAACAGAAATAGATTCAAAGCAGGAACTTATTTGTTGAGATTGTCACCTCGATTTAAATCCATCATCAAGGAAGTAGAGTCCTCCACTTTGTTTAGCACTGCCAATCATCCTCCCCGAGGTCAAATCCTGGAACAAACAATGAGTTGGGAAAAAATTAGTTTGATAGTTTTGATCACGGGTTAGCTTACTAACATACAAAAGATTACAGGAAAGTTTGGGAACATCGTGAAGAGTGAGTGATAAAGATACTATAATAGAATATTTTCCTACAATGGCTGAAAGAGAGCCATCTGCAATCTTAATTTTCTGATTACCTACACAAGGATTATACGAAGGATAAAGATTTGACAACCCTGTCATATGATTGGTTGCACCTGAATCAATTATCCAGGTGCGATCAGGGTTGACACCAATGAGAGCTGCTTTCAAGTAATTACCTTTTTGAGCAAAAGAACAATAAGGATTATTCTGAGACTCGAGAAACTTGTACAGTTGGTCTATCTGCTCCTTGGTGAAAGGAAATGAACTTGAAGAAGACTGTTGCTCTTGATCTAAGACACTAGTCTGAAAAGCACGCCCTTTTCCACCAGACTTCTTCTTCCAATTTTGAAGCTTGCCATGAATATTCCAGTAGGTTTCCCGTGTGTGCCACAAACGTCTGCAGTGATCTCACTACGACCGTTCAGAACGCTTACCATCCTTCTTTACCTCCTCCTGAAAATCCCGAGTTACAAGGGTAGAACTTTCTACTTCCGAGTTAGTAGTACTAGGAACTGATTTGTTGTTAAGCATCACACTCTGCCGTACTTCTTCTCTCCGAACATCTGAGAAGGCCTCACGAATTGTTAGTAGAGGAGTTTTCCCTAAAATTCGGCCCCGCACCTCGTCTAACTCTTTGTTAAGTCCTGCCAAGAACATAAATACACGATCATTCTCCTGTTGTTTCATGAACCAAACACCATCATTCGCGCACTCCCAGACATCATTATAACAGAGGTCTAACTCCTGCCACAATGTCATCAACTCGTTGTAGTAGGAGGTTACATTTTGGTCACTCTGTTTCGCGTGCCAAAGTTTGGAAATTAAACCAAAAATCTGTGAAGAATTTTCTAGATCGAAATACGTATTCCTGACTGTTTCCCAAACATCTTTGGCCGTCGGCAGGAATATGAAGGGCTTACCAATTGCGGGTTCCATTGAGTTCATCAACCACGCAATAATCAAAGAATTTTCTGATTTCCAAGTCTTGAGAGTCGAATCTACATCTGCAGGTTTTGTCACTTCTCCTGTCAGATATCCAAGCTTCCCTTTGCCTTCCAAAATCAAACGAACGATTTGCGACCATTCCATATAGTTTTTTTTTCATTTAGACGGTGGATATTCAATTGGAACGAATTTGTGGAACCTTCTGAACCACTGAATGAGATGGAAGAGTTCAGGTTCGAACTTGCGGTGCTTGCCTCGGGGAATGGAAGTACCGGAACCAATGAAGTGGTTCCACTGCCAAAGAAAAGGAATGAAGGGTCAATGTAATATGAGGGTGATTTCCGGACATCCCAACAAGTACTTCTCTTTCTCCCGATTCACCAGGCTCTGAACGAGAAGGAGCATCAAGACCCGGAAGGGGGAGGGGTTTAACCTGCCTTTCCGGCTGCCCCGGAAAAAAATAAACCTATTAGGGAGAAAAAAAAATGACTTCATGAAACACGTCGCTGAGTTCTTGCTGGTCGCACCGGTTAAAGCCGTCTTCCACGGATTTTGGCCCGCCATAGGTAATTCCTAGATCAGAACCTAGGGCTTTGATACCACGTAGAAAAATTGAATTTATTGAGAATTCTTGGATGATCATTACAAATGCCCCTATAGGGTATTTATAGACCAACTATCCTATTACAAGAATAATCTAAAAATTCAAGAATAATCTAGAATAATCGACCAACTATCCTATTGTAGAAGATTACAAGAATATTCTAGAAAGTCAAGAGTGATTAAGAATAATCAAGAAGAATATCCTATTTTCCTGATTCTATGAGATTAGATTTCCTAATTCTCCTACACCTATCTTGCTGTTAACACAAACACATGTGGTTTCCTTCAGTTATAGCTCTGAAACAACTTTGAGGACTGTTTAGTTTTTATGAGCATAAAATAGACTTCAAAATGAGCTTCCATAAATTGGAATTACCCCAGAAGACCTTCTGATTTGGGAGAACTATTAATCCTAAGTCAGCCAAGATTTTAAGTTCAAACACTATTTTAGAAACACTTTTATAAAATGTGCACAAAAGGTTTGAGGAGTGGGAATGTATGAGAGAATGCGTGATGTGTATCCACTAGAGAGACTTTGATGTCATGAGGAGAAGAGAAGTGATCCCATAAGAGGATCTCTCCCTAACTTGCATTGTTGAACCCTACTCTACATGAATGCAAACTTTCCCAATAGTGGGATTTTTATTTTGGCAAAGATAAAATGATTGGCTCTAGAAAGAACCCCCCCAATATGTTCATCCTTTCTTTTCAAATATGGTTTTAATTTAAATAGGTTCTAAATCTGAGGTTTCCCTCATCCAATCCACTTTTAGGTCCATATTCGAAGGCATTACGCAAAAACAGTTTCGTCCGTTGTTTTAAATCGAGTTGCGAGGTTGTTTTGCACACAAAAACATCTAGAACTAATGAAAAAGAGAGAGAGGATTAAAAGGAGAAGAGCTTAGGAAAATGATGCCTAAGCTATATGAGTACTACCTTGGTTCTTCAAGACTTAAACTCCTATAGATATGGGCAATAAAGTCGCCACGTGGTGTACGCGTGTTGCCTCTGAGGTCACCACATAACATCGTCAAAATCGTTATATGTCACCTTTGAAGCTGCCATGTGGCGTCATTTGGAGCTCTGACCATGGGAACACTAAGGAGATACCATTTTCCTCTTCACTATAAAAAGAACACAAGAGTTGTCATTGAGAAGGGGGTTTATTTCTCTTCAGCATCTCTCTCTCCCTCTCTGCAACCTCAGGTAATAGTTTCATGACTAGTGGAGCGACTCATTGGAGCCCGGGGACGTAGTTCGGATTTGGACGAAACCCGTGAACAAATTGTGTATTGTCCTCTCTTTATATTTTCCCTTCTCTTTAATTATCTTTGTACAACTCATACTAGTGTAAGACCAACGTTGAACGGCCATGTAACATGGTTTAGGCAGTGGTGGGACTATCCTAAGTGCCACTCGGCACGTGACTAATATAAAGGCCTTGTCCTCCATGTACATTATCAAAAAGTGGGCATCAACATTTGGTGACTCCGTTGGGGAATGGGTAGTCAATAACAACCATGTTTGTACCTATATGATTGCTATGAATTTTTGTTCCCCTTTGATTCGCCTTTGCTATGAATTTTGAAGTGATGAGTCAAGTGGTACCTCTTCAAATTTTGAGGCACTTCGTTAATAGGTTGAGGTTGGTTCGAGAAGAAATGCCATGTTTGTACCTACAAGACAACATGTGGTAGTCCATGATAAGAAATTAAGTAAATTTTATGCCTTAAAAGAGAAATATAGCAAAACACTATTTTATTATGCACATCATAATACTATTTATTCAACATAAACTTACTTTAGGCTGATTTTGAGTTCAATATAGAAAAGAATTTATTATGAATTTACGAATCTATTTCGAATTGCTTGAGTATGCCCATAATTTTATGGGAAAATATTAGGCCAATTTTCATTATGGGCTTTAATCCGTACCAGGTCTTCATAAAGCCCATAAATATTGTTTGAATCTTAATTTTAAAAACATTAAGATATGCAAACGAATACCCTAACATGATCTAACTATTGCACATAACAATCTTTCTAAATCAAAATTGGACTATGAAACATAAATTTTAAATTAGTTCATGAGTTGAACCCAATCTCTATCTAAGGAATCCTAGTAGTACTTTTAAACAACTGCTGAATAGCTATCCTTAAAAAATACGATTTTTTATAAAAGTTTTAGACTATGATTTTCAAATATTCTAACAACTCCAATTTTCTTTTTTTCTTTTTTAAAACTAAGACCAAATAGATAGAACTACATACATCAATTCTTAGATTCAGCATAAGCAGGTAAGTATCCCTTGGCTTGGTTTGATAAATTTTATTTAGTTAATCCAACATCCTTTTATTTATTGTTATTATTTCAAATAAATAATAAAGATAAAGATTGATTAGTTCCTCTAATCAATCTGATCTCTCATTGTTTGAAAGATGCTTTAATATCGGTTTGAAACCATAACACACCCACTTTCACTCTCTCACTTTCTCAACAACAAAAAAATGGTTATTTTTCACCAAAGCTTTGGATCAAGTCAGAATATATATTTTTTAATCCAATCTAAACCATAAACTTGAAGAAAGTTGTGGTGATTTTACATTTTTGTCACCAATAAAATTTGCTATTGTTTTCTCATTCAAGACTTGTCATGCATGATGAATTTTTGCTAGATTGATTATTCATCTGAATTCTAGCTATTTAGTTTTATGCAGACTATTGATATATGCATAGCAAGCATGAATATCGTGTATTTCAACCTCTCCCTCTCCTCTCTGAGGACATCATCTACGATATCCTATTGAAAGTACCTGCAGAGTCTCATCAAATTCAAGACTGTATGCAAGCTTTGGTCCCATTTAATCTCTGATCATAACTTTGTCCAGGCCCAACTCGCTCATCAAGTATGGAATTTTCAACCAAATGTTATCTTCTTATGTGGACAAACATTTAGTGTGTTTAATTACAAGTGTGACAACTTCTCTATCAACTTACAAGAGAAAGTTGTGAGTGCAAAGAAAATCTAGTTGCAACTCAAAGATATGACTAACGATGTCGGTATAATCTTTGAAGCCTCTTTAAATGGTTTACTACTCCTTCAATGCCCTTCAAAAAATAACAAATTCTTCATATGTAATCCCCTCACTCGTCGGCATTCGATGCTTCCTTGTCCACCAGATTATTATTGTGTTTGGGCTTTGATCCACGATGCTTCGATTAAAAAATATAAGGTGGTTGGGTTTGCTAGGGTTATTAACAAATGTTTTGTGCTTACACTAAATAATGAAGAGGAGGACGGTACCGGTCAATCTTGGAGAGTGTTTGTCACATCAGAACACAACGGGTCATGTTATCCAAAAGGACCATCCATTTTCAAAAACAACGAGTTGCATCAACTGATAGTAAAAAGTACTTATTATGAAGTAGTTGATCCAGAATTATGGATTTATTCAATGGAGGTTGCAAAAGAGAAACTCAGAGAGACAAAAGGCCCACCACTGTCATACAAGGATCTCACAGACTATTAGAGATGAAGGGATCTTTGGGTGTCATAGATCATATCTCACACGATAAATTAGATATATGGGTTTTAGTGGTCGACGGAGATAACTGTGTATGGAGCAAGACTTGCGTTAGTCTTATTTCCACGTTGGAACGACCTGTTTCTCATAAGAACTGGCAATTGTGTTCTTACCCTCTTTCAATATTTGAGAGGCACAGTAGACTTATCAAGTGGAAAGTTCTCATACAACACGAGAATCAACTGTTTTTTTATGATTTAATGTTAGAGGACTACCAAATCTCTTTTGGAGGGGAAGATTGCTATCCATACAGTTTTCTTCATATCAATAGTCTTGTGAGTTGGGAATGAGAGGCAATATTATTAGCATTCATGTCTTGTTTCTCTACAATCAAAATTTTTAATCGAGAACATCAACTACCTAGTATTATATATATATTTTTTAATTTCTTCTTTATTTGAAGAATTCAGTTTTATTTATTTTACCTTCTTTTTGTTTTTTTTTTTTTTCTTTTTGATTTGTTGATAGATTCCATTTTGAAGAAATTTTGATTTATGAACATAATAGTATATGATCCTTTTTCAAACTAAAAGTAAGTCACCCACTGCATCTCCATTGTATAGGGATAAGAACTTGTCATCATTCTTCATAATACCCCTGAGGAGTTTGAACCTTGTCTATAGGTGACTCCAGTTCTGTAACAATTTCAATAGAAATGACTCTTTTGTAAGTTAACTTGTTTGCGTGTACATTCAAATGATCTAAACCTCTTGCTGCACAATAGAAGTATAGTGCTTTTAATAGACCATTTTAAAACAATCAAATTTTTTTTTTCTCTTTTTATGAATTAAAGATCATTTTAATAACTAAAAAGAGAGAATACAAAGATCCCAGGAAGTCAAGAGGGCACGTTAGAAGAGATAGCTACAAGAGAAGAAAAATTGTTCTACTTAACAAAGTTTTTTTGATGCAACTATGGCTATTCAAACAAGCCCTGAATCTCAAAGAAACACAGAAATAATAATCTAGGAAAACCATGACAATCAATTCAAGAAAATAGAATTAACTAAAACAAACTAAAGCAGTAATGTAAATTAATATTGATCCAATAAAATAGAGATATTTTTTCCAACAAAATTCATTATTGGCAACTGAACCTAAACGAACTTGATATTTCAACAACTTCCAAACAACATAAGCTTGATATTTCTTTCATATCGAAGGGATTTTAATGGAATCAATTTATGCTTCTTATTGAATCAAAACAAAGGTTTTCATGTTGTATCGCAATGATCGTGTCTTCCTTTTTTGCAATTCCCAGTTCTTTGTTGTGGAGAAAGATTCTTCACAGATTTGGGATTAGCAGAGAGGAGGTGGGATCTCTTTTGGATGAGGCAGAAAAGGTAACTCAGACTTGAGCAGGTCAGATCTTGAAGGTATCTCTATATGTGATGATTTACCAATAAAGCGTAACTAAAAATGTTATGAGAAGTAAATTGTGCAGCTGATTTCTTTGTGGAATCGAAGCTTAATGTCCCCTATATTTATGGCTGATTTGAGTCCCTCTTGTTGGACTAATGTATAGTTCACATTGGCTTTTATTTAATTTGTCGACAAAATATTTTGTACTTTTCTAAGATTGAATGGACAGACGAGATTGGAAGAGAAATATTACGAGACTTCCTAGGGAATCATAGTTAATTGAATTTTTTTCCCATCTAAGTTTTTTCGTCGGACGCTGGGGTTTCCTTAGAAAAAAATGAACTTTTCTTGGAAACATGCCTTTTTTCATCCCATCACATGGCATGAGATTTGATAATGTTAAGATAATGTTTGGGAACGCTTCTAGGTTTTGCTTCCCACCATCTCTGGGCTAAAAGCACCTCATTGTAGCTACTGCGTTGTTTTCTACTACTAAAAGAAATTGAAATTACATTGTAACTGCTTTGTTTTTTGTGAATTTTCAATTCTTTTATATTTAAATTAACAATTAGGGCTACACGGACTCGAACCATAGACATACTCTATAAAACATATCAAACTTAATATCGGATGGTACTGGAGAAGAAGAAAGGACTTAAATAGAAACCCTTCGAGATGGAATCAAAAGAAGGGTTCCAAACCTTGCTCTGATTGTCGGGCTATAGGAGTATGTTTGTCCCCCCTAGTTGACTGTTGTGGGGGAACATCAAGTGTAGTAGTTCTTATACCAGGAATGCTAAAAATATAAATAAAGATGTACACTTTTTGGAGAATGTAGATTCAAGAACGGTCCACGTGATCCCTTGTTGAGTGGGGGAGCAAATATTGCTGATGTGGAGGTCCGCACATTAGAAGTTGCATCTTTCATACATTGCTGATGTGGAGGTCCGCACGTCCATAGATGTTTTTCACCCGTATCTCAATGAAAAGCATCTATGGTTCCATACACATATCCATGTCAGCAATGTGTGAAATAAAGCAAATGGATCGACACATGTTACAATTTTCTACAACAACTAAGGACCCAAGTCTATAGAGTTGTCTTTTTTTTTTTTTTTTTTCTCACAGATCCCTCATTGCTTTCCACGTCAAACATACAAGAGTAGTTTTGTAACTAACAAAGGTACTTTTGTAAATTAGAACTGCCATTCAATACACGTCGTGATTGGTGGATCCCAGATTTCTGTGAACAATTTTTTTTTCCAAGTCTGTGAGAGAGTTTTTCTTTATTAAAATTTTTTTTTTTTTCACATTTAGAAAAGTTAAATTGGGAATTTACAGAATCATGGATGGCCAATTAAGCAAAACTTAACGAGGGTAGTTTTGTAAATAGGGGATGCCCTAAATACATGTGGGCTCATGTGATTGTTGATATGGGAGTTGTGAAATTCTTAATAGACTTTTTTGGGAGCAATCTTGAATAATCTGAATGAAAGCTATATTGAAGTCTCGTCTATTTTGATAGTTGGAGCGGGCACGACCATTTGATGAGTATGTCTACTGAAAAAGAGGATATATATATGGATTTTTGTGAAGTAATATTTAAAGATTCTTGTGTTTAAATATAAAGTTGAATAGTCTAAAAAATAGATTTTAATGGTTTTATGGTCAAAAATGGTTAGAGAAATACCTTCAATCGATGAAGAGGGAGGTAGATCGTGTAGTATGAATTAGGGTCTATTATTCTCTCTCTCTCGCAAATCATTGACAAGTCCTCAATCAATCCATCCTTCATCCATAAAACCATCTTTTTGAAACGAAAAACTTGTGTGGGGGCTTGTGGATTTGGTGTTATTGTTTGTTGGAATTGGTGGTAGATGTTCTAGTGCGATTCATCCATGAGATATTAGAAATTTATGATATTAGTTTCTGTCTACTTTAGAGATGGATTGCATCATTGGAACAATGTATCCTTGCATGTTTTTCAAACTGAATTATCATCAATACTAGCTAGGGTTCATTATATAATTTTATTTTTTTTTTTTTTTTGGGTATTGGTGGGACTTTTTTAATTTTATATATTTTAATCATTAAAATCATGTGTTTTTTACATGAGTCATTTTTCATAAGTCATCAGAGAGTCGTGTTGGGGTGACATTGGATTTACTGTGTTAGGCATCAAAATTTAAAAAGGCCTTACAACTCTCTGTATTGTCGAAAAATCCATAAAATCAGACTTCGGCCTATACATTTTAATTAAAACCTATTGATTGAGACGGATCTCATATGATTTGGGTTTAGATCTTTACAGATAAAATTCATAATCTAAAATAAAGTTAAGTGAACCACATATCAAGTGTTTGGCCCTACATTTAAGTAAATGAGTTTGGCTCACTAACAGTCCATAAGATCCTTAAAATCGGATTTGGGTGAATTTAGCATTTTAAATAAATCAATCACAACTATTTAATTTGAGACATAATTGAAAAGTTAAATTATCCTTAAATCTATAAATACCAATGTCTCTTTCAGTTGGATGGGATCTAGATCATTTTATTTCAAAAGATAGAAGCTCTTCCTCTAGACTAAAAGAAGCTATTAAACCCTCCTCTAAAGACGAAGTAAAATTCTTTAATAAAGTCTTTTTTTTAAAGTCAAGAAATCAATCTCATCCGATAAAACATGAAGTCCGAAGAGAAGAAAATCTACAGAAACTTTTACAAAAGATCAAGCACAAATAAAATTATTGTCAAAACAACCTTCTCAACCGATCACATGCAAAGTCTGGAGAGAAGAAAACTACTCAAATTATCTTTATTTTTGTACTTGACTATTAATCAGAGGATAACACTGAGATTATCTCCTTTTTTATCAAATCAATAAAATCATTTGCGATTTTATTTCACAAATCTCGAGGTAGATCTGTGAAATTTATTATCCACAGAGGTACTATATAATCATAGATGTTTTCTCGAGATATGAGTATACACATTTATAGTTATGTCTTCACCTCCACATAAAAAATATAAGAATCGTAGTAAATCCAATGTCGCCCTAGCATTGGTGGTCAACGAAGCGTAACCTAACCCATATATTATGTACAAATGAATATTAAATTTAAATAAAATAAAATAAAATAAAATAAAAAAATCTCTTATTAATTGAGATTCATACTCTAGCCATATATGAATGGTGATTGAAGTGAACAAGTAGTATTATAAACCTGAAATGTTGGAGATAGAGATAACAATGAGATTGAGAAGCTAAAGATCAATTGCCACGTGGAACCAAATTGTTGTTGGACAAAGCCTGATGGACACGTCCTTCTACACCTCACCTTAAATTAATTAATTAATTAATTTACACGATAACTATACACTAGGATATTTTAGAGAGCTGCTATTGGCACCTGAACTTTTACTTATTACAGACCAATTTTCTTAAAAGTATTTATCACACCACAATGATATGAGAGGGTCCCATATCCCAATGTCTATTTCTTAAATGATACATACTTCTTATAATATCTGTTTTATTCAGAAATATGATGTCTATTATATTTTATATAAACTTTTATAAAATCAGAAAGTATTGACTTAGGACCAATACAAAAAATAAAAGAATCGTGCTGGAGTGACCTCACATAACACTTCTTGACATGAAAGTGGATAAGAATCATAGATGCTTTTTCACTCATATCTCGATGAAAAGCATCTATGATTCTCATACACTTTCACATGATATGAAAGTCCATCCTGAGGTCACTTCAGCATTATTCAAAATAAAATTATTTTGAAATCAGATCGGATCCAGAACAACAAATTATACTAGATTAGACCCAGAGCTTAAAATGTCATATAGTATTCATTTAATCCGGTTCAAACCTAATCCTATATTTATGGATAATACAAACATACAATAATTCATGAATGAGAATGTTATCAAGCTTTCAAAACTTTGATTTTCCTTAAAATACTTCATACCATTATTTTGTTTTTTATATGAAAAAATAAAATAAAGTATGTTATCTTCATGTGCAACGACACTTTTGTACGTAGGTATAATAGAACATCTGAATTTTTGTAGATATAAAAAAGGGTATTTTAGAAACACCCCGTTAAAATTGATAATATTAGATTTACTCCCTTGCAGAATGTAAGATTAGGCTTACCCACCTTAACCATTAGTTAACGTTGTGTTTTCTTGATGATTTAACAATGAAATTGTTTTTTTTTTTTTTTTTTAATCTTTGAAAATGCTCTATAACTACTTAAATTAATAAATTGAAATGTGAAAAATATCAAGATTTCATTGTTAAATCATCTACAAAAAGCAACAATGACTTAAGGTCAAGGGGTAATTCTAATATCACCAATTTTACAGGGTGGTGTTTCCAATATACCCTTTAAAATAACAATAATAAATGTTTTGAAAGACATTTGAATTTCTCGTCCCAAATATTGAACAATAAAAGTCCAATTATCTAATCCAATCAGTTCAGCTCAATTATGGATGTTTCTTCTTCTTCTTCTTTATGCTTTTTTTTGGCCACTTTATTCACTAATTATCCTCTCGCTCTCTCTCTCTCTCCCCCCTACTAAGCTAATCAAT
This sequence comes from Akebia trifoliata, assembly GCF_017979445.1. NCBI lineage: Eukaryota > Viridiplantae > Streptophyta > Magnoliopsida > Ranunculales > Lardizabalaceae > Akebia > Akebia trifoliata. The sequence goes on from NC_141376.1 coordinate 32,558,838, forward strand.
TAAGAAAGTTTGATATGTTGAAATGATAATGTAGGTTTTAATTTAATAATTGATGATTGATTGGTGGTGGATTCATTAAATTAATCAACCAAAACAGTAATAAAATCTTAAAAATTGCTTTTGGTAGAAACTTCTCTCCTAAGAACTCTAAATAATAATCAAACCAAAAATCATGCTCCCTTTAATCATTCTCCTGCTCTTATCTTGTAATATATATAATATTAATGTATTCGTTTTTAATATTTTGATCTTATATAAAATATATTTGTTTACAGTTTATTGTTGTTAGTGTGGTCACGTGACATTACACTAAATGAAAATGAGCAAATGCACTATTATATTGTATTTTTTTGAGTAATTTTAGGATAATTGTCTGTTTTGGGTGAAATTACATGTACCCCTAGATTTTCAAATTGATGATATACCCCTTGACTTTGATCTTCTATGACAGACTAACATAAAGGTCAATAGATAATATTAAAAAATGACTAAAATTCCCTTATTTGTGATTCTTGCCACAAATCATAGACTTTTCCCAAATAATAATTGTCCTCAACCTCTTTAGCCTCTTTGTTAAAAAAATTCACTGTCTTTATAATCTTGTCTCTTTCAATCTTCAATGTGAAGAACAAGAAAGGGTGAGTTTTTTAGAAGAGAACTCAAAGGTTCGTGGCAAGATTTTGAAGACCATTGTATTTAGGTTAATTTAGTTTAGTTTTTAAAAGAAGAACTCAATTAATTGGGTCTACGTCGTCACTTTAAAATTCCAAAGGGGTATCTATAACTTTCCTTCTTGATTATTAATTACAAATCTAGGACAACTAACATAGTGGAGAGAGTTAGGAATTAAATGAAAAATTAGAAATATTGTTACTTTTGGAACTAAAAGGATAAAATGTTAATTGAGACTTGATGAGCAATACATCTAGAAAAACAACTACTTTTGTTATCTATATAAGATATGCATAAAAAGGGAGAAATTGAATAATTTACCTATATAAATAGAGCTAGATGCATAACTAAGGATGATGTGCTCCCAAAGAACTTTGTAACCAAAAATGTAATGGGGAAATTATAGGTAAAAGTCTGCCCATCATATCTTAGGGAGCAATATGTTGGGTAATCAAGAAAACAAGTTTATGAGATGTTAACTCCGATGTGATATCTGCCAAGGATGCTATAATGGTCAAGTTAGTACTTAAATAGAAAAAAAAAAAATAAAGAAGAAGATGAATAATACTCAAAGATTTGGAGATTAGAATTCAACCAACCAACTAAAACTATTTAATTTTTAGAGGATATAATTATAGACAAGCCTGGAGACAAGTGTCACTACATTACTTGTCCAAGTGTATGATGAGTTAGGTAGTTGAAATACACTAGAGTGCTTTTTAGAAGATGTACCCATTACTTGAAAGTCGACACTTGAGTCTGTTATATAAGTGATCCAAATGATTAATGTAAAGTAGAGAAATATAAAATTTTGACATTTGATGTCACATCAATATGACAAGATTTTATTTGTATCTTATTTAATATAAAAGGATATACTTGAATTTGGATATGTGATAGGGTTCAGATCATATACGAACTTAAATTCATATCAAATATGAGATCGGGTTCAAGTCAAATATGAGTTCAGAATCAGATAAAAGTTTAGGCTCAAATCAAGTATGCAATATCTCTCAGATGCTATTATTCCTTTGGGTGGGACTTCATCTCGCCATTACAAGGTATCATTAATCACCGAAAAAAAAGGCACGAAGCGATATTGATATAAGGGCTCTATTCGTCACATCATATTGTTCTCCTAGATTTGTGTAGAAATAGGGCCTTGAAAGGTGCTACTCAACCCTAAAGGTTGGAATTGGACCACTCTATTAATAGTTCTACCGCATGCATATATGTCTTACTACAAGAGGGTAAGCTGCACCATTCCCCATTCTCGAACTTCTACTTCTAAGGGCCTGAGCCTTGGAATGACATAACAACAAAACAATCATTTTCTTAGATATTGTTTTTTTTTTTTTTTTTTCTTTCTAAACTGCAAGGTGAGACAAAAGCGAAAGCAGCGGGGAAGACCTTTTTCTTCTGAGGAGAGTAGTAAGTAGTAAAGAGCTTGCTAGTGAAAGGTCTCAAAGCAAGGAGAACAGAACAAGCAACAAAAGAGAATAGGTCCATGAATCAAGCCAGGGAGGAAAGAAGCAAGAAGGTGAATCGATATGTGAATTGCTTTAAGATATTGATTTAAATAAGTTCGGGAACTTGGACTTCGTCTTATTACGTGAGAATTATTTTATATTTTGGGGGTACGTGTTATGGTCTTAGGTAGGAACAAAAATGACTATCACAAGAAGCTCTTATTTACCATTCTTCAAATTATTAGAAGTGCTAATAACACACTAGGATTTGGATTGGATAGGGTCATTTTGGAATTAATCCAATAAGGATTTGTGGGAAAATTATTTCTCAAGGAAATTGAATTTCCTCAGGAAATGGCCTGGGAAACCTGATAAAGTGGACAAATGAATTCAACCATTTGATTGCATTTTGGAAAATACCACTAAAGAAAATTAATTAAGAAAGTTGGTTAATTAGATTTAGAATCTCAAGACATGTTTATTATATGGTGAAATGATAATGCAGGTTTTGATTTAACAAGTGATGATTGATTGGTGGTGGGTTCATAAGATTAACTACTTAAATCAACCAAACAGTGGTAAAAGCTTAAAAGTTTCTTTTGGTACAAGTTTCTCTTCTAAAAACTCTAAATAATAATAATCAGACAAAATATCATACTCCTTTCAATCATTCTCCCGCTCTTATCTTGTAATCTATATAATATAAATATATTCATTTTTTTAATATTTTAACATAAAATATATTTGCTTACTGTGGTGAGTGTGACCTAGTCGCATTACACTAACTGAAAATGACCAAAAGCACCATTACATCACAATTTTTTTGAGTAATTTTAGGGTAATTATGTGATTTTAGCGAAAATTATATCTAGCCCTAGATTTTCAAATTGATAATACATCCCTTGACTTCGGTCTTCCATAAGAGGCTAACAAAAAGGTCAATCAATAAGAAAAGAAAATGACCAAAATTCGATTATCTTTGATTCTTTCCAAAAAAAAAAAAAAAAAAGAGAGAGAGAGAGAGACCTCTTTAGCTGCTTAGCTAAAATTCCACTCGTCTTTATGATTCTATCTCTTTCAACCCCCAATGTGAAGTACCACAGTGGGTGGGTTTTTAAGAAGAGAACTCAAGGTTCTTGACAAGATTTTGAAGATGAGGGTATTTTGATTTTTTTTTTTTTTTTTTTTTTTTTTTTTTTCAGTTTCTCAAAGAAGAATGAGGTAAGGGGTCTATGTCATCACCTTGAAATCCCAAGGGGTATTTATAATTTTCCTTCTTGATTATTAATTACAAATCTTGGACAACTATAGAGTGGAGAGAGTCAGGAATCAAACTAAAAATTATTACTAATTAAAGTTACTTTCGGATCTAAAAGGATAAAAAATGTTAATCGAGACTAGAGCGATATATATAGAAAAGCGAGTATTTTTGTTATCTATGTGATGTTGTATATTTTCAAAATAAAATAAGAATTTTTATAGTCTTTTGTTTGTTTTGTTTTTCTTAAGTTAGATTTTGAGGTTTTTTGTGTATATAAAGTTTAGTCCCACATCGCTCACAAGTAAGTAAGTGGTGTACCTTATAAGTAATAGCCAACATAGTTAGTTGTGTTTGTGTCACACCTTTAGGTTTTGATCCAGTGCTTCGAGGTGGTGCGAAGCACCACCCGCGCACGCACACGCACACGTGCGACGTGCGAAAGGGCGATTGGGCGTTTAGGGCGCTTTGAGGCGCACTTTGCACTTACGCATCGTCGCGAGGAGCTGGGGAGCCTTAAAGTTTTCGGGATACGAAACCATCCAACAGTGGTGGTTGATCCGTCATGTGTGATGGATCGGGTGCGATTAGCACCGTACGATCAAGTTAGTATCCGATCGGATACGATGGATCGAAATAATACCGAATCGAGAACGATCCAATGCATTGGATTAAGGTAGTACCTGATCAGAATGATCAGGTGCGATGAATTGATATAGTACCTGATCAGAAACGATCGGATCCGTTAGATCAAATGACAACTGATTGGACGCGATCAGAGCTACTAGATCAAACAGATTCAACTAAAAGTATTAGTTAAAGGACATGAGACACATTCCTTCGATAGGGTGCAATCTAGATCGTTAGATCTCAGATAAGGCACAATCTAACGGCTATTAGACCAAGAGACATTATATCATGACTCTTGGTCAACAGACACAGAAATGACTATAAAAAGCCAACCAGGATTCAGATTTCTTCACCGAAAATTTCTGTATTCTCCTCTCTCTAAGTTTAAGATATAGACATCATCAGTTTGTTATTTTTCCGAGTGTTCTAGGCTAAATCAGATCGTACATAATCTGATTTAGTATATTGAGTGTAAGGCTTCTTTGTATCCTGAAGGCATTTGTTCGTCGATCCCTTGTGTACTTTGGTTCAACCAGTAGGGGAGAATATTTGTCTAAAAGAGATCGAATCTTTTCGAGCCTAGAAGTTAATTTTCTTCTTCCATCGTCAAATTTTCCAATATGTGAGATATCCATAAAGAGTGAGAAATTGAATAATTTACCTACATAGATAGAGCTGGATGCATAGCTAAGGATGATGTGCTCTCAAAGAACTTCGTAACCAAAAATTGTAATGGTGAAACTATACGTAAAAGCTTGCCCATCATATCTTAGGGAATGATATATTGGGCAATCAAGAAAACAAGTTTATGAGATGTCAACTCCCAGGGATTAGCTCAAGGGAAATTCCGGACCGATAAGCAATTAATGTCTGTAAGTCGTGAGTTCAATACCCAATATAAGCATTAATTCCTCAGGGGCCACCTGATATGCGGGCATTGCACATACCCCCATGGACTGGGCAAAGCCCAAATCCAAGCCCCATCCACTTTCGACAAGGATACCCGGTTATCAAAAGAAAAAGTTTATGATATGTAGAGGTGGGTGACAAATATTGGGAAACAAAAAATTATAAATGATCATATGTGAGGGAATTCAGGAGTAACCCTTATAGGTTATATAATTATAAATAAAACAAGTCAATTGAGATAGTTTATACATATATGATGACCACCAATAATGACAACAATGTGAGGTAACACCCTCCAAATAAGAACAAGGGGAATATCAAAATGACATGAACTGAGATAAGAATAAGATCTTTAGACTCATGCTCTAATGGATGACATATGAATTTTGTAGATGCAAAAACTTATACTACGTCAAGATCTGTGACAATACCTCACGATCTCCTTCTCTCGTGCCCCTAGGTGTTCTTGCAATAATAACTTTTCAACGCTCAAATCAGAACCTTAAACCATTGTGTAGTAATTTGTCAATTAAAAGAGAAAAAATTAATTCTCTTCATTTCTTGTTTCTCCCTTATTTATAAGGATTTCTCTCAATTATTGCATAGAATCTATCTTATGAATCTTACTGAGAAATGTGTCTTTAATCATTCCTCATATTTAGGGGGATTCTCCTTTATTTTAGGACGATCCCTCGAATTCCAGGTCAAACCTTATCTTTCTGTATCCAGAATCCCTAATCTCTTGGGATTCACTTCTATCATCGGTTTGTATCATGAGTTGTGGTACTGAGTCCGACCTATTATGCTACATTATCAAACTTGGTTCTTCAGATAGTTCAGTACTTATTGAGTTCGTAAACGGTACCATTTGGCACGATCTCATGGGTCGTCAAAATTATCTTCCAAAGTTTTCAATAATAGAGAATTGGATGATGATCAAGATTTTTGTTACTTATCAAAAGCTATGATGATGACTATTTTCAATCCTTAGTTGTAAGGTAGTTGTAACATTTATTTTGAAAACAAAATATATAAATACTTCCTTGCCGACCATTAATTGGTTTCAAACTTGACGTACGTAACTTGACTGTCCATCTAATTGACTCACCTTGATGACTTGACTCAACTTAGGTCATCCTAGTCAACTTTATAACAATAGCTTTACATATTTTAAATTCATTATTGCATAGTTATTATTATTTTTAAAATTAAATGAACAACTAGCACAAGAATTGGTGGGCCAAGTGTGTCTGCTTGTCATGGCCTCAGAGGGCATGCACCGGGAAGGGAGGGGGCGGGGGGGATAACAATCTTGTACGTTGGAATTACTTTGTGTAATTCCAAGTTTAGTAGGCTAGTTTTCTATCACAAGTACTATAATAAGAAAATCCTAAAAAATATTAATTCAAAATATATAAATTAATTATCTGATATGCAATGACAAAATGTGTTAATATCTAGTATTTGCTAAGCTACGCTTTTTAATGTAAAAAAGAGAGAGTAATCCGTTCAAAGAGATGGACCGCTCATTAGTCCAAAGGGGATCAAATGGATCCTACCTTATAGGTCTCCGACTCAAAAAAGGACTGCTCATTAGTTCAAAGGGTGTCTTAGGGATTTAGGGGGTGTCTTATTAGTCTCAAACTTAGAAGAATACGTGTTGTGATTTGTGAAGCTTGATAGCACTGATCAACAATGAGGCATTGAAAATCAAATCACGCCTTCACGCTGGTAAATTTTTTCAAGGATATTTTTGTAATTTTATTAATATTATGTAAAATTCTAATTAGGTTTCCTAGAATATTTATATTTCTTATTTTTTGGTGAAAGTGTGTAATATATAATTGTGAGTTTTTCTTCATAGTGGAATCGGTGTGATCCGTGGACGTACCTCAATCTAGAGGGAATCACGAAAAATCTCTGTTTCTTTGTGTAATTACATCTTATGTTTGGTTTTTCGATTTGTTTTGTTATTTCAATTGCACCTGTTTTCTTAACAATACATGCCTAGAGAAACTGGGTGGTATTTAATAAGTTTCAACTCCGAAAGGCACCTTCCAATGTACATTCCATCAAGATTTAAATCAAGAGGATGCTTCCAATGAGTTTGGTGTCTTAACTAGCCCCTCCTTCCTTTTTTGAATAAATATTTCTTTTGAGACACTTGTGTATTACAGTACTTTTTCTAAAACATTTTCTTCAATCTCATCACAAATAGAAGGTTGCAACGAATATATCTATTAGTATTTTTATATATTAGGAATGATTAATTAGTAAGATATTTAAATTTAAATATGAGGAGTTATTTATGTTCATTAGGATTATCAGATTAGGCTTACCTTCCATATCTTTGTTCATGTAATCTCCATAAATAGTTAAACCCCTTATTAGGGTTTATGTAATAATCATCCAAGAACTCTCAATAAATTATTTCATACTATGTGCATTATAACATTAATTCCTAATACTTCATCAACTTGTAATCTTTGGTTTTCTTCCCCTTTCCCAAAAGATTAATTTGAACATATCAAGCATGAAATCACAGATTAAAGATACAAACTCAACATTTAAGTAGTGTCAAGGGTATATATACATGATCATGGTGGAAGGTGGAAATTAATAATTATTGTTTACATAATGGAGCATGCATGTGGGTTCTCGTCACTGAAGAGGGAGGTGTAAATTTGGTCGGAATTGTTGGGACTAGGGAGAGCTTGCACCACATTCCTCACGTAACCTGATGGCGCCTTCTTGTCGTAGGCCTGAGCCACATAAGGATAGGCTACTAAATTGTATTGGACGTAAGGCCAAATCTCTGCCTTCTTTCCTGTGCTCTGCACTTTCTTCAACACCTTGTTCGGCTCTACATAACCCGATACACTCACACGACTTTCTTTTCGACTAACATCCACCGATTTCACACCTGACATGACATCATCAATTATTTATAATCAATCACCTTTAATTTAATATATCACCACCCATCATACTTCAATTTTTTTAGGAAAAAATTAAGTGAAAATGGGCAGCTGATGAGATGTTAGGATATTAATCTTAGGGATTCCCACCAAAAAAAAAAATGAATCTCCTGAAAGCATGGTACTGATCCCTATGAAACCAGTCTCTCATAGAAGACCAAGAGGGTATTCTGGTCACTTTATGTTAGTCTCTCATAGAAGACCACAGTTGAGGGGTATGTATAACTAATTTGAAAATGAAGGGTTAGCTAAATACTCAACATTACATGAGGGATATATTTCTAAATTACCCAATAATTCATAGTAAAAAATTTTGTAAAATTCTTTGAGTTAGTGGCCAACCGGTTAATTCAGTGAATCCCTCAATTAATCATGGAATATGGAAACAGTTTTATCCTTCACCTCCAAAATTTTAGTTTAGTTTTTTCAACATTGAAACATCTAAGAAATTAGTATTTAGAGAGAGAAATTGATAATGATAGGTTTTGATAAGAAATTCAATAAAATATTTTATATTATCTCGGAAATTTTGCCAATTTTTTAAAAAAATTTTGCCAATTTTTAAAAAAAAATTATTCAAATTTATCCGAATTAGCCGAATTGAACCCTCACTGATTAATTACAGAATCCGAACTTTGTCACTATGCAATAATTTATATAGTCGAAGAATCAGATTGATATATGATAAAGTTACAAGAGAATGAGATTAAACACTAACAACCATGAATTTAATTAGAACATGAATCATATAAATAAATAATATTTATCAAAACTGGGTTTTAACTTTAAAGGGGTTGATTTATGTCAGACGAGTTAACTCAAACGAGTCAACTCGGTCTCCTTGGGTGCTGAAATGAGATGAGATATGCTATCAAGTAGGGTTGATGTGTTCAAATTAGTTTGGTTTCTATCCATCTTTTTTATGTTAATGAAGATGAATTCAATTTCCATATCTAATATTTTTTCTTTATTGTTCAATTGAAACTGTATATAGAGTTAAAACCCTTTTAAATTAGAGTTGAAATTTAAGCAGTATTATAGTTTCATGAGTTGTTAAATACTTGTATTTTTCTCTTTTATTTGTTAAATTAATTAGAGGTACAACCACAGTTTACACACACACACACATATATATAGATGAGGAGAAGGTTTTAAAAAGCTTTCAGATTTGAACCTTTCATAGAACAAACAGCATTTTTGACTTTCCTCTCACAGCCATCACAGTCCATTTTCACCTTGATCTCCACTGTCTGAAAAAGAAAATATAACTTAATTAGCTAAGCCTAATTCTGATTAAAGGTTGTTTATGGAACAAAGATCAAAATCACTACAAGAGAAGACAAGACAGCAAAGTAGTTGGAGAAAAGGACTTAAAAGGAGGAGATCGTGATGGTCTTAACAAGTACCTGCATTGGTTTTCGTTTCTTCCTTATTACACTTGTGCTAGAAACTGTGCAAAAGTTAGAGAGATAGTCAAGAGCACCCATTTTCTTCTCTTTTCCACAAAGCAACCTCAGAGAATTTCAAATTAAAAGAGAGAAGAGAGAGAGAGAGAGAGAGAGAGATATGGAGTGATTAATCAATAATGTGGTCTGGTATTTATAGAGGGACTGAATGATGGATTTTGATATGGGTAGGGTTAGCAGTTTGGCACCCCAATTATTGTCAAGGGCACCCCAACACCATAGTCAAATTTTTTGTCTTATATGAGTTAAAAGTTTTGGAATGGATTAATTTTTGTGTGCCAATGATCTCTTTGGTAAGGTGAAGATATCATCCATGCTAAAAATCAGATTTAAAATTTATAATCCCATCAAAAGTGATTTATAAAAACAATTCAACGATTTATTGTTCTTGAACTTGTTTTGATGATGTTAGAAGATTCAGAATGGGATGATTTTTGGTTACCAATTATCAGTTCATTCAAAAACTTCTTACTTATATAAGACCAAAAAAAAAAAGACAAAACAAAGCAAGTTATAGTGTGAGGTGCCCTTGGTAGCTAGTAATTGGGGTGACTATATCGCTACCATTTTAATATAGGAGGTATGAACAAGTTGTGTTTTGGAAACTAAAATAAAACCAAGGAAACCCCAATATCATGGTTGGTGTCTCGAGATCATACAAGGGGCAACAAAGGCTTTTGGGGTTTTATCATTTATTTATTTGTTGGCCTAATGGAAAACTGTTGTAAAGTGCTTTTGTGTTTGCTTTTGATTATCATCAATAAGGTGCCCGGCTTGCTTTCCTAATTCTTTAATCATAAATGAGCACAATAATATCTCTTTGCTCTTTTATTTGATTCTATTTGCTCTTCTAGTTAGTTTGAATTTTAATCTCAAGTGACAATTTTGTGGCCTCTATTGAAACACATTTCATCTTTGTACTCCTTTTAATTTGGAAAAAGCCATCAATCAAGAATTAAATCATTAATTATTATTTTTTAACTAAGATAAGATCATGATTTAAATTTTCATGAGGTCTTGAAATGTTTTCGCTAAGATCATAACGAAATATTGAATATTGCGTAATATTTTTGGTTACAAATTAATATTTTTGAATACCTCAAAAAAAAAATTAATAAAACAAAATAAAATAAAAATTTAGTTGATAGTCTCAACTTTGCCAAATAAAATGAACCTTGACTAGAATGGTATATTAAAATTATTGTGAGAAAAGGGAAAAATTGGACACCAATGAGGGCACAATTAATCATTTTTATGCTCTAGAACCTCTGTTCATCATTTATATTATACATCCAAATATGAAGTTAATTTCCTCTTTTTATTTTTATTTGTATTTTCATTTTTGTTGTTGTTATGTTTTCTTGATTGGTTTTTAATATCGATAATGATGGTTTGTTTGGGTACATAGAGTTCAACCTTTCAAATTAATTGCCATGGACCCCATCTCTCCTGCATTATTGAACGAGGATTGCAAAACAAGTATAACCACAAAGCAAAACCTTAGATATTATTATTTTTTTTTTTTTTGAGGGAGATGGGTTTAATTAATGAGATGGGGTCGATTTAGGTGAAACCTTTTCTAGAGGATGACTCCCTCTCTATCCCTCTCAAGTGGTTATGTAACATGAAAGGTCTTTACAGTACATTAGGGCTATCAATCGATCGGATCAGACCTGATATTTGATATATTCAAGAAATTTGGATCCATATTGGGGACTTGGGTTCCAATAATAATCCAACTGGATAATCTATCGGTTCAGTTTAGGATCGATCATATCCAATCGGATAGGGAGACTTGATCAGATAGTACTACATGTGAAAGTATCTTAATTATACTAAAAATTTTGTTTAGGTGTTTGATGTTATCTATCTATTATTTGTCAATATGGGTTAAATCCAATTGTTATCTAGTTGGATTTGGATGATCCAATAAAGTCCTCATCTGATAAATGTTAAATTGATTCTGGATCTGATCCGATTCGATTCTTATTGCATCAAAGAAGTGTCTTCTAAACTAAGTTACGGATCCACAATGTGAAAAAAGCTTATATTTAATGGCTCAAGGCTGTCAAATTTTTCATAGTCAATTTTTATTTGGATAAATTGAAGTTGTGTACGTTTTGTTTAGATGTATGATGTTATCTAAAATTTGTGGGGCTTTGGCCCTTCAAAGTTTCTTGTTAAAATTTTCAGTTTTCATGTATAGGGACAACGGAGAAAAGATTTTTCCCATGTGGGGGCACATAAGAATAGAAAAAAATTTGTGAGGACAACTTAGAGTGGAAAAAAATAGATGTGACAGCAATTAAGAGTGGAAATTTTTTTGTAGGTGCAATAATGGTAGATTTTTTAATCCGCTGCTAAAATCTGTTGCAATAACTCGCTAATCCATAGAATTTGAAAATTCTTGTGGGGGCAAGTGCCCCTGTAACCCCCACCATAAATCTGCCCTTATTCATGTAGTGGGAGTGAAAACTGAAATATTACTCCAATCCATAAATCTGAAATATTTCTTGTCGATTATTTCTTTCTTTCGTTAAAATATATGTTGTTTCAAAGTAGATTTACCGGATATTGACAACCCAAGAACCGAACCAACCTTAATTCTGTTTGTTTTGGTTCGGTTCGATTCTAAATTCAATTTTGTCTAGTTCTGGTTTGATTTGGTACTAAACCAGACCAAGTTGAATCCCTAGTTGAAAGTGGACTTGGACTAGTTCATATACTAGGGGCTGGGGTACTCATCACCTTTTACGTGTGTTTATTCGATTAACTCATTAGAATGGCACAAGAAACGTTTCCTAATAATATATTAATGTCTCATAAGATTTTGAACTTTTGCCCGTCGAAGTTTCTTGTCAAAATTTCCAGTTTTCATGTACAGGGACGGAGTCAAGATTTTTTCCTGTGTGGGGGCAAGTAAGAGTAGAAAAAATTTTGTGATGACAACTAAGAGTGGAAAAAAATAGTTGTAGGGGTAATTAAGAGTGAAAATTTATTTGTAGGGACAATAATAACAAATGTTTTGATGATCCGCTGCTAAGATCTGTTGCAATAACTCACTAATTCTTAGAATTTGAAAATTCTTGTGGAGCCAAGTGCCCCCCGCAACCCCCACTATAAATCCACCCCTGTTCATGTAGTGGGAGTGAAAACTGAAATATTACTCCAATCCATAAGTCCGAAATATTTCTTGTTGATTATTTATTTCACTAAAATATATGTTGTTTCGAAGTAGATTTATCAGATATTGACAACCCAAGAACCGAACCGAACCAACCTTAATTCTGTTTGGTTTGGTTCGGTTCAATTCTAAATTCAATTTTGTCTAGTTCTAGTTCGATTTGGTTCTAAACCGGACCAAGTTGAATCCCTAGTTGAAAGTGGACTTGGACTAATTCATATACAAGGGGCCGGGGTACTCATCATCTTTTACGTGTGTTTATTTGATTAACTCATTAGAAACGTTTCCTAATAATATTATAAGATTTTGAACTTTAGAATAGAATAAAATCTCAGTGTTATACATCTAGGTACACAAAAATCCAAACCTTTAGATTTTGTATTTATATGGTTAGGATCTTGAGTCATTTTCCCTAAGTCACCGGAACCTAACCCATATATTATCTACAAATAAAAATATTAAATTCAAATAATTTCTTATTTGAGATTCATACTCTAACCCCCCATTAGTGTTGATTGAAGTGAACAAGGCCAACACTGAAATCTTATAGATAGAACATGTGGAACCAAATCGTGGTCAGACAAAGCCAGGTGTGAGGACTTTTGGTGCACGTCCTTTGACACCTCACATTAAATAAATTTACACGAAAACTATAGGATAATGATTTTTTGACACGACCTCCCCCACGTGGCATGTGCTAGAGTCATAGATTTCTTTTCTTTCAAGATACACAACTCCATGTATTTATAACCACGTGGCATGTGCTAGAGTCATAGATTTCTTTTCTTTCAAGATACACAACTCCATGTATTTATAAGGATGTATGATTGTATATCCCAAGAGAAAAAAATCTATGATTCTAAGTCATGCCACGTCAACAGCATTTATCAGAGGAGACGTGAGAAAATCATCAATCAAAACTATGTGTAGTGATTTTGTAACTCAACCTCAAAAAGTCAACTGACGTGTATCTTGCAAGAACCATAGATTTTTTTTCCCTTAAATACACAACTGTACATTCCTAAGGGGAAAAATCTACAATTCTTGCACCTGCCACGTCGGTGAATTTTTTAATTACAAAATCAACACTTCAAAACTACATATATGGAGGGACTAGGATATTTTAAAGAGTCGTGATAATCTAACTTAGGTACGTGACATATTCTATAAACTTACCTGATGTGACCTTTGTTAGTAATCGCTTATTTTATTCTTGAAAGATTCACCAATGTTTTGATTTTTTTGAATAAAAGTATTATTTTTCAGATTATTGGACTATTTTGAATAATTCATGAATTTTAAGTTTGAAAAGAATAAAATGTGATTTTTACAGATTTTTTTTTTTTAATTTGTTAGGAAAAAAAAAATGCTACTATAACTTGTTGTATGTTGTAAAGTGTAAATTTGTAAGTTGTGACGTGTAACTCAAGTCGACTTTGAAGTAGTCATGCTTCAAAATTTTAAAGAAATCCACATTTTTATGTGACAAATGTCCGTTTTATCTTTACAAATATAATGACATGGCCATCTACATTTATTTAAGATTACACCTTAATTTTCTAAATTGGTGATTTGTCCCTTGGCTTTGGTATTCTTTTACCAATAAATTTAATGTCTTCATTATCACTACCATCACCATTAACATCACCATCACTATTATATGGCCGAAATTTTGGTTTTCAAATTTTTGAAATGAAATAGATAATACACGTATGAAGCATATGCCGTATATTTTTCATTTATCAAATTTTTGGTCAAATTTTAAACCGGATTTTTGCAATCCAAATCAAATAGAACCTGAATTTTTCACAAATTAAATTTTTGCCATATTCTGAATTGCTAACAAGGGACGTAACAGACTCGAAAATCATAGATCTATTCTGCTCGGGATACAAAACTACTCATTTTTATGGAAACCGCGTTTCTATATCCCGATGAGAGGATATCTACGGTTCCCGAGCCAATCACGTCAAGTAAGAATGTGCTAGAACCATGGATCTTTTTTGCCTCGGGATATACAACTACAAATTTTTATGGGGATGTGCATGTGTATCCCAAGGCAAAAAAAAAACCATGGTTTAGCACATGCCACATCAAGAGAGTATTGTGAGTATGCCATGGGGGAATCAAATTATCACGATTCTATTTTAATACGACAATCTAATTTTAAAATTCGTTTAAAGTTCGGACATCAAACTTGAACAAGTCTACTCAATTCGCTTGGATTTTGAGTTGATTCATCCCTCGAAACTTGTTTAAGTTGTGTGAATGTTTGAAATTTTGTTGAGGGGAGAGGGGGTGCGGGTAGGATTTAATTTCTTAAGAATTTTTTATTTTAGAGGTTTAGATAGACATGTTTTATTAAATAATAATTGCTCTTGTTCTGATCTGAGGATGTAGGTCCACTCTTTGTCTGTTAATTTGTTGTCTCGTTTTTTCACACAAGTCAAGCGAACTAGAATTTGATTTGCAGATGGTGAATTTTAATATAATTTTAAATTTTAAGATATTAAAATTCACTTTAATTGTTAATATATTTATCTGACTGGCTCTTATAAACTCCTGAGTCATTAAACCGACTTGACTTGAATCATCCGACATTTCAAATCAAATCCGATTTTTTTTTGTTTTTTTGTTTTAATTGAAAACTAAAGGACTTAGGCTGATTGCTATTATTGGGCCCATCACGTTATACACCTTCATCTATATTTTCTTGGATTTATCTTCTATTTTGATTCGGACTCAGAAAATTAATCTATTTTCTTTAAATATTAAATCAGAATAAGGACGAAACTCCATCGAGTTTCTTGTTTAGAGATCAAAGAAAGAAATGAAAAACTCTAATTTTAAATCGATCAATGCTATATTTTTCTTTCTTTTTTTATTATTATTTATTTTTCTTGTCTAACCTAAACTAAGTAATCAAGAATTAGAACATGGATCCATGTTAATGTATCTAAGCTAAGTAATCCCAATGGTGGTGTTAGAACTCATTTGACTTGAAATGATTTTTGCGAAAAATGTTCTAACAATTAAATCTAAATAAGTAATCTATGACAATTTCAACTTACGAAAGCGAAATTACGTTTCTTTACCTTTTGTCTCTCATCTATTTATAAAAGCAAAATCCCCGATTGTAGTGAACGTTGTTTTAGACGCATTGTTAGTATGCTAATAACACGCGACGTTATGAAAACTTCTCTGTCGTGTGTATTACAAAATATCAGGTCACATGCATCATTGAACTATTATCTCATCAACCTGTAAAACATAGGATGAAGTGGTCTCAACAAATCATATGCACGTCGAAAATTTTGGTTTCTTGATCTTAAAAATGTTAAATCCATCGTAGGATCAACAACTCTTTATTAACTCATAATAATATCAGCGGCGGCTTTACAACAAAAAGAATTTGTCTGCTGCCAAGTCCTAACTCCTAACCCACATTTAGGGGTGGTAGGGTGTGTGTGTGTGGACTCTAAAGCCACACCAGCCCGAAACTCTAAAGAACCATTTGATTTCCTTTCACCACCCATAACAAACTGCCTTACAGAGGGGAGACCAAAAATATATCTCAACTGATCCTAGTCTCTCCATCATGTAAGCGCACTCGGATCCAGAGGAAATTGAATTTTGTTTATGGTTGAGATATTATTTGCACTGATTCAACTCTGAACTTGGGTCTTTGAGAAGCTTCATCATGGACTCGTGGAATTTCTCTGCTTGAGGCCCAGGTTTTATAACATTTACATCGCCCCATTTAGAGCATGGATCTATCCACCACCAACTCTTCTGTCCAGTACACCAAGCACCGGGGGTCGCTCGATTGGGACCTTGCCTTCTAAGGATTTTCTTGTCAATCATGTTCAGGACCATGTTATCCTTCTGGAATTGTCTTGCAAAAGCAGCTCCACTCTCCACCATCCGATTGTAATCAGTAACGTTGAGAAAGAGAGGTTCCATCTTCGGAGGATTTTCCCAGACCATGTATCTTAAATCACTGTTCACAGTTGTGTTTTGGAACTCTGGGGAATTGCAAATGACGGAATGGAAATAGCCTTCTTGGGATAAGATTACGTTGGTAAAATACATTAGTAGGGTTCGAGGCAGGTTATCCCATCCAAGAACACAGTATTCTAGGAATGATCGGCTTAAAATGACCCATGGTGAACCTGTTGAATAAGAAAATTAGGCATATAGCAATTAATATAGATAAGAGAAAACACTCCCACCAAAGTTTCATAAAAAGATGAAAATCTCCCCAAAGTTTTGATGAACATTTGAGATACCTCTGCATTTTCAAACTGATGGCATACCCATTAATGGTCCTCCATGAGAGACCAACAAAAAATGGGGCTTGGACCCATAGCTCAGTTGGTTTGAAAAATTGCAAAGCAACTTTGAGATCTTGGGTTTCAAATCCAGCTCACCCATCCCCAAAATAAGACTACAAAATACCCTTGTCTTCTAACCTCATCATCTTCAGCCTTGGGTTTTGGTGCCAAATTCACCACTTGCTCTCCATACAATACGATTTACACCATGTTCTACTGTTTCGTCTTCATAAATGAGAAGATAGCAAAAGCTTGAAGATGAGGAGGGGTATTTTGGTCACTTTCTATTAGTGTTTCGTAAAAGACCACAATCCATACTATGAGATGCAAAAGAAAGAAGATAAGAGAAGGATTTGCCTGTGAAAATTTTGAAAGATTCTGGGGTAGGCCTTTTCTCTGAAGCATGAAAGATTTGGTTCCTCAGCCTAGCCAAGTAAAGACCCGGGTCAACCACAATAGGCTGCACTCTTTGTTTCCTGCAGGCAACGACATAAATTGTTAATAATGACAACATGATCAATCAAGTGAGTTGGGGCTTATGATGCGAGAGAAGAAGGTTTATGATCCCTACTCTTTCCATCCAAGGTCACTGGTGTGGTCAATGAAATTGAAATCCCTCCTCACAGAAGAGAACACATGGGATAAGTCTGAATACAACAAAACACAAACATGTAATTTTAGAAGAATGAAGGCCCAGTATACACCTAAAATGAGGAAGTCAATATGAAAGCCAAGATATAATAAGCTAAAAATAAATACAATTAATTTTGATATCCCCACCTCCCGCCCAAAATTTTGGTGAATATGTGTGATACCCCCTGCACATTTTCGAATTGATGACATGTGTCCCTTGATCATTGTCTTCTATGAGAGACTAACTGAAAATGAGAAACACCTTTAACCTATTGCCTAAAATCCCTTGTTTGACCAGGGAACGGGAGAATTCCCACTACCGCTGGCAGGCCAGCCGGGCCGTGAGCGCGGTGGGAACGGGCTTCCCAAAAAGCCAGCCCGGGCCGGGGTCAGCATAGAATGAAGGGGACGGCCCTAATGTTACTTCCTGGGTTAAATAAAATAAAATCATTATCAACCTTGGATTTTGATGACAAGATCGCCACTTGTTCTTTATACACTTTGATTAATTACTCTGATTTTATGTAGTATCTCATCTTCTAAATCAGTTTTAAGAAAATAACAAAGTTTTGCCAGCAAAATCAAGGAATGGAGATGGACTTTTAGGGGGGGGGGGGGGGGGGGGGGGGGACAAATCAAAGTTTTTTTTTTTTATCAGTAAGCTGGGGCTATAGAGGGCCCACCCTTATATTAATAAAATCGGGGGATTACAAATGATGGAATTCAGAAATTATGCCTTAGTCTAAAATAACTTTAAGTTCGAGGGGAATATCAAGATCATCGTCTACAATCATCAGTCCATTCAAACCCAATGCTTTTTTCGCCAAAAAATCTGCCGCTTGATTTGTTTCTCACCACGCAAATTCTATTCTTGAGTTGATAAACCTCTTCCCCACCTTATCTATGCTTCTAACCAAATTTAGATGCCTCCAAAAAACCTCCAATTCCTTTGTAATACATATGGTAGCATAAAGAGAATCTGAACAAACAATGACAATATGGAAACCTCTCTGATTTAGGATAGCCTCCAATTCAATTCTTGCTATATCACTTTTCGCTGATTTAGCCATTCCTGCAAAAAGGAATCTGTTATCCGAATCTCTCACTATGAACCCATAACCTTTCCCTTCTGCAGACAAAGAACCATCCGTATTGATCTTAATGTAAGAGCCTTCTGGGGGAACCCTAAATCAGATTAACTTTCCTCACACCCCTACAATTCCAATTCTTAAAAATGGAGCAGGTATCATCACAAGATAAATCAGAACAATTGAAACCATCAAACACTCCTTGGTTCTACACTTTAATTTGGTCTAAAATCTGGAAATGAGATTGCTTTTTTCCTTCATGCAATGTCTTATTCTGTTCTTTCCAAATGATATAAACCATAGCACAAAAAGCAACATACAGAATATCCTTTGCTAATTTGCTTTTCCCACAAAATGAGAGTGCATAAGTTGCTTCCTCAGGCACTGATTCCACTGATTTCTTTATGATTCCAGTGTCGTAACACCTCCAACCAAATGCTACAACTGAACGTACATTTGAAAAAAACATGGTCGTTATCTTCAATGTCTTGACAGCATAGATACCACCTTAAGATAATCACCATCCCTCTTTTCCTTAGGTTCTCAGCAATCAATAATTTCCTATTAACAGCCAACCAAGCAATTAAAGAGTGTCGTGGAATTCGATATTTATTCCAAGTCACCTTTTCCCAAGCAACCATTGTGTCCATCCTTCTTGTAGACTACCACGCACTGTTGAAAGAGAATTTGCCATTTGACATTAATGTCCTCACAAGTTTATCAACTTCATTCGGCCAAGGCAGAGGATGATTTTGAACTTTCCTGCATATTTCTTGGTCTCTCTCATCATCATGTCCTCGAATAATCCACCCATTAGGATCTGCAAAATCTGATACAACAGCATTCAGATGGCTATTCAAATTATAGATGCTCCTTCTCCCATATTGCATGATAAGGGACCCATCCTCTAGCCAAAGATCCTTCCAAAACCCCATATTAGAACCATTGCCAACAATATATCTTATACAAGGGACAGCAAGATTTCTAAAATTTAAAATGCCTCTCCAAGATCAAGATGCATCATTTGGGCAAGTACAAGACTAGATATCTCCATTCCCAACATACCTTGCCTTGATCCATCTACTCCAAATGGAATCATTTCTAATAACTTTCCAGTAGAGCTTCATTAGCCCAATCAAATTCTACGAATACCAAGCCCCCCTTCTTTATAAGGCTTACAAACAGGATTCCAACTTGTTGGATGATTTGATCGAGGTAAGGAAGGACCACTCCAAAGAAATTGACTCAGAATGGATTCAATTTTTTCCATAACACCCTTTGGAATTGCAAAACAAGATGTCCAAAAAATTTGAAAACTATAAAGAACAGACTTGATCCATTCCACACGACCTGCAGACGATAAAAGATGAGCTTTCCACCCTTCTACCCTCTTAAGAATTTTATCTATGAGAGGTTGACACAAAGAGGCAGTTAATCTCGAAGAGAACAAAAGAAGGCCTAGATAACGGATAGGAAGAGACCCTTCACCGAATTGCAAGACATTTAGAATTTCAGTTTTATTAGCACAAGAAGCACTAAAAAACACATTACTTTTTTCATTGTTTGCTTGCAAACCCGAGATTAAATAAAACTCATCAAGAATTTTTCTAATATTCTGAATCGACTCAACTGAATTATTAGAAAAAAGAAGGCTATTATCGACGAAGATTAGATGAGAAACCACAGGGAGATTTCCTCTTCTAGGACTGGACACGAGAATTTTCGACTCCCTCTTCTAGATAACTTGAGAAAACTTCCATAACCAAGGTGAACAAATAAGGAGATAAAGGATCTCCTTGACGAAGGCCACACTGACCTGAAAATAAGCCATTATGCATCCCATTTATTAACACAGAAAACCTAGGCGTACAGATATACTCCATAACCCAATTTACCCAGATTTCATCACCCAATTTGAAAAAGAATTTTTCTAAGAAAATCCCAACGAACTTTATCGTAGGCCTTACTATGATCAACTTTAATAGAGAGAGAAGGGTGACTCGAAAATAAATGGGAATTGCGAAATAACTCATGAGCCAATAGGATATTATCAGTAATGTTCGACCTTTAATAAAAGCGGATTGATTTTGGCTAATCTCCGAAGGAAGACAACTAGTAAGATGATTTGAAAAAAAATTTGCTATGACTTTGTAAATACAATTGCATAAAGAAATGGGACTTAATTTATCAAAACGATTGGAATTCGGTTCTTTGGAATTAATGTGATACGAGTCAAATTTAACTCTTTTAGCATTTTTCCATGATTAAAAAGATCCAAGACTGCTTTATACACATCTGACTCAACCAACTCCCAAAAAGAGAGAGAATTCTACGCAGAACCCATCAGGGCTTGGAGCCCTATTTAAGGGGGGCTTAAAAATCACATCTTTTATCTTCTCCTTAGATACAGGACTCAATAAAAAATTCGATTGCTCTCTGCAAAGTTTATTTTTGAAAGGAATAATAGGGCAAGGTGCAATAGAGGAAGAAGCAAATACCATTTGGAAGTAATCAATAGCTTTCCGTCCAATTTGCTTCTCCTCCTGGATCTTCGTACCATCTTCATCCACAATTTCTGAAATTCCATTGGAAGCAATATTTGACGCAATGGTAGCATAAAAAAACTTTGGGTTCCAATCTCCCTCTTTAAGCCATTGTATTCTAGATTTTTGACAAATGAAAGTTTCCTCAGTATAGATCTCTCTATTAAGATGAACAGTGGAAATTTTTTCTTGAGTTGCAAGATCACTGTTTAGAGGATCTAATTGAATCTTCTCCTGAATTTCTGTCAGCTTCAATTCTGCTACCAGTTTTCTGGTTGAAACCAAACCAAATCTGTCCCTGTTCCACACTTTACCAGCTGCTTTCACATTCCTCAATTTACAAACAATCTAACATTGGATTCCATTTCTAACCTAGAAAGATTGGAAGATAATTTTTTGTGAAAAAAATCAAGTTTTGAAGGTACCAAATTCGTAAGTTGGTTAAGTCTGTGAGAGGTTATACAGGCCTGAGATCAAAACCTCACCTTTGCTCCTATACCTATAAAAAAAAATTAAGTTTTTTTTTTGACAAGAGTTGATTACCAGGATATTTCCATCATTTCATGTGAGTCTATCATAGAAGATCTCGGTAAAAGGGATAAGTCATCAATATGAACATGCAGGGGGGGTATCTCAAACATTCTGTAAAACCTGGAGGCGTATGTCTAAACTACCCAAATAACAAATAATAATAAATCCTCAGAAGATATGAGACAATATTAGAGGAAATCTCAAAATGAAGAGAGAGGTGGCAGTGAAATTGACAACGTTATAATAATAATAGAAATACGATAATAATGTTTGAGAACTAGATTTATTATCAGCAATTAAAGAGAAGTTAAGATCTGATCTCCACCCCCGAGTCATTGTGCTGAATATGCAATTTACATGCTGAACTAACTGGTTCTCCCTGACCTTTCCTATGCCCAGGGCATAAGGAACAAGTGACACTTCACCCATAAAACCGCAATCAACGCACACGACACTACATTCATCTCACTTCCCCCATTGAAATTATAGTAATAAGGCAAATCACACCATGGAAAGGAATATTTCCCATGATTTGATATACACGCATGTGTTTCCAATGTTGCTCCACCAAATTTTGATTTTTCACTTAGTTAATTGATCTCAAAAGTATGCAACTCTCAGTCCTTGTCACCATGTTTCACGGGTTTGTCACTAGCAGACTTGTTTAATACTAGTGTCCTTCTATCTCCCCTCATTCCTACCACACACGTCCTTCTCTTCATGGATTAAGAGCACTATGACCTTGGCTGAAGGTAGAACTCACAGGAAGTATTATGTCTCGCATTCCTGCTGAATATCAGTTAATTCTTATTCGCTAAGCACATACTTATAAGCCTTGTCTACCATTACAAAGTCTGAATAGAATAAATCAAGTAGAAAGTGTTGACATAGCCCGTGTGACGGTACACCATTGGGCAGCCACCTCACTAGTCTCTTGAAGGTTACCATGAGAAAATAGTCTTAAATTTTACTCCATGTATTCTTTTATGATCTCAACCAAAACAGGTTCATACCATAATGGACCTCATAGGAATTTCTTGGACCTGCTTGTTGTTTTACCCTTTACCCCATAGTTTTTTTCAATGTGGTAGCTAACATGGAAACTTTATGATCATTAGAAATTGGAGGTAATGATCAAGCAAGCCAATCAAGGGTTTCATCAGGTTTTAAACATCCAGTAAAATCTGGAACATAAAATTTAATTATTGCTTCACCAGCTAGCTACACTTCACGAGAGGTTTGCTTGGGAAGATTTTGTATTGTAGATAGGCCTTCTTAATCTTATCTTTATAAAATTATAAATAAATAAAAAGTTAGTAAAACCATGAGTCTCAATAGAAAGTGCAACCTAAGGAACAAGGCGTCCCACAAAGGCTATACAATTAAAGGACACCTACAAAGACTAGGTTCCACCAAGAAACAAAATCATCAAAAAACAAGCTTTTACATTCTTGGAGTATCATGGAACCTTGGAAGAGTAAGGCTTTAATCTTCAAAAGTATCTTCTCCTCCTCTGCGTCTTTCTCATAAGAAGTGCGATTATTCCTCTTTCCAAAACCACAAACTAACACAAAAGGGAGCATGGACCAAACATGACGAGGACATCAGAGTTCATGAGCCTAACCTATTTGGGTCATATTTTAGTTTTAGGATGTTATTTTATTATAATTATTGGGTTTACCCTATCATAACCCAATTCCAAATCAGATTTCCCTAACCCCCCTACTTCATCTTCTCCCCTCATCGTCCAGCATGAAAACAACAATAAAAAAGTACTCCTCTCTTTAGCAGACCTGCAATGAAAACATAGGAGGTCGAGTTTGCTCACTGCTATTGCACATCACACAATTACCAACTAAAATCTTCTTATGAAAATGAGGTTATCTACCATTAGTATGCTGTGCACACGAGTTGTCTAAGAAGAATTCTCAAGTCACAATCTGAGAGCTTGGCAGGAATTTATAATAATAAAAGAGTTAAAAGACAAAAAAGCTCTTACAAGTAAGAAATAAAAGCTATTACTAAACAACTAGAATTAAAATAGCTATTACTAACAACTAGGACTAAAATAACACTAAATTATTTCCAATACTCCCCCTCAAGCTGGAGCAAATATATCAACTAAACCCAACTTGACAAGGTAAGAATTAGTGATAGAAGGACCAACAAACTTCGTAAGCATATTGGCAAGCTGATCTGAAGATGGTACGAAGACTGTCTGAAGATCACCAGATCGAACTTTCTCCCTGAGAAAGTGAGCATCAACCTCAATATGCTTAGTTCTTTCGTGAAAAACTAAGTCAGAAGCGAGCATGATAGCAGACTTGTTGTCACGGAACAAAGTAGAAAAATCGAAAATAGGAAATCCCAACTCTGTCTACAAAGGCCGAAATTAAATTAGCTCACATGTGCCAAGGGTCATAGCACGATATACAGCTTCAGTAGAAGAATGAGAAACTACATTTTGTTTCTTACTTTTCTACGAGATAAGATTATTACCATAAAAAGTACAGAAACCAGAGGTAGATCTCCTATGTAAAAGAGAACTAACATAATCAGCATTTGTAAACAAGACAAATGCGACTGAGCAATGGAAGAGTAGAAAAACACGACACCAAGAAACAACGAAGAATATGATAAAGATGAGAAGTACATGAAGTATGCATGAACTAATTGACCACACTAACCGCAAAGGACAATTCCGATCTAGTGTTAGTCAGATAAATCAGACGACCTACAAGTCTTTGATAAGAAAAATGATCCGATAGCGTGAAAACAATGATTCTGACCCATAAGGGAGGAAGCAAGACGACAACCAAGCATCCATGTATCCTGAAAAAGATCCAATGTGTATTTACGATGAGATAGTGAAATACCATAGCGAAAGTGGTCACTTCTATCCCCAAGAAGTACTTGAAAGAACTCAAGTCCTTAACTTTAAAAACACAATCCAATAGCATCTTAACTTTGTCAATCCATTGTGCATCATCACCAATCACAATAATATAATCCACATAAACCAAGACAATGGTACAACGATCATCCACTCCTTGACAAACAAAACAAGTATGATCTGAGTGGCATCTAGAAAACTCCATAAATAAAATAACCTCAGAAAAACGATGAAACCAAACTTGCAAGGACTGTTTCAGACCATATAAAGAAGACGACATACCTTCTTAGAATACTACCCATAAAGAAGAAATCTAGGAGGGGGGTCCATATAAATAACTTCAATCAAATCACCATTCAAAAAGGCATTCTTCACATCAAGTTAGTGATGTGGCTAAGAGTGACATGCTGTTAAAGAGATAAGAAGTTGAACAGTCGAAAGTTTAGCACCGGAACAAGCGTGGAACTAAAATCTTTTCCAGGAGTCTGTGTAAACCCCTTAATAACAAGACATGCCTTATACTGATCAACAGTTCCATCGATGAGATATTTCACAGTGAAGACCCATTTACAACCAACAGGCTGCTCCTCAAATGGAAAGGTAACAAGCTCCCAGGTATTATTTTCTGCAAAACATCCGTCTCAACAGTCATAGCTCTAGTCCATTGAGGGCCTCGCAAAACTTCTGATACAAACCAAGGAATGCGAATAGAATCAATGATTGCAAGGTAGGCCTAATAAAAGGAAGAAAAACCTTGATAGAAAACAAACTGTGCAATAGGATATGATTAGTCACACACTCCTGCCTACCTTTGCTAATGGCAATACGCAAGTGAGAGTCAAAAATAGAAGGGATAAGGACAAGTATATGTGTAGAGGTAGAAGAGATATATACCTGAATCCAAGGAGGAGGTTGGCAAAGGTGGAAGAGGGCGAAGGCGACGAATATAGACTTTAAGCGTCCACGAAGATGGAGAAAAAACTGGAGAAGACAACACTATAAGAGATGGGTCTTGCAAAATAAATGTGGCACTAAAGTAGGGAATATTTTCAAAGAAAGTAACATCAAGAAAATGTATGACACAGTGAGAAATTGGATCATAACACCGATCCCCTTTTGACATAGAGGAGTAACTCAATAAAACACACCGAATAACTTTGTCATCCAATTTGATGCGATTAGGAGTTTTGTCCTGAACAAAACACATACACCTAAAGACTCAAGGTGTAATGGGGAAAAGTATATTGTTAGGTTGAAGGACATAAAAAGACACTTGTCCCTCTAAGGTGAAACTCGGGACACGGTTGATAAGAAAAACTGTGTAAGAGTCATCATATTCCAATATGCCTTAAGAACATGCATTCCTCAGAGAAGACACCGAACAACATTCATAAGGTGACGATTCTTACATTCTGCCACCCCGTTTTGATCAAAAGTATAAGGACAAGTCAACTGGTGAAGTATACCATGCTCATGAAGATGGAAGCAAATCCCATCAGATATATTTTCTCTCTCATTATCATACCAAAGAGATTTAACAATAATATTGTACTGAGTTTGAATCATTTTAAGAAAATTGACAAAAATAAGAAGCACCTCAAAACGAAAAAGCATTAGATAAACCCAAGTACAACGCGAATAGTCATTAATAAATGTAACATAATATTTAGGACTATTAAAAGCGGTAATAAGGGAAGGCCCCCACACATCAGAATGAACTAAATCAAATATTGCATTAAATCGATGCATATGAGGAATGTAAGTATGCGTGTGTTTAAAAAGTTCACACACAAAGCATTGAAACTTATGTCCACTACTAGAATTTTTAAAGCAAGAAATAAAGAACATAAGTGTTAAAAATTGACATGTCCTAAAAGAACATGCCATAAATCTAGAGTCTGAGACGAAAACGTCTGACTTCTAGAGGAAGAAAGCACAGAAGTCGGAACAACAGTAAGTTGAGATCCAAACAAGTACAGCCCATCCCTCTCATACCCCTTCCAAAAATCCTCTTTGAAATCTGGTCCTAAAAAATATTGAGTAGAAAAAAAAATATAACTGAGAAATTTAGAGATTTAGTAATAAAACTCACAAACAAAAGATTAAAAGATAGGTGAGGGACATGAAACACAAAGTCTAGTGAAATTTTAGAAGATAAAGGGATAATGCCCTTATTGTGGATAGGTGTAAAAGATCCATCAGCAAGACGAACCTTCCTATGAGTGGTAGAAAAAGTAGAAGAGGTAAAATGGCTAGACTCACTAGTCATGTGATCAGAAGCACCTAAATCAATATCCCATGTCAATGGAGCAGAGTTAGACAGAAAGACATGAAAAGTAAAGGATATACCCAGAGACATAATAACTGAGGCCACAGTCAAAGAGGAGTAAGTGTGGGCATGAATCTGATCCCAGATAATAGTGACAATCTAAGTTTGTAGTTGTTGCAAGTCAATCGTGGTAAGTGAAGGAGGATTAGTGAGATGAGTGGATGATGATTCCACTATAACAGCACGAGGAGCAGATTGTCCCAAAGATGGAGTAGAAGGAGATTATAGTATCAAATGAGGATAAAGCTGAAAGTAGCGGACCTTCTCATGGTCAGTCTTCCTTCAATGACTGAAAGTAAGGTCACTTACCATGACCACGGTTGCTACAGCCACAACTCCCTGATCTAGGGGTACGAGAGTTGGAGAAACTCAAGTTAGCAACTAAAGTCATTTGATATGTAGCTGGAGCAAAAAAATATCAGGGACCTGAGTATGAGAAGGAACAATACGACGATAACGCTCATCACTATCGATGGTCGCAAACACCTCAAAGAAACAAGATAAAAGAGTAATGTTGAGGGTCGGTGTCCGAAGGGCCTCAAACTCAGGTCGTAAACCCATAAGAAACTGGTAAATCTGATGTCAAACAATCCTCTTAACCACATAATTGACTGCTTCTAAAGACAATTAAGCCATAGACTCGTACTTAGAAAGTTTCTCACAACGTGATTGAAGAAATCCGAAGTAATCCGTTATACTCTGAGTCCTTTGGGTAGCCTGGGCAATGTCTCGATAGAGCTCATAAATCCTCAAGTAATTCTTGGCATGTGCATATGTCTAAGTAAGTGCGGATCACAAAGATAAGATAATCTCATAGTATATGAACATGGTATAGATGCGCTGCTCCATAGAGTTAAATAGTCATTCAAGGATGGTGCAGTTGTTGATCTTGCATGATTCAAATTTGAGATCAGTAAGGGGAGGCTTAGTAATGATACCAGAGAGCCATCCAAATTTTCATCTACTACTGAGATAAAATCGGACAGATCGAGACCATGACTGAAAGTTCTGACCATCGAGAAAAGTAGTGGTAATACGTTGGGCTAAAGAATTAGACCCAAAAATTGTAGCGGAAGTCATAATTACTTGTTCCAAAATCATTGTTTTGCTTCAAAGGGAGGTCTCGCGATCACCAAAGAACAAATAGCAGCCTCAAACAATAACCGGGGGGGGGTTGAAACTCTATCACACAACCCAGCCAAACCCTATTGTGGGGCAGCAATAGTGCTCAAAAAAATTGCAATAAAACCGTAGCAGTCCAATCGCAGTAGCACAGCCAAACCTAACACAGCAGTTAGTTCTTATTGCACCCACACAAAAATAAAATCACAGCAGTACTGCCAGTCCTTATCGCAGCCACACAAAACAAATCACAGTAGTGCTGCCAAGCCAAATCTCAGCCAAACAGCAATAGATGAACCAGAAAACAAAAACTAGCAAACAGAATAAGGGGGGAGGGGGGAGGGGGGAGGGGGGAGGGGGGAGGGGGCAGCCACACCAGCCAGCCCTAAGCACTATCACAAGGCAGTTGCAATCGCATAAACAAAAAAAGGAGGGGGGCAACGACAACAGCCAACCCTAAACCCTATCGCAGCAAACAACAGCCTTGTCATAACACAACAAAGCCGCAATACAATGATGTATCAACCCAGCAGTGACACAACTCTGTCCCATAAATCCATCGCAAAACAGCCATACAGCCCTACAATTGCAAGAACACCCCTATCGTGACATGCGATGGATTCCAAACCAAAAGAGAATTAGAAAAAAAAAAGGAACCCCCAAAAGGGGAGAGACTAATGAAAGCTCATGCTGGGTCGTGTGGTCTCAAAGATCAAATAGGGGTTGTAAAAGAGAAAATAAAAGAAGAGGGTGGCTTGCGGTGAGTTTCTAAGAGTCCATAGACGAGAAGAGGGAGACCCAAATAGAAGTTGTCGAAGGATCTTCCTTGACTTTGATACCAAGAAGAATTAGAGAAGAAGAATTGTAAAGTCTCAATCTGAGACCTTGGCAAGAATTTATAATAATAAAAGAGTTAAAAGACAAAAAAACCCTTACAAGTAAAAAATAAAAGAATAAAAGCTATTACTAAACAACTAGAACTAAAATAGTTATTACTAAACAACTAGGACTAAAATAACACTAGATTATTTCCAATAGTCTACATGATGAATGCCACCTTCGGGTAAGAGATCTCCAAATGAAGGAGGCAAAGAAATAGTGCAAAATATTCAAATAATAGGATCAAGCGAAAAAGATTCCTGATTGATCAAATCACTGAAGTTTCTTGTCCTCCACAAGGGAAAGGGATGGGGAACCCAAATGAAAGGATATTCAATGTTGATCCCAGTACCAAATCATCATATTCTCACAAAAGAAAAATCTCATGAAAAGCCTTGCCCCCCACTCACATACAAAAAGCCCTTCATGATGCAACCTTTCTTGGATGATAATAGAAACAAGTTAGGGAAGGCAACTTTCAGAGGAACCCCCCCCCCCCCCCCCCCCCCCTTCTCCCACACCTCCACAGGTCTTCAAAGAAAAATTCATTCATGTCTTTGTGTTATTTATCAACACTTAGTTCAATTTCATTAGGGGCCACCACCTTCTTCACTGCCAACCCTACCAGATTCTTCTTTGTGCCAATTTTATCACCATTGCTTACAAGGTGAATGGGATATGTGAGACAAACACTTACCTTGGGAAAGGCTGCAATCATAAAGAGAGCCCTCGAGGGATGCGTTTAATATAGTTAAAGAACTGATTGGTAGGACTAGTATAACCTTTGCCACTTATCAAGTCAAAAACCGCAATCATAAAAAATCATGGAAGAAAGCACCTGATGCATAGAAAATATTATACTTCATTGATAGCCTTCATTGCAACACACTCATTGCTAATCTACCAAGGACCATCAAATCTCCTTCCTCAAGTCAGTCCAAAGAAACACCTGAAGGCACAAATAGTCGTCCTTTATGGGCAGAAGTAAATTGTTCTTCCTAGCTTCCCTTCCCTCATGCTTGAAATTCCCAAAATCCAACCCTGATAAGTAATATGGAACTGATTCCAATAGATAACCTTTTTTATCAATCTTTTTGGTAAGTTTTTAAATTAGTTTCTAGACATATAACCGTCATTAAACTGCATCTTCTAATTGCTCCCTCACATTAGTAATCTTCCACACACTATCGATCCCAAGAAACGAGTTTTAAAGTACAATCATGCATAATTAACCCACATTTTACGAAATTACTCACCAAGTCAGCTTGGGCAAGTGAGATGATAAAAGAGAAAACTGAGATGTATTAGCATCTCTAATGCAATGGATTGAAAGGAAGCTTAGAAAAATGACATCTTAGATCAGATTCCTCAATAGCTTCAAGCTTCGAATATTGTGAAAACACAAACCCATTCATTGAAGAGATAGTGGGACTTTCCTAGATTGATATAACTAAAACAATACAAAATTCCTGGGGAGATGTTAAGAGACTCAATGGAATGAATTTTTGCTCGATTAAACTTAGACCTACATATCTTTGCTGTGAAACATTATAAGCATCTGGGCTACAGTGCCACTTCTCTGTGTGTCAAGATAGAACAACCTTCAAAAACATATAGTTACCCATGTAACCTAGTTCTAATTCAAAACTATTTAAAAACTTGTTTCATATTTCACATTATCATATTGTACTCTTGTTAACCGAAACATTTATTTATGCAAGAAAAGAAGGAAAAAAAAAATCATAGACCAACATTCATATGCACTAGAATCAATTAGCCTCAAAAAACGAACAATGGTATGAAAAATTCACATGCAAAACTTGTGCCAAATATTGTAAAATTGGAAATTGAAAAACTCTGGTACCCAGTTCTCATAAGATAAAATATCTTCCAATAATCAATATCAAATTCACTAAACAAACTACAATTAGAGAAAAGGGTATTATAGATAATACCATCTTGTGTAACCAACGGATAATCCGTTGCACTCAAACTGATGAACCAATCCCAATCACTATCAACCTTCAATAGAATTGCAGCTGCACGGAGCGTGGCAGCGATATTCGAAGACCCCATATATGTAATGGGATCTGGTTTTCCTAGAATATCTACATTCCCAAAAGTACGGATCACTGGAACAGCCCTAACCGCAAGCGCTAATCGATTCCGGTCATCAGCGGATGCATCAGATCCAAGATGAAGAAGGTATCGATTACGAGGGTGATAAATGGAAAGCAATAATCGGAGAATCCGGTCTTTGTGGTCTCTCCCACCTGAGATATAATAAGCAAAGGCGGGCGGGTAATGGAGACCACGACGAATTGTGGAGGGAAATGGGGTATGGGAATTGAAAGCAGAGGAAGAAGAGAAGCTGAAACCAGAGATTATAGAAAGGAGGAAAAGTAAGGAGAGGAAAGTGGCAGAGAAAAGGGTGAAGAGCCATTTCTTCTCAGCTGCCAATGCCATGGAAGTGTAATTTGGTGAAGAAAAAGCATGGAATTAGGGTTAGGGTTAGGGTTGAGTGCTCAGATTGCATTTGGAGATTGAAAATTGAAGAGATTGTAGAATTTCCAGATCTCTTGTATGAACTTGATCTCTTTTACGGTTATGGTTATGGTTAGTGTTAGAGAGAATTGCATTTGCAGGACAAGAAAGATATTCAAAAAACATAGATTTGCTTAGTTTAGGTAGAGATTAAGATTAGGGTTAGGGTTTAGAATCCAGAGGAATTTGGTTTTGGTGGTTAGATTTGGATTCTGTTTCTTGTGCTGGAAAGTTGGGTTGAAAAGTGGTACTTTGATGATGCATTGTTTATTAATCTATTCTAAATTTTATAAATAATAAATAAATAAAATTATTTGATAGTGACCTAGCTCGTCAAAATATAAAAGAGTAAAGTCAGACTGACTTACCAACTTAATTAGATTTCAAATCTTACTAATGGTCGTTGAATTCTTCTTGTGGAATCCAAAAACATGCTCAGATGATACAAAGGACAAAATTTTAAGAAGTTGATGAAAAAATTTTAAAAAATAAAAAAATTATATTTCAATGTTGAATTTTAATTTTAAATTTGCTGTCCATTTTCAAAATCATGGATCAAGACTTTTTTGAATTATTTTATGAGTTTTCCCATGAAATCTAGAGGGTTGTTATGTTGGATTCCCAATTTGGTAATCCATTGGATCTCAATATCTTTTAATAAGATTTCAAATCTTACTCAATTAGTAAGGAAAGTGTTTCTCTAAATTTATTAAATTTATTTGGTAGGTGGACCAAATAAAAAAGAGTTTAGATAAGTCTTACTAATTTAGTAAGATTTAAACTCTAACTAAAGATGATTGAACTCACTTTATTGCATCCAAAACATGATCTGATGCCCCAAGGTTTAGAGGATAAAAATTGTATGAACTTTGAAAAAAATTTATAATAAAAAAAATATTATTTTTTACCATTATATTTTTATCTTAAACTTGGAAGATCAGTAGTCATCCATTTTTCAAAACCTTAGATAAAGTCTAAACAATAACTAATTTTTGAATTATTACTTTTTCTATCAAGTTTTTCCATGAAATATAGATTGTTGTGTTAGGTAATGCATTGAACTCAAGGACACTTAGCACGAGTTAAAATGTTACTAAGGAAAGTGTTTTTCATATAAAATCTTCCAAGTTGTGAATGTGAGAGGATCCACATCGAAGTTGTGGGCGGTAGTTTGACTTTTTTTTATTTTGGTCCCTTTTTTCCTTTCTATCATCACTAATGCCAGAGTGACACAAATGATGTGGTGGCGTGCACATAATCATAGATGTTTTTTACTAGTATCTCGTAAAAAAGCATCTACAATTATGTGCGTGTCACCACGTCATTGTGTCACACTTGTGGCCCCCTTTGTGTCACCCCAGTATGACTCTTCTATTATTCCTGTAATATAAAATGTTCATCTCATACTTACTCTCAATTGGTAACATTCTAAATTTGAGAACTCACAGTGTCAATATTAGATGGAAAGAACAAATATGAATTTTGAGTATTTTGTTAAAGATCTATTTATTGACAAGTAGTGATACTTTAAAAAGAGAGTTCCTATTGCGATGCCAATTTTTAGTGAAAAATAATTGTATGTTAGTCTTTTTTTTTTTTTTTTTATTACTAAAAAGAGAGTTTCAAAATATTAAAATAGTATTAACATTTATTATATAAATAAGTATTTAGTATGTAAAAGATCAATATACCTTTATCTTTTTCACTAAAAGACAAAATAAAAAAGGATATTATTGAAAAAAAAATGTAACTAACAATGCTAATGTCCCTATGAGATCTTAAACATTAGCATTCCCCATATATAATGAAATAGGCACTTGGATTAAAAAAAAAATTATGTCTAAATCTTAAAAATTGCGAGTTGTTCTTCACATGTCATTTCATTGAATAAATAAAATATTACATATAATTTTTTGAAATTATGAGTATGTTGTTTTTTTCATTTACGAGATTGGATCACAATCCCAACGGAAAAAAACTTAATTTCAAAAAAAAAAAGAAAAATGGTGGGAAAGGTATTTCAAGTAGAGCCATGATAAATCTATGTGGCAAAACATACACGGTCTGTACGTGGCTGACATGGCAAGGGCACAAAACCATAGATATTTTTCTTCAGGATACACAAGGAAAACAGATTAACGTTTCTATGCCCTTGCCACATCAACCGCGTACAGAATACATATGTTTTGGCATCTAATTATCATTAGTCTTTCCGGTACTACAAAACTTTTGTGTGGGGGGGTATTTAAGAAGGAAACTGGGACATTAAGTTGCTGCCCAAAAGTTTTGGATTTTTTTTGGGTTTGCTGGTCTACCCCTTACTCCCTCA
Source organism: Akebia trifoliata (assembly GCF_017979445.1). Lineage (NCBI taxonomy): Eukaryota > Viridiplantae > Streptophyta > Magnoliopsida > Ranunculales > Lardizabalaceae > Akebia > Akebia trifoliata. The sequence goes on from NC_141376.1 coordinate 32,592,629, forward strand.
GAGGGATCAATAAAAGTCAATGTAAATGGTTCAAGTTTAGACAATCTGGGGATTGCCAGTGAAGGATGTATTGAGAGAGAAAACAGGCCCAGTTATTGTTGGCTTGTAGAACTTTTTTTCTTCCTTTTTTGGCAATATGCATCTAATAATGTTGCTTAGCAAAAAAAGGCCTCAAATTCATCAATTTGGTTAGTATATATTGACTAGAAAGTTGGATTCTTGATTCAATCTTTGAAGCGTACTTGGATCATGGATGATTGGTAAGATTTTGTAAGGACCAATTGAAGAATGCAAATTGGACCATTCATGATGTATATTGAGAAGAGAATTTTTTACTAAATATTGTTGGGAGGCTCATGTTCTGACCTCTGTAAAACCACAAATAGAGTGTTTCGATGTCCTAACTTAGGCAACAAGGCACCCCCATTAAGTTTACTCACTATCTTTCATGCTTTGGATGGAACGGATCTCCAATACTCACCCTGGAAGACAAATCAGCTGTAACCAAGCTCCAGTCAGCAAGCATTTTGGTCACATTGTAAAATTATTTTTTTTTTTTTTTGAAAGGTCACATTGTAAAATTAAGCTAAGAATGTTCGAGGGATTAGTTTAGTAGGCCTGATCTCATGATGCACTTGGGGGAGTAGTAGGCAGTCACCCTTGAAGATGTCTCATGTCCTACTTGGGTTCCAAATTTTAGGCAACTTAGGTAAGAGTACCGTTCTTTGAACAAGATGACCAAGACCACCTCATTGAAATACTCCCAACTTTGTCGACAGAGACTTCATTTCAATGTGGACTAGGCCATCCTAGGTGACTTCAGAGAGTGTTGCGAGGGTTAAACAATTTTTCTTTTCTTTTTTAAAATCAGCCATGTGTGGCCGCATCAAGATAAAAATATAATTTGATATTTTGGCTAGAAATGTATGATTTAAATTTCTAATTTAATTTTTCAAGATAGATGCACCGGAACAAGAAATTAGAAAGAACCATGCAAATCCTTGAGTAACAATGACACTACAAGAAACCAACCAAGTATTGGGCATCATGACCTGGGCCTCCCTTCAAAAAGGGAGAGTCTTGAGTTCAAACCCCTTCATTGACCACCAGTGGGGATTTATCCCAGCTTACCTGGTACTGGTGGTTTGTGGAGTATTACATGTACCCGGGGGAATATTTGGGCAAGATATGGTGCTTTAAGAGGTCTGTTGCATCACCCCTGCTAGTTGGGACTACGGTCTGGACAATCACGCAATCAAATAAAATTAAGAAAAAAATGCACATAGGCACACAATGACACCAAGTATCCTAAAACTAAATAGGAGACCTTGCAGATATACTAGAATCAAATCACACTAAATTTAGAGAGGAAGCATGCCAAGATGATGGACAAATGGGGAGAGCTTCCAACAGGAATAACATAAAAACAAATCTTTAGAACTGGTGAGAACTGATTCAATAGCATTTATTGCTTAGTGTGATTTTCTCTCTTGCTTGGTGTCACTTTTGAGTACTAACTTCAATTTCAGAGTGTGCAATTTATAAGAGCCACGTAAATGACTTTAGATGGTTCTAAATAGTTCAGGACTTAAATTGTGTTAGATATAATACAGCATTTCCAATTTTCAAGCTAACTTTGAGTTGGGTATAGGGGACACTGGGAATTGGCTGGTTTGAAGAGTGGCCACTGATAACAATGATCATTCTAATGGAGTAAAAAGAATTTGAAGTTTGGCGAGAGAGCACAGCGACGTAGATAATAAATTGAGATTACAAGGGGGTGTGTGTGTAGAAGACTTGTGAATTATGATCTGTTTGGGGTAGTAATACAAACAATGGTGGTTTTGATATTTCATCAACATTGTAGAAATGGCCAACAAACACTTCATGAAAATGGACCGAAAACCATCATTTAAACCACTCCCTAAAATTTAAACCAGATAAGCTGACAGTCAAATGCTTAACCCTCATTACCAATCTGGTGATGAACCGAATCAAACAAGTAGTTAACTAATATCAGCCCCAGCATTTGGTTTCCAGAGATCCAAGATTTAACAAGCATCAAATAATATGCTCATTGGGTCCTGCTTACAACCCATGGTGTTCATTTCAATCAGTATCCATGTAAACAACTGTGGCAAATCAGTTGTCGAGGAGAAAAGCATCCATTCTACTTGCCTCGTGAAATAAGAAATGAGGCCACAAGCAAGGTCCATGAAATGGGGTATTTGGGCATCACATGTTGGCTCGGCCATAATAAACACATTGTTTGTTCCTCACCCATAGAGTTCAAACGGTCATGAAGGTAGGCAAATAAACCAGATCAAGTCCATAAGTATGTTGTCAGGACTATAAATAGACAGAGATAATCAATGCCTATAACAGGCCTCAAATTGTCAGGACTATAACATCAATACACAAAGATACTCAATATCTATAATATAATCAAAACTGCATAATAGGCCTCAAACCTGATTCATCCATCATAAGTATAGAGTCGGGGAATAAAAGAGGGATGATAGACGATCAACATGTTCAACCCAAAATAAGTTATAATATAAGCCTCAAAATGGCAGGAAATAAACGACTAGCCTCTCAAAAAAAGGTCCAAGTGCAGAAGAAAGCTTTTCTAATAACGACCAATTCCCCAGACCCTGATTGCACCATCTGTGTAACCACTGAACAGAGTGCTTCCATCAGCGCTCCAGCTCAAGCTTGTGCAGTACAATATCTGCAGATATAGTGCAAAGGGAATAACAAGGTAACAAAGTTTAGCTTTTTGCCCACAAGGCTATGATGTATATGATCTATAATTCCATACAAACAAAAAAATGCCAGGCAAACTAACATTTTCAATCAGTAACAAAATTGACAAATTAATAACAGTAGCATGGTTGGGCTATTAAGTGGGCCAGATCATTTGTTTCCGAACAATAACTTCTTTTTTTTGAAAAAGTATAATATATTGAAAATGAAGGGGGGATACAAGAAACACGGAGGCCGAGACAGCCTCACAGATAGAAACAAAGAAAAGAAAAATACAACATCAGTGATAATATAAAGAGTTCCATCTAAAAATAAAATCATCATAAGTAATCCCCCGAACAATAACTTTTAACACCTTATAAGTCAGTGTAGTAACAAATTTCCTAGGTGATCACCTAACCTAGCCAAGAAACATAGACAGGTAACTTCATATAGTGTTATACCATACACACAAGAAGACCTAAATATGAAGTACCAATAAATCCAAAAGATCCTTTATTTATCTCATTCATTCACATTTTGGAGTCCTAATCATCATGTTTTAAAGCATTGATTTGCTGGATGATCACCTAGATCCCTAGACAGGTATTATTCATTAGGTAGTCCAGTTAGGCTCTAAGTGTTGACCTGGGGAATGCATGCAACTTAATCTTCTACGTAAAAGCAAACCTAAACTATGGAGTATAAATAACTCCATAGATCCTTTTACTTTATTTCTCTCATCCATTCACATTCTAGAGTGTCTTATCATGTTTTGAAACCCTAGCTACTGTAATTTTCTTCTAATTTTACAAAAAGGATCTGTGTACACATGAACCATCTCTCTTTTATTTCTGTTAAGTAAAAGGGTGAACTCAGGGTTTGGTCCTAGGCCTATGGCATTACCACTCCTAAACTTAACCAACTAACCAAAATGGTAAACTTTGCTAGTTAGTTTCCCATCTTCTACTCCTCTTGTTTATCTTTCTTTTATAAATAAATAAAAATTGGAGAGGGAGTGTATGTGTAACAAGGCACCAGACACCTCTCTCTCTCTTTTCTGTTTTAGGAAAACTATATATGTGGAACTCATATAATTCTTTGTTTGACCCCACTCTCTTCTCCAATATTTTTTATTTTTTTCATTTGCTTTATATATTGGGTTCCTCAATTAGCCAAAGAATAAATGACAATGAGGTTTGTTCGTAAGTAGATCCACTTTACTTTTAGAGCGTTTAACAAAATAAATAAATGATAAAATGAATAAAAATAAATTTCATTAATTTTATGAAATAAATAAATGATAAAATGAATAAAAAGAAATTTCCCCTAATGTTTTAAACCAAGCTTCACCTAAGCATCACCTCACCAAGGACTCATATCAGTGGGGCATTGCCAAGCACTTTTGACAATACAGTTACAAGTTCAATTAAGCATATTCAAAATATTTTCCAGTGGCACAAGATTTGGAAGGTATCAAATAGTTTAGAGAATTACAACTTCCAGATGTAAAGAACGTTCTTGCACCTCTCCGCAATTAACCACATTGTACAAAAGTCAAGAGAAATTAATTCATGTTGCATGAACTCTTCTACCGGATGAGGTACCCCATATATGTGTTGAATTCCAACACTCCATGACTTCTTGTGTGACACTTCAGAACTTTTTCTTTCCTTACAGCAAGGTATTAACATTTTTTTTTTTTTGGTTAACAGGGGTATCCAAACTTACATCCAACTAGGGGGATTGGGTGAGTCAGGGCCTAGACTAAAGCATATGGGTCCCTCAACTAGGCACATGCAACGCCCGCACATCATATGCACAAGGTAAGTGAGAGTATGCCCTCGCGGGTGGCCTTGAGGAGCCATTGCTAATACTGGGTATCAAACACAACCTTCGGACTCTCACCGCTTATTGGATTGAAATTTCCTTTAAGCCAACCCCTTGGGATTAGTATTATCATTTTTTTGATAAGTAAAAAGTTTAGAAACAAAGAGAGGGACGGTTGGCAAGACCAATCCAATACAAAGGAAACAAAAGACAGTTCAATTCGAAGGCGCTAAACCAATCACACAACAATTTATTTTTTACTCAATTCAGCTGCCAAATGAGTCGGGTCAAGACAAGCTTTCAAGAACATAGGACAGATATTAACGCTTTCAAGAACATAGGACAGATATTAACGATTACAATACATTATAGACTATAGAATATAGACTAAAGTCCTAACATATCCAATTAAATTTTATTTGCAGAAAATCTTACACAATTACTCCTTGCCTAGAGGTATATAATGGACTTTACAAATATGTCCCATCAATTAATCAATTGTATTCTTATTACTATGTTAAAAATAAATTCAAATATAAGGTCCAATCCCTATTTTCCAAGGTTTACCAAATCCGACACTTCATTCCATGTAAGACTAAAACCCATACCAATTCTTATCCATGCAACATTGAAATTAATTGATCGCAATATTTTTTCTTCTAATAGTTTTCACCACAACTTGTACTGAACAAATAAAGAGAGGTCATTAAAGATCAAGAATGGAGAAGCAAAGAAAATTTGAAGAGGCACAATTCAACTCAAAAACAATATGCGTCAAATCTATAACTAACATTTTAGATGAATCAATAAAAACCAATCCAACTAAAATGTCATTTCCCAATAAGATAAACATTAAAAATACAAATACAAACCAGCGAGAAATTATCACTTAAGAAAACATACAAAAAACATAAGTACTAATGAATTTTGAAAAAATATATATAATCTACCATAAAACTTTTATGTCAACAAACCCTGGCTTTGAGAGCTACTCCAACGCACGACCTATCCCACTACCCATCACCTCTCAACTTCCATTTTGTGCCATGGGATTTTCACAGCCCAAGATGGGTAACTCCACATGGCTTCTCCATTCTTTGGAGGGAACAAATTTCAGACAATTGGATGAAAAATATTACAATTTCAGACTGTTTGAAAATTTAGGTTGAATTAAAAAAAAATATTAAATTATTTATGGATAGCCATTTTTCTGGTAGCAGAGTTAGAGTGATACCCCATGAATATCCAAAGTGGCTATTCATAAGCACATGGTAACCATAAACGAGTATCCCCTTTGGAGTTGCTCTAAGAACCAATGGATTGGATTGGCTCCTATCAGTATCGGTACGCACTAAGTCCAATCCAATATGTCTCGCACAAGTGAAAACCTCTCAAATTCAATTAAAAATTTGTATTTATTTCAAAAAATAATTATTTTTTTCAATAATATGGATTAATAGATGACACAATCACAAAGAGTTATATAATTTCAAAAAGGCAGATTTTTTTTTTATTTTTCAAAATCTTGGTTAAACAAATTGACTTAGTTTTTATAGGATGAATCAATGAAGTTTCCATTCCACCTAACTCAAGTTCCAAAACGATGCAACAAATAAAACCCTAACCCTAGATCAAATAATCCAATACAACAGAAATAAATAAATTAATAAATAACAAAACCTTCAGATTAACATATACCTTAGTAGTCCCCTGAGTTGCTGCTTCAGGCTTCAAATCCTGAACAACACTCTTACTTTCCAGATCCCAAATCTTAATACTCTCCTCTGTGGCCGCACAAAGCCAATACCTATTTGGACTGAAACACAAAGCATGAATGATACCTCCTGCATCAAGAGAGTACAATTTCTTTCCCTCCGCCAAATCCCAAAGCAGAGTCACTCCATCTTTCCCGCCACTAGCGCAAAGTGAACCATCGGGCGATACTGCAACACTATTCACATACCCTCCATGTCCAACTAATGTGGATCTCAGCTTACAATTGGTCAAATTCCAAACTTTAACAGTCCGATCCCACGAACCCGATACGATCGTAGGTTGGAGAGTATTAGGGCTAAATCTAACACAACTCACCCAATTGTTATGACCATCTCCATCTTGAATTGTATACTTGCACTCACCCAATGTGTTCCAGAGCTTAATCGAACGGTCACGAGATGCCGAAACGATCTGACGGTTATCAATAGAGAAAGCGACGGATAGAACGTCTTTGGTGTGACCAACGAATCGACGAGTAGTGGCACCGGTGTTGATATCCCAGAGACGGAGTTCTCCATCCCAAGAACCAGAGAGAGCAAATTGACCGTCGGATGAGATGACCACATCTTGAACGAAATGAGAGTGACCAGTGAGGCGGCGACGTGGGACTCCATACGTTGGATCTTCCTTGGTGAGGTGCCAGATCAAGATTGATTTGTCACGTGAGGAGGAGACTATCATGTCTGAGTTGTCGATTGGAGTTGCGATCGCTGTCACCATGTCTGAGTGACCCTTCATTAATCCACGAAAAACCAGACTCTCCGCCATTTTTTTTCTCTCTCTCTCTCTCTGTCTCTCTGTTAGGGTTAGGGTTTGGAGAAAGAAGAATAGAGAGACGAAGAAGGAAACAAAGAGCAAAAAAGAAAAGAAACCCTAAATGGTACACTAGGGTTTACGGTAGGAAAGGGTTTTCTTTCTATCCGGCGACCAGTCATTTTCTGCCACGTGCAAGATTATAAGGGAAGCCTATGTTTTTAGCCTCCAATCAGAACGGACCACGTAGATCGACTCCATGGGAGTTTTGATCCGATAAGCTGTCCCATTTAGGGTCTAAAATGGGCCGGATTCGGCCCGGTTTTTGGTATATTCATATTCAGATCCAAATTAGCTGTATTTGAATCCGACTCGAATCCTACTAATAAATCATTTTCAAATTATTTTGATTTCATCTTAATTTGGAGCCGGATCTGGATCTGACCTGACCAAATTGCTTGATTCGAGTCAAGCTGGATAATTTCGGACCATTCAATATTTTTTCTTCTATACTTTGCTTGTAAATTGCTACACTTATTTATTTTATCATTATAATCATTTTATTTTATAAGAATTTATGTTACATTAAAGCAATAGAAATGATCTTCCAAAAAACTTAAAAATATAATTTCAAAGCAATACATAATTCGGATCTAGGTGGATATATGGATGGATCCATATCTGACTTGCGGGATGTCAAATCATATTCAACCCATTTTTTCGGATCTACTCCAAGGACCCAAACCCCCTAAATCGTATTTTGCATCACTTGAATTTCGAATAAAATTCAACCCATTTTATTCCCTAGTCCCTTTCTAACTAGAGATTTAAATACATTGGGTTACGTAACAGGTAGAAAATAGCTTGGTTAGGTGTCGATCTAGTATAATCTCCAATTAGAAGGTGGGACGTAGACAACATCCCTAATTCTAATACAAGATTGGCTAATACAATCTCAAAGACAAAATTGTCTAATACAAGAAATTTGAATACCATAAGATTTATACATACAATACACAATACAATTTCGGAATAATGATATCAAACATTTTCTTTACTTTTACTGAGAGTTGCAAATTACCATATCATTCTCATAAGAAAATTATAATGATCAATAGGATTTTTTTTTTTTCCTCCTATCAGACTTTTTTGCTTGATGGTATGTTCGAGGCTAATATTTTCCCACTTTGATAGTTTTTTATCATCTAAACCAACAAGGGTGTAGGGCGTAATGACCAGGGCCTCCTCCAAAAAAGAGATCTATCCTATCTTGCCAAGTAAGTGTGGCAAGGACCTAGGGGATTTGGGCGAGATATGATGTTGTTAGAGGCCACTTGTCTCGCCCTTGCTACTCTAGCCTACGGTCCGGACACCCTCTTCATTAAAAAATAAAAAGACATCATCTATAGCATAATCATTCACAAACCCTTTGATTGAAATCTGAAATAACAGTTTAGGAAAAAGTTAGGATTTGCAAAAAATATGACTTTCTTACTCTTAGAAGGGTAGGTAGCCAAGTAAAAAATTAAAGTATAGAAGAAAAATCAAAGAACCTGTTAAAGAGTAGCTAGACAAAAGTTAGGGTAATATACATATACCCTACTATTTGGCCTACGTGTTTTGGCCTACATAGGTTAGAAGTTTTGGAATGGGCTGATTTTTGGTGAGGATGATCTCTATGGTAAGAAGATCATCCTTACCAAAATAGATATCATCATCACCAAAAATCAGCCAATTCTGAAACTTTTAGCCCCATGTTTACAAGTTGAATAATCGTGGACCGTCCATTTTTGTAAATCATTTTTGATGGGGTTAGAATTTTCGAAATGGGCTAATTTTTGGTGAGGATGATCTCCTTACCATAGAGATCATCCTCACTAAAAATCAGCTCATTCCAAAACTTCTAACTCATGTAAAATAAAACATAGGATAAATAGTAGGGTGCCAAACATGCTTCTATATATATATATATATGGGTCTCGTTCGGCACCCTAAGTTTTACCACACATTTTAACAAACGCGTTTTGTCCTACATGGGTTAAAAGTGTCGGAATGGGCTGATTTTTGGTGAGGATGATCTCTATGGTGAGGAGATCATCCTCACCAAAAATCAGCTCATTCCAAAACTTCTAACCCCATCAAAAATGATTTACAAAAAATGGACGGTTCACGATTTTTCAACTTGTAAACATGGGGCTAAACATTTCGGAATGGACTGATTTTTGGGGAGGATGATCTTCTAATCATAGAGATCATCCTCACCAAAAATCAGCCCATTCCAAAACTTCTAACCCATGTAGGACAAAAAACGTTTGTTAAAGTGTGTGGTAAAACTTAGGGTGCTGAACATTTCCCTATATATATATATATAGGGGACGGTTCAGCAGCCCTAAAGTTTGCCAAGTTTTGTGCTAAACATTTTTCAAAATATGGGTTAGAAGCTTTGAAATGAGCTGATTTTCTGTGAGGATGATCTTTATGATGAGGAGATCGTCCTCACCAAAAATCAACCTATTCCAAAACTTCTAACCCCATCAAAAGTGATTTAAAAAAAATTGGACGGTCCACGATTCTTCAACTTGTAAACTAGGGTTAGAAGTTTCAAAATGAGCTAATTTTTTGTGATGATGATCTCTTCATCGTAGAGATCATCCTCACAAAAAATCAACCTATTCCAAAACTTCTAACCCCATCAAAAATTGTTTGGCACCAAACTTGGCAAACTTTAGGGTTGCCAAACCGCTCTCATATATATATATGGGTCCTGTAGACGCGTGATTTCGTCATTATGATGACTACATCTACAATGATTTGGAGTCGCCACCATTCAAGTTGGAAGTAGGTGTGAATGGTCACCCGGGGTACATTTTCCAAAAGATGAGATTTTTTGGCATTTTAGTGACTCACAATGGATAAGGGGTAGTCAAACCTCGAGATTTGGGTAAGCGGCTCGGTTGAAGAAAAGGGAAGGTGTTAGGCACCCTTTCCTCCCCGCCACGTGGCGGTAACCTCAAATAATTCGATCATTTTGATTTTTAAAAGAAGGTGAAAAATGTGCCACGTGGGGCATTTGTTCCCTAAGTGGGATTCATTTTCGGCTTGATCGTAGGGTCATTTCATAATGAAAATGACCCGTATGAACCTTAGCCTTGGGGCCCAACCTCAAAAGGGTAAATAAATAGAAGAAGGGGGTGTTAGAAGAGGGAAAGAGTAGAAGGTTAGAGAAAGAGAGGGGGGTGTGCTTCAAACCCACCTTGTATCTTGTTTCTTCTTTTCTTCTTATTGCTTGAGTCTTCTTGAGTCCTTAGTATAATATAGGAGTATGAGAAGGGGAAGAGGTGATTAGAGAGAGTAGGGATTTCTTTTGTTTTAGTGAGACTTGTAGAGGATTTGGAGAGAGAGTTGGTAAACTTGGTGAGAATTGGTGATGGTTTTTGTTAGTAGAAAGAGTTTGGGGAGAAGTTTTGTAATGAGAAGTTGGGGGCCATTTTGGGAAGAGGAGAGGGTATTTATAGATGTTTAGGAGTTATTTTAGGGATATAATGGGGTGAAGTGAGACAAACGGTAGTAGACTGGTTCTGAGTTTGCGGAGCCAGTGGGTGTACTTTAGCGGAGATTGGAGGGTTGTTCGGTACAGGGGTTTAACTGGTGCGTTTTTGACCCCCCTTGTTTTTGGATCCTCCCCAACCCCTTTGGGTGGCGTGTTTGGTGAGGTCAGTTTAAGCTGGTGGTTGCGCTTACTGGTGTTTGGTTTCCCGCCTGCCGGCTTTCCCGCGGTGGTTGCTGCTCTTTTGGGCGGCTGCCGGCGCTGCTGCCCTCTGTTCCAGTGGGTGGCCCTGCCGGGTTGGGCTCGGTTGCTAGGGGCGGTTGGGTTTTTTGCCTTGCGCGGCTGGTGTCGGTTTCGGTTGTCGCTGTCGGTTTTGGTAGGGCCTGCTGCGGGTCAGCTTCGGGGGGTCTCGGTTCGGGGTGTGGTAGCTGTGTTTGCTTTGCGCGCCACGGTGCTGGGTTGCTGTGTGGGTCGCTGGGATTTCCCGCCCCTTCCTGGGGTCGGTCGTTGGGTGCGGGCGGTGCGCTGGGGTGCTGCCATGTGTCCTCTTTTGCTGCTCCCCCGCGTGCTTGGTTGCTATGTGGGTTGTGTTTCTGGGTTCGGGTTGTGGGTTGGCTCCTGCCTTGGCTCTGGTTTCCTGCTTTGGTGGGCTTTGTCGTGTTGGGCTTGGGTTTTCGCCCTCCTTTTTCCGCCTCCGGCGGCGGCGCGGTGCTCGTCGAGGCGGGGTACGGCTCTCCCGTCTCACCTTTTTCCTTTTTCATTTTTTCGCTTTTTGCATCATTCCTTTGATCCCCCCTGCCACGTGTTGGCGCCTCGGGCTTTTTAGGCCCGTTAGTGAAACTTTCTCGCAAATTTGCCGTTTTTTGTTTTGGAAGCGGAGCGGTGAATGTTGGGAAGTCGTAAGGTAGGCCGAGTCCTTTGGGTGCCTCCTAAACCATTGAGAGGTCTTAGGGGCCTCGGTTTGGTAAAAATGTCCATTTTCAATGAGTTTGGCCCTTAAGGCCCGTTGGCCCATTTATTTGGAAAATCGATATTTTTGGGCCCTTTCGAGAAGTGGCCCGTTCAAATTGAGGTGTCTACAGGTCCTGTTCAGCACCAAACATTTTGGCCAACATTTTAGCAAACCATTTTTTTCTTACATGGGTTAGAAGTTTTGGAATGGGCTGATTTTAAGTGAGGATGACCTCTACAGTGAGGAGATCAACCTCACAAAAAATCAGCCCATTCCAAAACTTCTAGCCCCATGTTTACAAGTTGAAAAATTATGGACCGTCCATTTTTTGTAAACCATTTTTGACGGGGTTAGAAGTTTTGGAATGGGCTGCTTTTTGGTGATGATGATTTCCTCACCGTAGAGATCATCCTCACCAAAAATCAGCCAATTCCAAAATTTTTAACCCATGTTTTGAAAAATGTTTTGCCAAAATGTTTGGTGTCGAACATTTCCATATATATATATATATATATATATATATATATATATATATATATATATATATATATATATATTATATATATATATTTGAAAAATGTTTTGCCAAAATGTTTGGTGTCGAACATTTCCATATATATATATATATATATTATATTATATATATATATATATATTATTTTAGACTACGGTCAAAAACATGAAAAAATGATCTAGGCAAGTTATCCCTTTCTGAGCTATATATTAAAATATAAAAATATTCACAAGTAAAATATTAAAAAAGTTGGAAAAATAGCTTGGACAACATTTGGGTCGCAAGACATCAGAAAGATCAAAAAGTTGATGATTCCCCATTGAATAGAATACTCAGCTGAAGTAATCCAATGAAAATGAGAAGGGCTATAGCTAAACTTCATAAACTATTACATGTGCTACTATTTATCTATTTAAAATTGAACATAACTCAATATCCGGATTTGAACTTTATGTAAACCATTTATAATAATAAATAATAAAAAAGACTTTATGTAAACCATGAAAACAACCACAAAATAAAATTTTTCAATCCATTCTACCTTAACTTCAATTATTATTTTCAATCTATCACTAACCCCTTGCAAAAAAAAAAAAAAGAACTCCTAGATTTTTCAACCAAAAATTTCATCATTTTTTTACTTCTCAAAAATCCTCTCTTTTCTTCTCAAAACCAATCACATCCAAGCTCACCAACCTCATTGTTTCCAACCTATCACTAACACTTAACAATCTTACCTTCATTTTATTGTTTCTCAACCTTCTCTTAATCCATTTTAAAATAGTCTATTTTACCTTGAGATTTAAAGTAGATAGAAACTCAAGGTTGATGTTGAGGATTAAAATTTTGCCTTTCAAGATTTTTTTTTTTTTTTGAAACATGATATCTCCATTGATAGAGGACCAATACCTAGTCTATCAGGCAATCCATAGGACAGGCCCAACCCATGTTTCCCAACCATACTCTACAGAACTAATCCATAACTACATGCACCAACCCACACAACACGTGACATTTCAAAAGTTCAAGATGATTGGTTTAAAATAGGTGTGTTAATGAGTACCAATTTAATCAAAACCAAAATAAATCGAAAATTGATAAGACAATTTAGAATCCTTCTTTACTAGAGTTAGTTAGAACTTGGAACTGAACTGATTGAGATGCAAAATTGTTAGTAACCGTTAAGAATTGAGAATTAAAACCATCTAATGAGGAATTTTTTTACAGTTCTCATTTTGATTTCATCAATTTTAGATTAGAACATTGAAAAATTAATGATTATAGTTCTAATTCTTATGGGAAAAAATTGAACTAGAACCATCCTATTGATACTATTAATCATAAGAAAAAAAATCAAGGGTTTTATACCATTTGTATCTTTTTTGACTAGTCTACTAAAAAGACTCAAGTCAAAAAGACTTAGGCCAAGGGAGGCATGTTATCAATTTCAAAATGGAGGATTACCTAAATGTGAGGGCATGCCTAGGTCATTCATAACACATGTTGCTTCTAAATTGTTCCAAGTGTCACTTTCTCCAAAAATTTAAAGCACATTAACGCGGAATACCAGGTGTCGATCACAACACGATTTTCTACATAACTTTCTAATTAAGTATTTGATATTATAATTATTTATTTATTAATAAACCCATTTATAAATTGATAGATTGTTCATCCCACAAATTACCAACCTCACTTCTTTCTTTCTTTCTCTCTCTCTCTCTCTCTCTCTCCCCTTAAGAGCAATGGAAGGAGTAGCATCAGCCTCTCTATGTTCTTCTTCTTTTACACCTCTACTTCCCTCACAACCATTTTCGATCAAATCAAGAAAACAAAATCGTAGAATCAAGACCGAACAACAAAAGAGATCATTTTCTTCTACCACTGGTAGAGTTTACGCTATTAGAAGAGGAGATAATTTGTTTGATGATGGGAAGTACTACAAATACAATGGCCAATTAGTTGATGAGAATATGATTGTTCTACGAAAAAGAGTACATGAGATTAAAATGATTGAAAACGGAAATTACGAAGAACTCCCTTTCTATTGGATGGATTGGGAGAAGCGATATTACGCAACCAATTACGATTCTGACATCTGTGAAGCAATGGGTTTGCTTCAAACCTATCTCATCAACACTAGGCCAAGCTTCGCATTGGGGATTCTGGCTCTTCTTGCATTAAGCTTATCCACATCCACGGTTGTGATTATGTTTCATTTCATCGGGATTGCCAAATGGATATTATCTCTCGGGATTTATTAAATTTCATCTTAGTTAATTAATCATTGCTTATCTTTCTTGTTTGTATGTGGAAATTAATTTCCTTTTTTAAGAAAAAGGAGAGCAACTTTTGACATGTGACATGTACTTTTGACCTTTTTTCAGATGTCAGTGGAAATATCAGTGGAAAAGTTGTAACGACTATTTTGACCTGTTTTCTAGATGTCATTAAGAAAATATCCTTGTAAAAAAAAAAAATTCATGGACAAGAATGTGAGAATATTTAGACTTTTTATATTTTGAATGAAAGAAAGATAAAATGAGAGGGTAAAATAATAAAATGAATTTGAATATCAACATTTGTAATAGGGAAGGTAAGTGCAATTATTAAAAATTTAAGGGGGTCAACATAGAATATGCCAAGCCATTGAGGGTCAAAGTGTAATTTATCTTAGATGACTTATATGTTAAAAAGAGTTATGCACTTAGGGTGGAGGATCGAAACTCCCCTTCCAAACCCCAATACATGTCACGCAAGCCATAATCCAAGGAATTAGTGCCTAAAATATGAAAGCATATCTTCTGTAACACACGATTCCTATGGTAACCCCGTAACACACTTTAAACTGTTGAAAATAGTTAAATCAACAATAAAAATTTGATCTCAAACTTGAAATTTGGGGAGTTCATTAGCCATTCTTTTTTAAAGACATGGATCTTCATATTAAAAACATTTCTTTTTAAATCAGATCAAAGTCATGATCACAAGAGGCTAAGATATTAATTTTTAAAAATACCTTTTTCTAAACAATTTAAAGTGTGCTACAGAGATTCCGCTTCCCTAAAATATCTCTTTTTAAAAATTTCCTTGGATTATGGCTTACATGGCATGTATTGAGGCGTGGGAGGAGGGCTTCAATCTTTCACCCTAAATGCATATTCTCTGCACTCATGTTAAAAATTAAAATCTTCATGTTTTGTTGAGAGCTTTTATTAATCCTCCAATTTTATTTTTATTTTTATTTATAACACACCAATCTATATGCAAACAATAATTTCAAGAGATATTCTCAAAATGTGCAAAACTTATATAAAAATTACATTCTAGTACATTGTTCATTTTAATTCCTAAAACATGTTTTTTTTTTTTCCTTTAGTGAATTCGTCACTTTTATAATCAACGAATTCACTGATAAATTACTTGTGAGATCATTGATATGGTATTTTATCAAAGAATTCATTGATTATAACCGAACTTGGAACTTCGACATATTGAGCATACAAAATAGAGATTCACCCTATGGATCAAATCAGACCCAAAACCCAATCCATTTTGATTAGATAACTTCGGGTCTGGATTGATGTTTTGGATTCCATTAAGGTTCCAATTTGATATATTATTGGATTGGATATGGACCAACCATATCTCAATCCAATCCGATAATATGTTAGAAAGTATATAAACTATATTATATATTTATTGAGATGTACAAATTGTATTTAGATTTTGTATATATTTAGGATATGACCTGACGAACCTAACCCAATTGTTAATAGATCAGATTTGGATTGTAATATTGAGTTTCGATAAAAACCCAATCCGATAAGGGTCCGATCTGATCCAATCCTTATTGGATCTGTATCAAATTAACCCCAATCCGATCCATTGACAGACCTACCCCCTAATTTCAAAAGGGTTGGTGTGTTATAAGTATAAGCTGATGTGCCAATAGAATCTCTCTTTGTCTTTTAGGTCTACTGTCGGTGAAAAATTATGGGCTGTGAAAGAACCGCATAATATTTTAATATGAATAAAAATCCACAATTGATTTTCTTATAAAAGCAATTAGTAAATCCAAATCATTAATACAAAAACGAGTCGTGGTAGAGTAACATTGAAATTGATTAAAAGCATCTATAGATAGTTCTCAGTCGCATCTCGATTAAAAGCATCTATGATTTTATACCCACATCCACGTCAACAATGTTTGAAACGATGTCAATTTCAAGTTACTTCAGCATTTTCCTCCTCAAAAGCCATTGGCCATCTATGGCATTGGAGTGCACCTCATAATGAGATGATTTTAGTGCAACAAAATGTACTGATGATTCGCAAAGCATATGGTTTACTTGTAATCTCTTATTCTTATCTTTGATAGAATATATAAACTATGTCATGTCAAAATATTTGCTATAGGCACGAATTCTCATTTACTTATGGTGTCATTTTAAAATAAATTCGCTAATGGGGTTTTATTCAAATTTTTATGAGTTAATATCAAGAATCAAAATCATTCTCAAAAATTTCTATCCATTTCAATGCTCAAATCCTAGTCACTACATCAAGAATCATTTAAAATTCTAAAGAGAATTTTATTAGCGGATCAACTTTTACTTATAAAACACCCGTCCCCTCTTTAAACATAGTTGGATCTAAGTAGCTGTTTTTATTCAATCATTGATTCGTCTGGTACCTACAATATATGAGTTATCTTTACTAGATCGAAATTTATCACACTCCAAAAATTTATAGATCCAATGTCACATTCAATATAGATATATGATACATGTATAGGATGTATTCAATGTGTACGAGCCTGTCCCATAGATGTATTATTATCACCTTTTTTTTTTTTTCCTTCAAAATTCTCCTAAGAGAATCCAAGAATGGGAGGAATTTGAAGTTGCATTGACAGAAGATTTTTAAAATCTAAGACTTATTATAGGGTATTTATTAAATTTAGGGGAAAAAAATAAAGAATAAATTTTTTAAAAATTCAATTCAATTTACCCGTCTCCCTTTCTTATTCTCCTTCTCTCTTTCTCCCTTCGCTTGTTCCCTTCCTTTTAGGGAAGGATTTCTAAGAAAGGTATTTTAGAAATAACCCCTTATAAAATTAGTGATATTCTATTTACCCCCTTATACTGATAAAAATTAGATTTACAAGTAAAAATTTGAATTTATTTTTTCAAAGTGCTCTTTGAACAATTAAATTACTAAATCAAAATTTGAAGAATATAAAATTTTCACTGTTAAAACATGAAGAAAATCTAACGTTTGCTTATGGTCAAGGGGCGTAAACCTAATCTTGCATTTTGCAAGGGATAAACCTAATATCACCAATTTTACAAGGGGTGTTTATAAAATACCCTTCTCAGAATAACACCATTTTAATAAAATACAAAAATAAAGTTTTAAAATCTAGATTTTTGAAATCTGAGATTCTTATATGATTTTTTAATTCAAATCATTCTATATCTTTTTTTCATTAATATTGCTCTCTCTATCTTTATCCTTATGGTTTAGTCTCTTCATTTTTTCTATTAAATCAGAAGATGACTTTGATGTCTATAATCTTATTTAATCTCTAATAAATAATTTCAAGCAATTGTTGTGTTAGTAATTGTCAATTTGCGAATTTTTTCAACTATGAGATTATTTCATTTTTTTTTGTTCTTCAAAATTTGTGTTACAGAAGTTGACGGTTGAACTAAACCCTTGTAGAAAAGCCTAGATTTTTCTACCAAAATTTTCATCATTTTTTTACTTCTCAAAAATGTTTTTTTTCCCCTTCCCAAGACCAGTCACATCCAAGCTCATAAACCTCATTGGTAAATTATCTTTCATTTATTCAATCTTATCTTCATTCCATCGTTTCTCTACCTTCCCTTAATCCATTTTTTTATTTTGAAAAACACTAGATTTTCTTATCCAAAATTCCATTATACACTTCAACGAAAAACCTATCTTACCTTGAGGTTTAAAATAGATAGAATCTTAAGGTCGATGTTGAGAATTAAAATTTTACCTAAGGAAGTTGAAGATGATTGGTTTTGAGTAAGTGTGTTAGAGTATCCATTTAATCAAAATCAAATTGAATAAAATACCAATAAAATGATTCAGAGTCCTTTTTTCTTGGAATTGGTTAGAATCGGGTCTCTTGGAACCAAACCGATTGAGAAATAAAACTATCAAAAACCAATCAAAATCGAGAATTAAAATTATATAAGGAGAATTTTTTTTTTTTTATGCTTCTAATTTTGATTTCATTGATTTTAGATTAGAATTTAGAAAAATTAACGATCTAGTTCTAATTCTTATAGAACTAGAGGTTGAAGCCAAGGGCATTTGTATCTTTCTCATTTAGTCTATTAAGATGACTGAGGTCAATGGAGGCATGTTATCAATTTAAAAAATGGTGATTTAGACGTAACCCCCTCACATTTTGAGACTAATGACATGTATCCCTTGACCTCAGTTTTCTAAATAGACTAATGAAGAAAGACTCAAAGGCCCTCAATTTTAATCTATAGTCAAAAACTCATATTTTTCTTCTTCAAAATCAATTATCCTCAAGCTCTTCAACCTCAAAGACAATTTTAATCTATTCAACTTTATTTTCATCCATCATTTTCTATCTTACCTCTTTTTGTAAAATATCCTAGATTTTTCTATCTAAAATTTCATCATTTTATACTTCTTCAAAAATTATATCTTTCCTCAAGACTTGAATGTTGAAGACTTCAAATAGATATACTATTAAGAACGATGATGAGGATTAAATTATCCAAAGAGATTGAAGACGATTGATTTTTGGATAAAAAAATAATGATTTGACTAGATATTAAAGATTAGGGTATTTGAGCATTTTTCTCTTAATCTATTTAAAAAATTGAGGTCAAACTATCCATGTCGTCATTTTCAAAACGTAAGGGTCCCTAATATTCAGCAAAGCATAGCAAGTATCACTAAATCACCCTTTCAAAAATAGGGGTATCCTTAATATTCACCCAAATAAGTGCAACATGTGTTAATCACCCAAAAAGTAATGAAACATGTGGCTCCCATATTGATCCAAGTGTCACCTTCATCGCAAATTTAAAATACACAAAACGCGGAATGCCAAGTGTCGTTTATAACATGGTTTGCTATATAACTTTCTCACTAAGTATTAACTTTATTAATAAAACCTCTCTATAAATAGATAGATTACACCCCCACTAATTACCAACCCCAATTCTCTCTCTCTATCTCTCACAGTCGTTAAGAGCAATGGAAGGAGTAACATCAGCCTCTCTATGTTCTTCTTCTTTTACACCTCTACTTCCCTTACAAACATTTTCGATCAAATCAAGAAAACAAAATCGTAGAATCAAGACCGTACATCAAAAGAGATCATTTTCTTCTACTACTAGTAAAGTTTACGCTATTAGAAGAAGAGATAATTTTTTTGATGATGGGAAGTACTACAAATACAATGGCCAATTAGTTGATGAGAATATGATTGTTCTACGAAAGAGAATCCATGAGATTAAAATGATTGAAAATAGAAATTACGAAGAACTCCCTTTCTATTTCTATTGGATGGATTGGGAGAAGCGATACTACGCAACCAATTACGATTCTGACATCTGTGAAGCAATGGGTTTCCTTCAAACCTATCTCATCAACACTAGGCCAAGCTTCGCATTCGGGATTCTGGCTCTTGTTGCATTAAGCTTATCCACATCAACGGTTATGATTATGTTTCATTTCATCGAGATTGCCAAATGGATCTTATCTGTTGGGATTTATTAAATTTCATCTTTGTTAATTAATCATAGCTTATCTATCTTTCTTGTCTGTATGTGGAAATTAATTTCCTTTTTAAGAAAAAGAGAACAACTTTTGACATGCAGCATGTATTTTTGACCTATTTTTCAGGGGAAATGTTCAGCAACAAATATTTTGGCAAAACATTTTTCAAAACATGGGTTAGAAGTTTTGGAATGGGCTGATTTTTTGTGAGGATGATATCTACGGTGAGGAGATCATCATCACCAAAAATCGGCCCATTCCAAAACTTGTAACCCCATCAAAAATGGTTTACAAAAAATGGACGGTCCATGATTTTTCAACTTATAAACATGGGGCTAGAAGTTTTGGAATAGGCTGATTTTTGGTGAGGATGATCTCCTCACTGTAGAGATCGTCCTCACCAAAAATCAGCTTATTCCAAAACTTATATCTCATGTTTTCAAAAATGTTTGTCAAAACGTTTGTTGCTGAATGGGACCCATTTTTCAGATATCAGTGGAAAAGTTGTAACGATTATTTGACCTGATTTTCAGATGTCATCAAAAAAATATCCTTGTGAAAAAAAAAAAGTTCATGCACGAGAATCTGAGGATATTTAGGAAGGGGCATTTTTTATATTTTTAATGAAAGAAATATAAAATAAGAGGGTAAAATAGTAAAATGACTTTGAAAGTTATCAACATTTGTGGTAGGGAAGGTAAGTGCAATTATTAAAAATTTAGGAGGGGTCAACATAGAATTATATAAACTATTGAGGGTCAAAGTGTAATTTTCCCTAAATGACTTATATATCTTAAAAAGAGCTATGCACCTGGGTGGAGGATCGAAACTCCCCTCGCAAACCACAATACAAGCCACACAAGCCATAATCTAAGAATTTAGTGCCTAAAATATGAAAGGATATCTTTTGTAGCACATGGTTCTATGATAACCCTATAGCACACTTTAAACGGTTGAGAGAGAATCAAATCAACGATAAAAATTAGATTTCAAACTAAAATTTTGGAGAGATCATTAGCCATTCTTTTTTAAAGACATAGATCTTCATTAAAAAACATGCTTTTTTTTTTTTCTAATTTTTTTAAAATCAGATCTAAGTCATGATCACAAGAGGCTAAGATATTAATTTTAAAAAAATACATTTTTTCTAAACAATTTAAAGTGTACTACAAGAATCGTGTGCTACAGAAGATCCACTTCCCTAAAATATCTCCCTTTAAAAATTTCATTATGGCTTACGTGGCATGTATTGAAGTGTGGGACGAGGGCTTCAATCCTTCACCCTAAATGCATACTCTCCACACTCATTCTAAAAATTAAAATCTTTATGTTTTGTCAAGAGCTTCTATTAATCCTCCAATTTTATTTATATTTATATTTATAACACACCAATCTATATGCAAACAATAATTTCAAGAGATATTCTAAAAATGTGCAAAACTTATGTAAAAATTCCAATTCTAGTACATTGCTCATTTTAATTCCCAAAACATGTTTTTCCCCCTAGTGAATTCGTCACTTTTATGATCAATGAATTCGTTGATAAATTACTTACGAGATCACTGATATGGTATTTTATCAACGAATTCGTTGATTATAAAAGTGACGAAATCACTGACAAACATGGTTGGGGAGTTAAAAATGAACAGTATACTGAACTGGAATTTCGACATATTGAGCATACAAAATAGAGATTCACCCTATGGATCAAATTAGACCCAAAACTTGATCCATTTCGATCCGATAACTTCGACTCTGGATCGATGTTTTGGATTCCGTTAAGGTTCAATTTGATATCTTGTTGGATTGGATATGGGCCAACCATGTCTCAATCCAATCCGATAATATGTTAGAAAGTATGTAAATTATATTATATATTTATTGAGATGCACGAATTGTATTTAGATTTTGTATATAAAATCGGATTTGGCTCGACGGACCTGAGCCAATTGTTAATGGATCAAATTTGGATCTTACTGTTGAGTTTCGATAAAAACCCAATCTAATAAGGGTCTAATCTGATACTTATCGGATCAATCCCAAATCTGATCCAGTCCTTATTGGATCAGTACCAAATCAACCCTAATCCGATCCATTGACAGACTTACACCCTAATTTCAAAAGGGTTGGTGTGTTATAAGTATAGGTTGGTGTGCCTTAAAGGTAATTTAGCTTTCCAATTATACTCCCAACTTAAAGAGATTTAATTAATTTATTTAAAAGGTTAAATTTATCCAAATCCAATTTTAAGGATTTAATGGATCATTATTGGGCTGAACTCATTTGTTTTGGTGTAGGGCCTAATATTTAATGTGTGGATCACTTGATTTGTATATAGATCATGGGCTTTATCTGCGAAAACCCAAAATCCAAGCTTGTAAGAGGCACGTTCCTGTTTAATGGACTCAATTTGGATTTGAGGCCCATTAATAAAATTAGGGATTTTTATTTAAAATATTTGTAAAAGCCTCTTGAAAATTTTGGTGTCTACATAATTGTTATAGAGTAACATTGAAATTGACATTGTATCATACATTGGTGTGCACATAACTATAGATATTTCTCACTCGTATCTCGATGAAAAACATCTATGATTTTATACCCACATCCATGTCAACAATGTTTGAAACGATGTCAATTTCAATGTTACTTCAGCATTTTCCTCCTTAAAAGCCATTGGACATCTGGCATTGGAGTGCACCTCATAATGAGATGATTTTAGTGCAACAAAATATACCAATGGTTGGCAAAGCATAAGGTTTACCTGTAATCTCTTATTCTCATCTTCTATATAAACTATGTCATGCCAAAAATATATGCTGCAGGCATGAATTATCATTTACTTATGGTGTCATTTTATAATAAATTCACTAATGGGGTTTTATTCAAATTTTTATGAGGTAATATCAAGAATCAAAATCATTCTAAAAAATTTCTATCCATTTCAATGTTCAAATCCTAGTCACCACATCAAGAGTCATTTAAAATTCTAAAGAGAATTTAATTGGCAAATCAACTTTTACTTATAAAACATCCATCCTCTCTTTAAACATAATTGGATCTAGGTAGTTATTTTTATTCTTTTTCATTATCACCTTTTTTTTTCTTCAAAATCCTCTTCAGAGAATCCAAGAATCGGAGGAATTTGAAGTTGCGTTGATAAAAGATTTTTAAATAAAGAATAATTTTTTTTTTTTGAAATAAAATTAAATTTACCCGTCTCCCTCTCTTTTTCTCCTTCTTTATTCCCCCTTCCCTTGTTCCCTTCCTTTCAGGGAAGGATTTCTAAGAAAGGTATTTTAGAAACAACCCCTTATAAAATTGGTGATATTAGATTTACCCCCTTGTGTTGATAAAAATAAGGTTTACAGGTAAAATTTTGAATTTTTTTTCAAAGTGTTCTTTGAACAGTTAAATTACAAAATCAAAATTTAGAAAATATAAAATTTTCATTGTTAAAACATGAAGAAAATACAATGTTGACTTATGGTCAAGGGGGGTAAACCAAATCTTGCTTTTTTGCAAGGAGTAAACCTAATATCACCAATTTTATAGGGGGGTGTTTCTAAAATACCCTTCTTAGAATAACACCTTTTTAATAAAATATAAAAATAAAGTTTTAAAATCTAGAATTTTGAAATCTAAGATTCTTATATGATTTTTTAATTCAAATCATTCCATATCTTTTTCTCCCTTAGTATTGTTCTCTCTATTTTATTCTTAGGGTTTAGTCTCTTCATTTTTTCTATTAAATCTAGAAGATGACTTTGGTGTCTATAATCTTATTTAATCTCTAATAAATAATTTCAAGCAATTGTTGTGTTAGTAAATGTCAATTTGAGAATTTTTTCGACTGTGAGTAGAACATGCCTATTATGTCATTTTTTTTTCTTCAAAATTTGTGTTACACAAGTTGATGGTCTAACAAACCTCATGCAGAAAAGCCTAGATTTTCTAACAAAATTTTCATCATTTTTTTATTTCTAAAAAATGCTTTCTTTTTTTTCCTTCCCAAAACCAATCACATCCAAGCTCATAAACCTCATTGGTAAATTAACTTTAATCTATTCAATGTTATCTTCATTCCATCATTTCTCTATCTTCCCTTAATCCATTTTTATTTTATTTTGAAAAACACTAGATTTTCTTATTCAAAATTCCATTATATATTTCAACAAAAAACATATCTTACCTTAAAGTTTAAAGTAGATAGAATCTTAAGGTCGATGTTGAGAATTAAAACTTTACTTAAGGAAGTTGAAGATGATTGGTTTTCAGTAAATGTGTTAGAGTACCCATTTAATCAAAATCAAACTGAATAAAAAACCGATAAGATGATTCAGAGTCCTTCTTTCTTGGAATCTGGTCTCTTGGAATCGAACCGATTGAGAAATAAAACTATTAAGAATCAATGAAAATTGAGAATTAAAACTATATAAAGAGAGATTTTTTTTTTTTTTTGATTGTTCTCATTTTGATTTCACTGATTTTAGATTAGAATCTCTAATTCTTATAGGAACCAATTGAACTAGAACCAACCCATTAAAACCCTTAATCATGAGAAGAAAAATTAAGGCTTTTGTACTTAGAGGTTGAAGCCAAGGGCATTTGTATCTTTCTCAAGTCCATTAAGAAGACTGAGGTCAATGGAGGCATGTTATCAATTTCAAAAAAAGTGATTTAGACATACCCTCCTATGTTTTGCTGAATGTTAGAGATACCTTCCTATGTTTTGAGACTGATGACATGCATTCTTTGACCTTAGTCTTTTAAATAGATTAAGGGGGAAAGACTCAAAGACCCTCAATTTTAATCTATAGCCAAAAACTTAGATTTTTCTTCTCCAAAATCAATTATTTTCAAGCTCTTCAACCTCCAAGATAATTTTAATCTATTTAACCTTATTTTCATCCATCATTTTCTATTTTACCTCCTTTTGTAAAACATCCTAGATTTTTCTATCCAAAATTTCATCATTTTATACTTCTTCAAAAATTGTATCTTTTCTTAAGATTTGAATGTTGAAAGCTTGAAATAGATATAATCTTAAGAACAATGATGAGGGTTAAATTTTTTATCCAAAGAGATTAAAGATGATTGATTTTTGTAGGAAAAAATAATGGTTTTGACTAGAGATTAAAAATGAGGGTATTTGAGTCTTTTTTTCTTAATCCATTTAAAAGACTGAGGTCAAGGGATGCATGTCATCATTTACAAAACATAGCGGTATCTTTAATATTCAGCAAAACATAGCAGGGTACGTGTAAATCACCTTTTCAAAATAGGGGTATCCCTAATATTTACTCAAATACGGGGGACGTGTGTAAATCACCCAAAAAAGTAATAAAACGTGTTGGTCCCATATTGATCCAAGTGTCATCTTCATCGCAAATAAAATACAAAAAACGCGGAATGCCAAGTGTCGTTTATAACACGGTTTGCTATATAACTTCCCCACTAAGTATTAACTTTATTAATTAAACTTCACTATAAATATATAGATTACATCCCCACTTCTCACAAACTCTCTCTCTCACAGTCGTTAAGAGCAATGGAAGGAGTAGCATCAGCCTCTTTATGTTCTTCTTCTTTTACACCTCTACTTCCCTCACAACCATTTTCGATCAAATCAAGAAAACAAAATCGTAGAATCAAGACCGAACAACAAAAGAGATCATTTTCTTCTACCACTGGTAGAGTTTACGCTATTAGAAGAGGAGATAATTTGTTTGATGATGGGAAGTACTACAAATACAATGGCCAATTAGTTGATGAGAATATGATTGTTCTACGAAAGAGAGTCCATGAGATTAAAATGATTGAAAATGGAAATTACGAAGAACTCCCTTTCTATTGGATGGATTGGGAGAAGCGATATTACGCAACCAATTACGATTCTGACATCTGTGAAGCAATGGGTTTGCTTCAAACCTATCTCATCAACACTAGGCCAAGCTTCGCATTGGGGATTCTGGCTCTTCTTGCATTAAGCTTATCCACATCGACGGTTATGATTATGTTTCATTTCATCGAGATTGTCAGATGGATCTTATCTGTTGGGATTCATTCAATTTCATCTTAGTTAATTAATCTTAGCTTATCTTTCTTGTCTGTTTGTAGAAATTAATTTCCTGTTTTTACTAGTAGAATAAAAAGATTTTATTTATTAGTATCAACTTGGTCACGTATTTGATTGGATTTGTGATAGCGTACAAAAATCGGTGGAAAAGTTGTCAAAAGGAAGTAATTTTTTAGCAAATGATTCAAAACACAAATTTCCCATCAATTGAGAGCTGTTATTGGCACCCTAACTTTTTCTTATTACATCCAAATTTCTTAAATTATTTATCACTCCCCAATTAAAGATTAAAACACGCCATTTAACCATTATAAGGGTTTGGTTCAAATTTTTATCCCAAACATTGTAACAGTCATTCAAACAATTTCAGTGGTTGTTTACAATTATGATGATTAGGCTTATATAAAATTTTAAGGAAAATTTATCAAAACATGCACCACATTTCGACTTTTACCAAAATGGTAAATTGTAGTAATTAATTTCGAAAATGGTAATTTACCGTTTTCGAAATTAATATTTTTTTATCAAAACGGTAAAAATAGTCAAATGTAATTTTTTTTTCATATTAAAAATACCCTTTTTTATTTTTTGATTGAAATTACGAAAAAATTCTCTCCTTGTTCATATTTCTATTTGGTGTCGTTTGTATTGGGTCAGATTTGAGAAGATGGAGAAGACGAAGTGCCGGTTTTTGTTAGTGTTGGGAAGATTAAACAAAAAGAGAAAGATTTAGTTGGATTTTGATTTATTTCTAATGTTAAAATGGTAAATGCATATGAAAAACAATAAAAACAATGGTATTTTCGGTAAAAAGAATTTACATTTTACTATTTTTACCGTTTTGATACAAAATATTAATAATGAAAATGGTTCCGTTTTAGTAAATTTCTCAAATTTTAAAGTTAAAAAATAGAAATCTGAACAAAAAAAGAAAAAGAAAGAGAGAGAGAGAGAGAGAGTGAGCTTCTATTGGCACGCCAATATTTACTTATTTCCAACCATTTGCTTATTTTCTTTATTTTTATTTGGGGTCTAATAAGTAAAAGTTGGGGTGCCAATAGCAGCTCTCATATTCTATAAACTTGACATATGTGGGAAAATCCTTAGGTTTTATCTTTGATTCATAGTTGTTGCCCCATTCTTCT
Organism: Akebia trifoliata; assembly: GCF_017979445.1. Classification (NCBI taxonomy): domain Eukaryota; kingdom Viridiplantae; phylum Streptophyta; class Magnoliopsida; order Ranunculales; family Lardizabalaceae; genus Akebia; species Akebia trifoliata. The sequence goes on from NC_141376.1 coordinate 32,619,770, forward strand.
CAAAATGATTTCCAAACGGTAAAAAATTAACAAGAAAAACGTGTACCCAGTCTTCTCAAAATGCACCCTAGTTGTAAAAAATTAAAATGAGAAACATGTACCCACTCGATTGCCTATTATCAATTTTTTCTTAACGAATTTAGTGTAAGAGATCGAAAGAAAAAAAAATAAAATGAACCCACTCCACAATCTATTCAAAATTTATTCTAGATGCATTCGATATTAGAGGTCAAGTAATTTTTTTTGAAGTGGATGTATTTTGCAGACATGTGGGGGCAACCAGTGTGTGTCTTTGTCTTTAGGTCCATCACGGGAGAAAAAATAGAAAGTTGTTGGCACCCCAACTTTTAGTTATTATACCCCGATTAAATGGTTCAGAATAAGTAAAAGTTGGGGGTTGCCAATGAAAGCTCTCATTTTTTTCGTTAGATTTGTTATTTTGCGGTTTAGGATTTTATATAAGCGTAATCATAGTTGTAACAACTACTGGAATTGTTTGAACAAGTGCTCTAATGTTGACATAAATAATTTGAATCAAACATTTGTGATGACGTGTTTTAATCTTTAATTAGGGTGTAATAAAATTATTTAAGAAAATGAGGTGTAATAAGTAAAAGTTGAGGTACTTATAGCAACTTTAAAAAAATTGTTGGGTTCAATTATTTCCATGCACTTGATTGATTACTTGTACATTCCAATAGTAAAATCCAAATTACCTCAATATCCGCAAATCAACTTTCTTTGTAATTATCTTTACTATGATAATGAGAGAAGGTGGAGTGTGGTTCGACATCAAAATTTAGATTCCATAAATGCCCCCATCTTAACATTTAAATTTAATAAAATACAGGTCATTTGGATCAAAACTTAGGAAATTACAATCACATATCCTAGACCACATTGGTTAGTGTGGGCTCAAATTCCGGTGAACGAAACTGATAAACTCTGCTTCACGGATCTGAAGTCGCTCCTGTCACCTCTTTATTAGTATCGGCGTGGTACCTGTCAAAAATTCTTCGACGCTCAAGTTAGAGAAGTAGAGGAATAATTAAATATATTAGTTAGATCTCCAATCCGTTAAAAGATCCCTCGCACTATGCAAATTGTGCTATTTATAAATCCTTTCTCCGAATCAGGTTTTCCCCTTTTCACGGGAGCTGATCTTAGAGAATCTCCTGATTCTTACGATCCTAAATGAGATGGGGATCTTTTAGATTGGATATACTATACTGGAGAGCTCTCCTCCAAGATCTTTGGGCTTGGTGTATGCAAACCAACATTACAAATATTCTTTGACCATGTCTGCCCTGTTTGGCAGACCAGGTCTTATTTAGTGTTGTACTACCCTTCTGATCAGGCCAAATAATTACTACCTTAGCCTGTCCTTATGTTAGGCAGTGTCCCGTATGCTGATCTGCACATGATACCACTCAATTGGCCTTGACACGTGTATGGTCTAAATAACTGCATGGTTATTTTCTTCTACAATTAGTTTTTGAAATTACAAAAATATCCGTGTAATCTTCAAAATCACCTTTTAATTGATTCTTAAATTACAAATAAGCTTTTTAGATAAATGTGTGTAGGGGTGTCAATGGATAGTGAAAAATTTGGATATTGGATTCAAATTTGAATAGTTTTATATATATATCAAATCCTTATCGGATACGAATTCGGATATTAAGATTTCAAATATGATAATATCCGATTGAAATAATATAATATATATATTATTTTATATAAATAATATAATATATATATTATTTTATTTGATTTATTTATTATATACATAGTATAATATATAATAGGTTTTTTTTAATAATGAAAAATCAATTGGATAAAGAAAAATTGTATTTTTTTTAATATACAAATTATTCGAATTCTAATTGGATATTATCCCATATCCCTTAGTGGACTGTAGCCATGACTATTGAGATGGATGTCTTGTAGAAGAATCATACATGGGAGCTTATTTCTTTTCCCCTTGGTACGCAAATTGTTGGGTGTAAATGGGGTTTCAATGTTAAATATCTAATTGATGGAATCGTTAATTGATATAAAGCCCGACTCGTTGTTAAGGGATTTACACAGACTCTAGGAAAGAATTTTGATGCTACATGTTCCATTATAACTAAACTTTCTATTGTCTCATTTCCTTATTTCTTTGGATGTATGTCACTCATGTCCTTTTCACCAACTGATGTGAAGAAAGCCTTTCTGAATGGTAATTTGTCTGAGATTACCTATATGGACCCCCTCTTGGATTTCGTCTTCAAGGAGAGTATTCAATGAAGGTATGTCATATTCTCAAATCTTTGAATGGACTAAAGCAATTTTTGTGAGCCTGGTTTCAATCTTCTTTTAAGGTCATTTTGTCTATAGGATTCTCTAGATGCCTAGATCATATATGTTTTGTTCGTCGAGGATTGGATGGTTGTTGTACTATTGTTATGATTTATGCTGATGATATTATCCTTATTGGAGCTGATGCCCAGTGCATTTCAAGGTAAAAACGATATTGGGTTGTGCTTTTGAAGTAAAGGACTTGGGTCCTCTTAAGTACTTATTGAGGATAAAAGTGACCCATTATCATCATGTTATTTCGTTATCTCAATGCAAATACACATTGTATCTTCTTTAGGATACTGGTATGCTTGGTTGTCGTCATACTTCATCTCCTATGGATCAAAATCATTGTCTTCAAGTTGAATCTAGCGAGCTATTATCTGATCCTTCTTTTTATCAGAGATTCATAGGTTGTCTGATTTATCTGACTAATGTTAGACCCGATTTTACTTTTGCGATTATTGTGGTCAGTCAGTTCAAGCATGTTCCGTGTACTTTTCACTTTGATAATGTCTATCGTATTCTTTGCTACTTGAAGTCACTTTCTAATTTTGGGTTCGTCCACTACTCAACCTCATATCATATTTCACTGACGTTGATTATGTTGGTTCTATTACGGATATGAGATCTACATCTAATTTTTATATTTTCCATGGTGGTAACTTGATTTCTTGAAAAAGTAAGAAACAAAGTGTGCTTTCCTGTTCTTCTGTTGAAGTTGAATATTGAACTATGGCCTTTGGCACATGTGGGCTTATTGGGATTCGATATTTGTTGACAGAATTGGGATTTCCTGTTTTTGATTCCTCCACACTATTTTGTGACAACAAGTCTACTATTATGCTTTCTTCTAATTCTGTCCTTCACAAAAGAACCAAGCATACAGAGGTTGATGTTTACTTTCTTAGGGAGAAAGTTCAATCTGGTGCTCGTCAAACAATATTCGTATTTTCTTTCGATCAATTTGTCGACATGCTTAAGAAATTTGTTGGACATTCTGTTACCGACTTTCATATTATCAAGTTGGACTTAATTGATATATTTGCACTAACTTGAGGGTGAATATTGGGAAATAATGTTTTTTAGTTTTATATTTGTTTCTATGTAAGGGTATTTATGTTTATTTACCTTGATTAATATAAATATCCTGCCAAACTCTCATTGTGAGACTTGATAATTACTCTTTTATAATTCTTCTGTAAGCCTCTTATAAGGATCCCCCAAAGGAAAACCCAGATAGGACGTAGGGAGGCTACCCACTTGCTAATCCAAAGAAGGTGCAAAAAATGTCACTACTGGGACACTCAAAACCGTCAATGCCTTGCTCTTTCTCATGTTCATTGGAATGCTTGAGACTGCTTCAAAACAACAAAGAAGGCCACCTGCCTTCCTTGTTTGTTCGAGTATAGTGTCAAGGAAAACTAGAGTATCATTTGTGAAATGTAAATGCATTACTAATTGCCTCTCATCCCTTATTGAAAATCCTGAAAGGTTTCCAATCGTTACTTCCCAATCCAGCATATGTCCTAGTGCTTCCACAACGATGATAAACAAGAAAAGGGAGATGGGATCTACCTATCTTAGGACTCTCGAGCTCTTAAAGAAACCATGTGGCAACCCATTTACTAGAATCGAGAATGAAGGGGAAAAAACACAAGCCATGACCTATAAATCCATCCCATGCTAAAACCCATTCTGCCAAGCATGTACTTCAACAAATCTGAATTAACATGATATTATGCCTTCTCTAAGTCTATTTTACACACCACTCTGACTTTCCCAGATTTTTGCTTAGAGTCAATGCACTTATTCGCCACTAGAACCCCATTTAGTATCTGACGCATTTTGATGAAGGTGCCTTGGTTTCTACCGATCAACCCCTGAGTAATACTTTTTAATCTATTGGCTAAGAGATTGGATATGATCTTATAAAAAGTGTTCACCAAACTAATAGGCCTCGGATCCTTGATGCCTTTTGTTCCCTGTAACTTAGGAATCAAGGCAATAAAAGAGCAATTCGGCCCTTAGTCCAACTCTGACTCCTTATGGAATGCCTCCACCATCAACATAAAATCTCTTTTGATTGTCTCCCAACACACCTTATAAAATCTGATAGGAAAACCGTCAGGTTTTGGCGGTTTGTCATTACTCATACCTGAAATAGTTTTCCAAACCTCATCTTCTTCAAAAGTTCTTTCCAACCACGCGCATTGGGTTTCGGTTACTGTTTCAAATTGCAGAAGCTTCGATTTTGTCTAATATGTTTCTGCTTGGTGTATAGAGACGAATCAAAGTCGACAATCCCTTTGGAAACATCTTATTCCCCCTCTTGCCATACCCCATTCACTTTAATCTTTGAGAAAAAATTATTCCTACTGCAAGCAATCACTATGCAATGAAAATACTTAGTATTGTCGTCCCCTTCTTTTAGCCATTTCACCTTTGACTTTTGCTTCCAACTAATTTTCTCCAAGGATGCCAATATCTGATAAACCACTTTCATATTACATCTCGAAACCCTGTCTTCCACTGAAAGTGGACCTCCCTCTTCAATCCTGTCTAGTTCCTTAATTTTGAAAAAGCGCCTCTTTCTTTTTAATGTCAACTCTTTGAAATGACTCCCTATTCCAGTTGATTAGCATTTCCTTTAATGTCTTCAACTTACTTCTGAACACAAACCCAAAATTAACTTCAAAGAAAAAGCTATCTCACTACCCTATCACTAGCTCTTTGAAGTTTTGTTGCTTGAACCACATAACTTCAAATATAAAAGGAATGGGCCCCTTCTAGAGCGTCCTTGTGTCCAAAAGAGTAGGGCAATGATCGGACACTAGATTTGGAATTGCCATCTGCGAGAAAAACCCAAATAAACTGCCCACTCTGTTGAGACCAAAACCTGTCCAACATGTTGAGTACTAGAACATCCTGACGGTTAGACCAAGTGAAGCTTCTTCCTTTTAAGGGGATATTGATAAGGTCATTCCTACTTACAAACTCCCCAAACCTCTTCATCTTATTCGTGACTCTAGAACCCCCTTACTTCTCACACGAAAATCTGATAACATTAAAATCCTCACCCAAGTAGGCGGCTCCAAAAACTCCTTATATCATCTAATTCTTCCCAAAACCTCTTGCACTCCCAGTCTTTTGTTGTCCCATACACCCCCGAGAAAACCCAATTAGATTCCACCCCCACACATTTGCACAGAACTAAAATGGAAAATGGCCCTATCAAAAAATCCTCTACGTCAATGAAACTCTTATCCCACAACACCCACTCCACTTGCAGTCCCATTGGCAGCCAAGTAGTTCCACACCTTGTTCCCGTCACCCCAAATATCTCTCAGTAGCGTTATGTTCACCTGGTTCAATTTAGTTTCTTATAAGGTTACAATGTGAGGTTTGCGACTTTGGATACTGACTTAACGGATGCCCCTTTTGCTCCTATCATTACGGCCACCACGCACTTACCAAGACATAATCTTAATCGACATTGACAACATTGATTTTCCTCCCACTTCTCAGAATTAATGAAGTACCCTCATTAACCTTGCCCCCTACCTTATGGAGTTCCTGAACTTCTTTGGCTACCCTTACTCACAATTTCTTTACTTTGTTCTCGTCCACCACTACCAGGCCTGTGCTAAACGGCAAGGAATTTGTTGTTCATTCACATCCCGATCCACCTCTGCCTCTCAATAAACTCTCTACTTCTTTTTTGATAAAGATTTGTTCTTCATCAATTGGATCCCCTCCTTCCCCAAATAATCTTCTCGTAACACTCTCCAATAAGCTCATATATGCTTCTTGAGTGTGAGTTCCAACAAGAAACCAGATTCTTCTGTCTTAACATCAATGTCCAGCCCAACCGACCAAACGAGCTCATGCACCTTTACAACCTGTTTTCTTGACCTCCATCTTCCCCCATTCCCTTACGTCATCTTCTATTTCGACCACGGCCAGAGGAATTGGCTTTGTTAGAGGTTCTCACTACAATAAATATGGAAATTAGGAACGGTTTATTACCATTCCTAAGTCACTATGAAACGGCTTTCAGACCGTCTTTAATCGAGGCGTCGTTAATGAGGTTAAACGGCCGAAAGTCGTTCTATATTTCATGATTTGGTACGGCTAAAAACCGTTCCAGATCTCTGAATTTGGATCGACTTAAAACCCTTCCTAATCTGCGTCTTTATATAACAGCACACAATACCCCAAAAACATTTGAGACATCGGATTTTATAGAACTGATCTCCTAGGTCTGATACTTTAGACATCAATTATAAACCGATATCTAAAATTATTATAAATTGATATCTAATATTAATTTTTTTTTTCTATTTGCCTATTACCCACGGTTAAAATAAATCCAAATAAAGAACATCGAGGTTCTCTATCACATTAATTTATATATAAAAATAAAATAAATCCAAATAAAGAACATCGAGGTTCTCTATCACATTAATTTATACACAAAAAGAGTTGCAATGAGGCATAATTTACAAATCCAAAATTACAATACATCGATAAACCATTCACAATCATTACACAAGCACAAGTGCTTACAAGGAAGCAATGCCAGCACTCCCATCCCTCCCTATCTTCTTTAAGATCCCACAATGCCCGCAACTACCAAATAAAGAATTCTTTCGTGTCACCACATTGCATATTCTCACGATGAGCTTTCGCACCTTCAAAAGAGTGTTTGAAACAAGTGCTCCTGATCAACCAAAGATGATGCAGATAAGCTTCCACTCTCAAAGATGATGCAAATAGCTGTCTAATCAATTATTTCACTATCTATGGAACACAATAAATACCTATTGTTTTACAAAGAATTATTGATGGAGGAATGTGATTCATGTCAATATAGTTGGGATAGAGGTGGTGATGATTATATAGCAAAAATTGTCGTGGGTCATAATGGTGATGATGATGATGATGATATAGCAAAATTTGTCACAGGTTATAATTACTAGCACAAATGTAGTAAAAAGTCATTTTCCCAAAATGTGACTCACCTGAATTTCACTTTTATAAGGATCCCAAATTTATCAAAGTCCATGTCATGCTCATCTGAAATACATCATAAAAAACGAAATGAAAACCAGGGGAACTAATTTATTAACAGCCGTGGGAATGAAATTAAGTACCCAATGAAACTTTTCCAGCAACAGCCATCTCTTGGAAGTTTCGACTGAATGTCTCGCTTATCTGAGCAACAAGGTTTCTCAAAGTTGGAAGCCAGTTTTCCTGCAAAATCTCTTGGATCAGAAATTTTTTTTTCAAGCAATGACAACTAGTTTACAATTCTACAAATATAGAAAAAGTATATGGATAAACTTTCAGAATAATAAGGAGAGAGAAGATAGAATGGAGAAAAGAAACAGTAGGAATAACAGATACTACAATCACCAAAAAATTAAATATCTGTATTTTCACCTTCAGACTGTCTATTTTACTTAAACACCGTTTTGTGGCAATGACTTCTATTTGTAGGAAAATGGTGAGGATGGATATCAAACAACTAAACACCCAAAAAATGATAAAATTACCTTACGCTGACGATTTTCATATTCTTCCAGAACATTGTGGTTTAGAAAAAGAATAGAATTTGCTTCAGAAATATTATCTTGAATTGCAGCTTCCAATTCCTCAATAGTACCAAGCATCTGCAATTAGAAAAAGTGCGAAAATAGTGAACATTAAGCTTCAAGGAAGCCTAATCCAATTAGGCAAATCCAATTATATTACTTGAAAAATGGTCAAAAAGGAAAACCAAACAGCACAACCTTCAACTATCTATTTGTAAATATAGGTTCGATCTATGTAGACATTTGCATCCATTACATATTGTTTGAATGGTTAGTTCATGGAAGGCAAGTAAGATTGTGCTATGTACCCACATTAATGTTCACCAAAACTGAAATATAGTGACAGCCACAACTAATGATGTGATGTGGATTGAAAATACCGACAAAGTTCATAAATAGTCAAAACCTATGCAACCTTACCGAAGAATGTGTGGACTCCAGTGGCTATAACAATGGTCTCGATTTCACCTTGCTTGCAAGTAGACCCAGAGAAGACTTCATCACCAGGGTTCTTTGTGACTGGTAGGGACTCTCCAGTGCGGGCTTTCCTGTGTTTCATTTTTTTTTTTAAGCATCATAATAGCTGCAATTTCCATGACCCATGATAGATGAAGTGTTATTATTAAAGAAGAAATTGATAAAAGCTTACCCTTAGAGCAATCTTCTTGAATTTATTCATCGTAGAGAAACGCATGAGGTGTGATAAGACAGCAGAGTCTAGAGGTTTATACGGGGGAACTCCATCATCCACAATCCATGGGTGACCTGTTAGTATAGAAACCCACTATCACACTCACAAGGAAGAATCAAATGCCCGCAACTACCAATCGAACAGTCTTTCGTGTCACCACATTACATACTCTCACAATGAGTTTCCGCACCTTCAAATGAGTGTCTGAGCAAATTCTCCTGATAATCAAGGACTATAAAGTGAGAAACCTTCATGTCCATTGTTCAACTCTAAAGGCAGTCCAATCAGAAGCATAAATAAATTGAATACAAATAAAAGTACCTAAGATAAAGGACTCAGAGTCCGTGTTGATAACAAAAAATCAAATTTTATTTGATGTTATTATTTTTTAAACATTACCAAGTGAAGGATTCTCAATGAAAAAGTGATGAAAATGAAATTTGATAAAATAAAAAACCGATCAACAAGCAAGAAACTAACCTTATAAAATTCATAAAATAATCAATGGTTTTCTCAAGCTTCCATCCTCCATATTCTCCAGCCCATGGAGGAAGTAAGTGGTGGAACAAAGTCAACATCACCTTCATTCCATATGAGCGAACCCTTTGTATGATCCATATATATCGCTCCAGTGCTGCATATTTAACCTATGTCATGAAAAAACTAAAATAAAATATCATCCAAATTTATCTCTTAATTTATCTCTAACAACAACAAAGCCCATCAAAATCGCTTATCTATTTCTTCTACTTGATTCATTGTTGGGCTCGATACAAAAGAAAGTGGTCACCTCTGCTGTGGTGTAAAAAAAGTCCCTGAACTAAACCTCTCTCCTCTTTCTGTCAACCAAGAATTTTCACTATCTAGTATGCATAAGTTACTTTTACCAAAAAACACAGTTCTAGGTCTTAACAAGCAGTTCTTGAACACTGTCACCAAACAATCATGTTGTAATCATAATTATTATAAATGTGCTTTGAAGAGAAGCAAATATGTTAAAGCACTTCAGTAGAGGTGAAACTTGACTATAACACATTGTACTGACGAAAAAAAAAATGGAAACTAGAACTAGAAGACTTAAAATGTTTTAAGGTGAACAGATGAGCCGCGAGGCACTCATGGATGCGTGAACATCATTCATTCTAAGGAGGGAGGCTTCCACCTCACGCTGCTTTTAAAAAAAAAAATGCTACTAAGTTATGCTTCACAATGGTGACACTGCCATATGTCTACATAGAGAACACACACCTGTGGTTGTTCTGAACATCCATCATTTCCAGAGTTCCATTTTGCGGTTCGTCTTTGACTTTTGAAAGAGGTGAAAAAAACTGAAAAACAAAGAAAAAGAAAGTCAATATAAAAGGAGCACACACAATTCTCTGTTTCTTTACTTCAATGATTAATTACCTGGTGCATTGAGATAAACACAACAGAGATTCCTAGCATAAAGTTTATTGTCAGTTTATGACCAAATAATGCAGCTGATGCCATGCCCGTAAAAATTGTAGCAACGGTTGATGAATATTTCTTCAAAATTGTGTCTGCATGTATCAAAGAAAGTTTCGATTAAAATGGATTCTACAGAAATATTTACTAATGTATAGAACACTAGTTCAAAAAAGCCACCAATTTAGAATGAGTGTACTAGAGAGTTGTATGTAAAAACTAAAGCAACAATGCATAAACAGTAAAAATAAAACAGAAAAGATAAATTTATTAAGCATTTTCCCCTACAACTTTCTCAAGATGTCTGACAAGGGAATTTTTTGTTCTCATTTTAGTGTCTGTGATACTTGATGCAGTATATCCTACTTAAAGATCTGGTGAAGAATAAGAAAGTTGAAGAAGAACAATCTAACCTACATATTTGAAGAAAAATGAGGACAAAATTCCCTGAGCTGCATTGTTTAATATCCAAAGCATGGTAGCTTTCGAGTGTCCTTGAAGGATATCAAAGCTATCAGGCCCTAGAAACAATCAAGATAAAATCAATTATGAATATGACATACACAAAAAAAATAATATTGATTGCACCACTGCTAGGGGCCACTGATGCTAGCAAAGACAAAGCCATTGACATCAACTTTGTAGTGGCTAGTCCAGAGGCAACATGGCCAGTCTGGCCTTCCATAGGCTCTCTTGAACAATGGTGACATGGCCAATCTGGCCTTCCACGGCTAAGTTACTTACGAATGAGAATAATTTGAACAAGCTTTGGAACAGTGATGGTTTGTTGTGATGGAAACATAGGAGTAGGTGGGGGAGGGCTCGCCAAAATAATTGTTAGTTGAAGTATCTAGCAAAACTGATCATACCTAAAGGAGGTATGCATACATGCACCCCTGATTTTTCTCGATTGGCTGCTTGCACTTTGGACATGGCTTGGAGTAAAATAATTTCCTGAGCATTGGATCAGCAATATAAATCAGTATCGTGTAGAAAATGTAAGACAATTAACACAACGAAAGAAGAAACCACCTTATATTCAAACAAGCATGGACTCCAAAAAAGTACATTACCACAACTATCACTCAAATATATAAACATTTAAAATAATAAAAGTTGCGATTTCAAATAACAGAATATGTTATTTTGTGCTTATATAACTTGTAAACCTATTAAAATGGATATTGTGGCTAAAGTCCTGCATCCTACGATGGGGTAGGCATCTCAACAGATTTAAAGTGTTCCTTTCATATCATTAGTCCTCATAGTGATCCATATATAGAACTCATAAACAACTAGAGTAATAGCTCCTAAGCATATTTGGATTAAACATAAAGCATAGACTGCTACTTAAGAGACTCTCTTGTCTACTTAATCGAACAACTCTTGCAATAAAAATGCACCTCATCTCTGGAAGAGAAGCACTTTATATCTATACCAATTAATCATGAAAACATACATATAAGATTAGCAAATTGTAACAGCTTTAGTAATAAAACCATATAAAAATGAAAAGCAAAGAATAAAATAGGAAATCGAACAAGTTCACATGAATGGACATCATTTTTGTTAGGATTCTGCAAGACTATATAGATATTCCAAGATTTTTCTCCCCCACTTCATTCATAGGTAACAAAGCCCATATAAGCTATTGTACCTGATATACACTAGGTTCTAATGCCACCCATGTGTTTTTGATTGATTAGCTTTCTGTTGCATGGTACTATAGCCTGCAAAGTTATATTACAAATAAATATCCACACTTAAAAATAGATGTTCTAAAAACTGAAATATTGTGTTTATTACTAAAATAGCAGAGAATGGCCAATCGGACCCAAACAATCAATCTTGGTTTGAATCCCACTAGTTCCCAACCATTGCAAATATTATTCATATTAACACATTCTAATATCCCTTTGAATAAATTTAATATTCTGAAATGCCCATAGTTTGATGCACCTAGTATAGTCATGTGTAACAAAGCAGAATGGAACTCAAGGTAAAACTAAAATACTACTGTTTTATATGCTTGATTATAAGAAAGTACCTTTGCAAAAGTAAATTTCCTATTCCAACCAACACCTATTCAGTCATTATCAATATATTCCACAGGGCCAGAAATGCCAGTTTGAGAAGCATATTCAAATACACTACAACTGTGATGTTCATCCATCAACACAATGAGCATTTTTTGTAAAACATAGAACTCAATTACAAGCAAATAACTAGGTAATCCCTCCTATTACACAAGTTCTTCAACAATGACCACATTCAGTTTGGCATCAATTTGTTTGAAATATCACTTGATAAAATGACACTATGAAAATTATAGGTGACACAATACATACCTGCTATAACTTTGAAAATTGCACATTCAGTGGGTCTTTCACTAAATTAGCATATATAAATAAGTATGGCAATCCCATGGAATAGGAGATATTTTGTCCTTGAAATTCAATCTCATAGGCTTTTGTCTTTGAAGGTTTCTTGTTTCCACAAGAACTCTGCTTTTTTCAGAAAAAATTTTCAAACTTCGCAAATCCTCATGTTATTAAGAGGATGTGTCACAACAAAATGATCAAATGAACAGGAAATACTAAAAACAAACCTGTAAACAAAATGAGCAAAAAATCGACTTATGGTCAAGGGGGTAAACCAAATATTGCCAATTTAACATGGGATGTTTCTAAGATACATTAAATAATATGATTTATGTGGAAGAAACCCATACCTTAACAGCCCCAGCACTGCTGGGAATGATATTAAATGAAGCAGCTCTTCCACCTCTCCAGTCCTTGCTGGATGGTCCATCAACAGTTTTCTGTGAGGCTGATATCAAAAAGGCAAATTAATTAATGTAAACAGTGGTCATGAGGCCTTGGCAAGGGTAGCAAGACAATTGAATTTATTAAGAAAAATCATTTAGAAATATATATAGAGAATTAAAACAGAATAGTGCATGAAAATAGAGGAAGAAAAGCAATACCTGTTAGCACTTTAATACTCCTTGGATCATCCTTTTCCCTCCTACCATAAAAAGGCAGAAAACTATACCAAAATTGCAAAAAAAATTACAATGGAAAAATATATGTAGAGAGTACACCAACTTTTAGAGGTGATCCTCACCATTGTAAGTCCATAATAAACTCTATCGGAGCATTAGCATATACATTGTTAAGAATATCATACAATTATTTTCCATAAAGTTCAAAGAATACACTACTAAAAAAATTTGTTAGGGGATATTAAAAAAAAAGTCTCTTTTACTTTTTTCTCCCTAAAATCAGAAACTACCTGCTACGATTAATGGTCATGGTACCCGGACCATGAGTCATCACTCTAAAATACAAATTGGGTAGACTTCTATGAACTTTTTGTATAAAAATCTGTATATTTAGCGAAGTTAAAAAAATCACTCTAAAAAAATCGATACCCAATGTGAGCATTATTCCTCAGTGGCCACCCATAAGGGTGTACTCTCAGCCTGTGATGTGTGGGCAATGCACATGCCCCGAGATTAATTCTTAGACAAGACCATGGTCTATGGACTGGGCAAAGCCTAGAAAAGGGACCGGTTTGCTGTCCATAGGGATACCCAATTATCAAAAAAACAAAGGATGCTGCCATGATCCAGGATCAGGATCACTGAATAATTTTTCTAATATCAGTTCTGTGATATCTTTTTGTAATTCTCTCTAAAATAAAACTATTAAGGCCTGTTTGGATTATAGAGTTGGATTTGAAATTTCCATGAATCAACTCTAATTCGTGGATTAAGTAGGCAAGTTCCAAGAGTTATAAATCCCCAAATCCAAGAGGACTACATGCCCTCTAGGCCTACTGTGCCATGCCACCCAGATCTATTGAGCTGGAATTCTGTGTTGGAAAACCAATTGATAGGGTTGGGTTTCTGAGTTGCTAAGCAAGCAAGAGATTAGCAAAAACCCTAAGTAAAGAAACAAAAAATATTCTTAAAAGATCAAACAAGACATTAAACCCTACATCGATCGGAATTCCACCTAAGAAATGCAACGATCTCAACTGAAAACTAACAAACCAAATCAGATCTGACTAAGAATCGATAATAGGGTTCCAAAATCATAAAAAATGATAGATCGAAAAGAAAATTAAAAGAAATCAAGATCTTACCTGAGAGACGAGGGGATTTTGACGATTCGAACCTTAGGTTTCGTAGATCTTAGACAAAGAACCGATCGACATTGAGGGACGAATGGATTTTCGCAGATCACCTTCCCTGTCCTCTCGATTTAACTCTTTCTGCCTTTCGTCTTTCGTTCTAGTTAGAACGAGAGAATAAGGACGATTTCTTCAGTCTGGTTCGGATTAAAACCCATGGGTCGCGATTTAGAAACGGCTCCAAACATAAAAAATGGTTTAAAACCATCTTTTATTAGAAACGGCTAAAATCCGTATCACTCTCCTATTCCAAAATAACCATTTTTTTGTAGTGTCTGCATGGGTATGGGTATCTGAAACAACCTCATTGAGAGGGACTATAGTCTGATTTTGATTGTGCTCCCCTCTGTCCCAGCAACTTCGCAATACCCAAGCCTAGCTCGAATGTCTCGGTTGGGGTCATGTCCTTCCACCGAGTGCAGTAGACAAAGGAATTCACCTTGGTCTGAACCATCCAAGCTCTTCCATTGAATACCGTTACCATTATTAGTAAGGGATTTAATACCTCCCAACCTCTTTTGTCGCCTTGCTCCAACTCTACCACACTAGCTCTCCTCCAGCGACCTCCACTTCGTTTGTTGGAGAGAACTCAGCCTCAACCTATTCTTGTTCGGTCAAGAGTCAAGACTATCGCTTCTGTTAATGGGGGGTAACATAAGCACACGGGCTTTTTAAGAGCTCACAAGTCTGTGACTGATCCAACCCAGGATCGATAGTGGGCTTAAGCATTAGCTGCAGCGACACTTCTTCAAAACACTATCCTCTTGACAAAGAACAAGATAATTATTTTCAATCCACTCAATATCATCTTCAATTATGTTTTTTCCCCAAAACCAGCCATATTATTATCTTCATTTTATTGTTTTCTTATCTTCCCTTAATCCATTTGACCGAACCTAAGATTTTTCTATCCAAAATTCCAATTTTTTTTTTAAACTACAAGAAAAAGCCAATCTTAGCTTGAGTTTTGAAGTAGATAGAATCTTAAGATTGATGATGAGGGTTAAAATTTAAACTAAAGAGTTTGAAGATGACTGCTTAATAGGTACCCATTTAACCTAAACCAAACTGAAATAAAAAATTGGTAAGACTACTCAGGGTCCTTTATTGGAATAAATTAGAATCAAGTCTCTTAGAACTGAACTAATTGAGAAAGAAAATCGTAAGGAATTAGTAAAAATAGAGAAGTGAAATCGGTTAAGGAGAATTTTTTAATGGTTTTGATTCTTGTCCATTGATTTTAGATGGGACTAGAATCAATTGATGTCCTCCACATGAAGGGAGATGCGAAATCTTCGTCTCACTAAGCTCTAATGCTTTTGAATTGTCTTCTACCTTGATTGTCAAAGGAGACAACCAGAGTGTGGACATGGGATTTTCGATATTTTTGAAACATCCCTCCACTTTGGGGTGTTTTGGAGTCGCCACCATTCATTTTCGGAGATGGGTGTGAATGGTCACCCGAAGTTGTATTTCTTTAAAAGAACATGTCATTTTGACATTTTTTTTTTGATGACTCTCGTATGGATAGAGCATGCTTGGTTCGACCTTTGATTCAAGGTAAGGGGGTCCATTTATGGAGTAGGGTAGGTGTTAGGCACCCTACTCCATCCACCATAGGTGGTAACCTCGGATTCGGTATTCCAAAGTAAAAAAGAAAAGAAAAGAAAATCGAAAATATTCGATGTATGCCCTCAAGTGTGAGGGGCTTTCGATATTGATCCAAATCATTGAGGGCATCCTTATTGAAGAAGGGGCCATTTGGTGATTTAAATCATGGTGGTGTGTGCGAATGTGTAGAGAAGGGGAGAGTAGAGGAGGGGAGTTGAGGGGGGTGTTCCTTTTGTCAAACTCACCTTGACCTTCCTTCCTTCCTTACTTTCCTTTGACTTTCTTGACTTCTTTTCCTTTGCTTGATTTGTTTGAGAGAAGGTTGAGAGTTTGAGAGATGTGAGATGAGTTGAGAGTAGAGTAAGAGTAGAGAGTTGAGGAGAGTTGTGATTTTTTAGAGTTTTTTGTCAAATTTTCATTAGTTGTGGTGAAGGGAGAATGGAGGGGTTTTTATAGAGGTTGGGGAGGTATTTTAAGGGTATAATGGGGTAAGGGATGAGAATAGTGGATAATGACATGAGTTTTAGAGGGAAAGAGTGTGAAATTTGAGATGAAAATGAGGGTAGTTTTGTAATGAGGGAAATGGGTTGTGTTTTAACCCAAATGGTTTGGATCTTACCCAAATCCATTTGGGTAGAGTGTTTGGTGGGGTGAGATGAGTGATGGTTGATGGGAGAAATGGTGGTGTAAGGGAGTTGTTTGGAGAATGAGTGTAGAAATGGTTGAAGAGGTAAGGTGTTAGATTTGAGAGGATGGGTAGTGTAAGAGGTTGATTGGTTGGATTTTGGGAGAGGTGAAGGGATGATGACATGTGGTAATGGGGATGATGGAGATTGGTTGATTGGTGATGGTGGTTAGTTGATTAGAGAAAAGGGTATGGGGGGTGATGGTCGGAGGTATGGGTTGAGGTGATTTTTGTGTGGGAGTGTTTTAAGGGCCCGTGCTGTGGGTGGTTGCTGGTGTTAGAGCCCGGAGAATCGGTTAGGGTGTGTCGGGTATGGGTTGTGCTGTTGGTGGTTGATGCTGCGCGGCTGGGGCCTAGGTTCGGTTCGGGTTGGGTTATGGGTTGAATTGCTTTTTGGCGGGAAGTGATGGCGTTGGTTGCTTAGCTGAGGGCGGTGGCCGGGTGTGCTGCCCTGTGTCCTTTTTTGTCTTGCGTTGGTGCTTGGTTTAATGCGATTGCTCGGTTGGCTTGGGTTTGGGTCTTGCCTTGGCCTTAGGTTCTGCGTTGGGCTTTGGGTTGCTGGGCTTCGGTTGGGTTTGGGTGTGGGCCTTGGCTAGGACATTGAATCGTCATTATCGAATGGACTTGGGTTTAAGAGGAATGATTGGGCTTGGGTAGCATAGTATTGGGTTGAGTTGATGTGGGTTGGACTTGGGTAATGAGTTGGGCTTAGGTTGGGTTGGATTTAGGAATATAGAATAAGGTGGTTTGGGTTTGGATAGAATAAAGATGGGTTTGGGGCTTATATCGGGTTGGTTTTAAGGATGGGGTGTTTGGGTCCATGGTCCACGTGAGTGGCATTGGACATTTATTAATGGGAAATGTATTGGGTTTTTTGGGCTTTGGGCTTGGGGCCCATCCCAATTTTGGGGTATTTTGCGTCGAGGGCCCGCTCAAATTCGGGTGTCTACAGCTGCCCCTCTTTGCAGGAATTGCGTGCAAAGAACTGCAAAGAATAAACGAAACTCTGATTTGTACGGATCCGTGGATTTTGCTCAGATAAGTTTTTGAAAACACCGACTTGATTTGATGGTTGAGAGATGGCTACCCAAGCACGGGGTCTGACAGGGCGCCGGTTGATTTCCTCGACATCGTGGCGCGGAGCTCGTGTGAGGTCTTGGATTTGTGATGATTTGAGAAAAACTTTGACTTAGGTATTTTCAAACGAGTCTTTAAGCAATTGATTTTTTTGCTTTTGCAACAATACCATTTTGACTTGTGATTTTTTTTTTGATTTATTTGATTTGATTGATTTATTTATTTATTATTATTTTTTTTGGTGGTTCGTTCTTGAAGCACAGACTGTTTAAACTTCATTCGATCCGTGCTTTAAATACAGACTCTATTTTTAATATTTTAGGTCCGTTCATGAAGCACGGACTTCGCGAAGTCAACTCAATCCGTGCTTCATGTACGGACTGTTTGAATTTTTTTCTGTCCGTGCATGAAGCACGGACTCAAGTGAATTTATTCAGTCCGTACTCCAAGTACGGACCAGAACCTTTTTGTTTTACTTTTTAACCCACAGAACCTCATTTGGTCGTTCTCTTCGGCGATTTTTAAAAGTTTCACACACACTAGGGCATCCATGGAGCCCACTCATACCTTGGGGATACAACCAACTTTGATCTTGAGGTAGAAAGCTCATCTCCCGTTCTTGAAGGTAACTTCAACATTCCGAATCTCAAAAGGTACGCCGTTGTAAACCCATTTTTAAATCAATGGCTTAGTTCTATGACCCATGAAGAGAGAATTAGGTGGGACTCCAACAAGCTTGGGTTCACTCTCTCTATGTCGAAGGTCACTATCATGTGGGACTTGATACAGGCTCTTATGGGATTTTGGGTCCCGAAGCTCAATCTGTTTCATTTTGGAGACAAAGAAATGACTCCTACGATTGAGGAGTTTGAACGGATACTTGGCCTTAGCCAATCGCCTAGGGTGGTTGTACCACCCTTACGAGAAAGTTATAGGAAAGAAGCGTCGGGATTCTTTGGGGTCACCAAGCAACAACTAGGACGGATTGATGGGAACTCAAATCTACTCAAGGTTTCTAAGGAATTTTTGCTTCGATGGGTTGGGGATACGAGTTCCCCATCTCGTTTTGACATTTTGACCTTGGTGGTAGTGAACCAATTTTTGTTTCCTCGAAATGATGAGTATGTGAATCTAGCTTTGATAAGCGTACTCGACCAAGTTCGACAAGATTTTAGATTGGCTCCTATGCTTCTAGGGGAAAACTATTTGTCTCTCATGGTTTGTTCAAGCAGAAGAGAGCGAGTGTATCATGGGTGTGCTCCATTGTTGCAGGTAATGTCTTTTTTTTTTTTCAAGTTTGTAAACATCACGATTGAAGCCTTTAAATTTTGAAGCGTTGTGATTAGAGTTGACTTCCCTTTTTGTGCAGCTTTGGTTCTTCGATCATTTGGCTTTGACTACACCCATTAGTCGCCCTTTCAATGTCAATGCTGATTTAGTGGCTTTGATGAACAAAAGGAAACTCCCTGTCCATTCTGGTGGCAAGTTGGGTTGGTTTGAAGGATTGCAAGGCATACCAGATGAAGAGATACGTTGGTTAGGCACCTTCCAGCCTTTGACTTCACCGGTTCTCTCATTTTCAAAGAGTTGTTTTGCCATATTGATTGGGTTGACTGGGGCTACTCACTACATCCCTCTTCGTGTGTTGCGGCAGTTTGGTGAAGAACAGGGTATAGTAACTCATGGAGATTTTGGAGAGTTGGTCGGGTCTTTTTCTCCTTCTCCCCCCTCATGGCAATTGCGTAATCGGTTAGAGAAAGCTTGGAAGAGCGTGGTGACTCTTGATCATCCTGTATTTCCGGGTTATTCTTTTCAAAACTACCAACTTTGGATGCAACAACAGATTGCTGAGATAACTTGTGCCACGCCTTCAGTTCAAAGGAGGTCTTCTGGTTCTCATTCCTCTGACCACCGTGATCGACTGGCGGAGATGAAGGTGTCTCATAAGCGGATTGAGAAGATTTGGCTACGTTCTGAGAATGATATGAAGAACCAGATAGCTCGACTCGAGTCTTTGAAGAATGAAGAGTCTTCTATTCTGAGGGCAGAGATTGATGATCTCCGGGAGAGACTTGCTCAAGGTCCCTGTTTTGATGCCTTTGCATCCTACCTGGTGAGTCGTGATGCTTCCGACGCTGAGGTGGTAATGATGGGACAAGCTGCCCGCATTCGCACCTTAGAAGAGAGACTCGATTCCTTCTTCATTTCTCGGCGAGATGTGTGATTGGCACCATTTTTTCTGTTTTTTTTTTTTTTTTTTTGTGTTTACAAAATGTAATGCGAAACTTTTTGAAATGGAAGGAAAATAGGTTTTTTACTTACTTGACCTCAAGTGTATCTATTGCTTTGAAAACATGATGTTTGAATAAGTCCTAGATTTTTCGTCATCGGCCAAAATAGTAGTTTTGAAAACATTTGAATTTTTGGTAATTTGTCTTTGTCGAATAGATATTGTAGATCCAAAATATGAAGATTTTTGAAAAACCTTTGTTATCTCGATGATATTTGTGTTTTTACCAACTACTAAGGATATAGATGTCAGCAGTTCTCAGGCTCTTTTTAGAGTCATCCCCAGTGCCCTAGTACTGGGTGAATATCGATCGAGCAATGAGACTTAGGATTTTGGAAAATTTTTGCCGTTCACAGTTTATACTCGTGCGGGCCAGGAGTTTTCACTTTTTATTTTTTTGTTTTTATTTTTATTTTTTTGTTTTTTTTATTGCCCCTGGTGCCAGTTACGGTTTTCACCAGACCCGGTTTCCACATTTTTGCGCATCGATGCCCTTTCGGGTTTTCATCGTGTCGGTGGCTTTGATCTTGTCATAGTCTGATTTTTTTACTCATAGCGCCCTTTCGGGTTTTCACTATGCCCTTTCAGACTATGCTTGTATTTTTTTGGATTTTTTCGTTACAACTCTTATTTGGAGCCTCTGTGTCTTTGTGGCTTGGTGACTCAAGTTGAGCTGCGAGATCGGCGACTCTACTCTTGTAATGGCACTCTTTCTTGAGTAAGAGATCTAGATTCCCCTCTCGAGTGTGCTGACGACTATTTGTGGCTTGGCAACTCAAGTTGAGCCGCAAGATCGGCTACTCTACACTTCGAGTACTCTTTTTTTTTTAATATCCGATCTGGACTCTCCTCTCGCGTCTTCCAACGACTAATAAGACTTGAGGTCCAGATCAAGATGCCAGATCATTGGTGCTGCCATCGTCATTATGATGCCTCAGAACATTCCCTGATCCGAAAGGACTTTTGATGGGACAAAGTGTTGGCTAAAGCTAAGTGTAGTGGAAAGATAAAAAGGTTAAGGTAGGTTCGTCTAGAGTGGGTTAAACTTGGGGTTCATCTATTTTTGTTTCGAAAAGGTGATCTATGTCTCCTCCCATCGTCTCTCGAACTTGTGTAGGCTAGAGATTTGGGTCGAGCTCAGATCAAGTGTCCGAGTTTTTTGAATTTTTTGATTTTTTTGTATTTTAGCCGTTCACAGTTTATCCTCATGCGGACCAGGAGTACACTGATGCTTTGACTTTTGATTTTCCTTTTTTTTTGTCTCATTTTTTTTTATAAGTTGACTTGCCCCAGTCTTAGGTTAAGAAATGAATGTGATGGCTCAAAGAGGTTGACTAGGGTTAGATAGTTGTTTTTAGGATAACAAAGATGGCCTTTCGTCATCTCAGGATCAGATCTTAGGCATAGTACTTCTTAACGGTGTCTGCATTGATCGGTTGAGGGAAAACTTGTCCATCCATCTCTGTAAGGATCAAAGCTCCTCTCGTCATCACCTTCTGCACAATGAATGGTCCCTCGTAATTTGGTCTGAACTTTCCCCTGGCATCTTTCTGGATTGGTAAAATCTTTTTCAAGACAAGGTCTCCTGGTGAGAAATTCTGGGGTTTGACTTTCTTGTTGTAAGCCCGTGCGATTCGTCGCTGGTAAATTTGACCGTGACAGATAGCTGCAAGACATTTTTCTTCAATCAGATTTAGTTGATCAAATCGAGCTTGAACCCATTCCGTTTCATCCAACTCTGCTTCTTTTAAGATCCGGAGGGAGGGAATCTCAACCTCCACGGGTAAGACTGCTTCCATCCCATAGACCAGTGAATACGGAGTTGTCCCGGTTGAAGTTCGAAATGAAGTCCGATAAGCGTGAAGGGCAAAAGGTAACATGTCGTGCCAATCATTGTAAGTGACTGCCATCTTCTCGATGATTCTTTTGATATTCTTGTTGGCGGCTTCAACTGCTCCGTTCATTTTGGGCCTATAAGGTACAGAGTTGTGATGAGTGATCTGGAAGTCCTCGCACATCTTGATCATATCCTTATTTTTGAAGTTCTTGGCGTTGTCCGTCACTAACCCGCTGGGAAGTCCGTAACGGCAGATGATGTTATTCTTAACAAACTTCAGAACAGTGCTCTTGGTGACATTTGCATAAGAAGCTGCTTCTACCCATTTCGTAAAGTAATCGATAGCGACTAGGATGAAGCGATGCCCATTTGAAGCTTTTGGCGAAATCTGTCCAATAACGTCCATGCCCCAGAGTGAGAAGGGCCAATGAGTAGTCATATTATGCAACTCTAAAGGTGGCGCGTTGATCTTATTGGCATAAATCTGGAAAATATGGCATTTACGGACGTGTTGATAGCAATCACTTTCCATGGTAGTCCAGTAATATCCCATTCTCATGATCTTCTTAGCAAGCATGTGACCATTCATGTGAGATCCGCAGACTCCACCATGTACGGTTTCGATTGGTCGTTTTACTTCTATTTCTGCCACACATCGGAGTAAGACTTCATGGTGTGATTTCTTGTACAGAATGCCATTGCTTAGGAAGAATTGGCCTGCTAGCTTCTGAATAGTCCTTCGATCATTAGACGTGGCATCTGATAGGAGAGTTCGATCTTCGAGATAGGTTTTGATGTCTGAATACCATGGCTTTTCTTCAGATTCTTCTATTTCGACGGGTAGACAGTAAGCTGGTTCATCTTGCAGTCCAATCTCAATAGGAATAATGACTAAGTCTTCCGAGATACTGATCATAGAAGCAAGCGTAGCTAGTGCATCAACAAATTGATTCTTAGCTCTCGGCATATATGTAAATGAAATCCTGTTGAAGCTTGAGCTTAATTCTTCGAGGTACTCGTGGTAAGGAATCAATCTCTGCTATCGGGTCTTCCATTCTCCAGTTGTCTGATAGACTACTAGGCTCGAGTCTCCGAAAACATCGATCTCATCTACCTCGAGATCCAATGCTACTTTCAACCCTACTTTGCATGCTTCGTATTCAGCCTCGTTGTTGGAACATTGGAACTTTAGTCTGATTGCAATTGGCATGTGGGACCCATCTGGTTTAATCAATACTGCCCCTATTCCGTTCCCCTTTTGATTTGCTGCTCCGTCAAAGTACATTTTCCAACCTGGTTTTTCGTCATCATCCTCAATCTCAGTAAGCAATATGGCTTCATCCGAAAAGTTTGTCTTCAACGGTTCGTAATCAGGCAATGGATGCTCGACTAAATGGTCGGCAATGGCTTGCCCTTTGATGGCCTTTTGAGTGACATAGGTGATGTCAAACTCAGATAACAGTAATTGCCATTTTGCAGTACGGCCTGCCAGTGCTGGCTTTTCGAAGAGATACTTGAGAGGGTCCATTCGAGCGATTAGCATAGTCGAGTAGCTGAGGAGGTAGTGGAGTAGTCGTTGAGATGCCCAGACCAGCGCACAACAAGTCTTCTCGAGTGCCGAATACTTCGCCTCATAATCAGTGAATTTCTTGCTGAGATAGTAAATGGCTTGCTCTTTTCTACCTGACTCGTCGTGTTGTCCCAGTACACAGCCCATAGACGTTTCTTGCACCGAGATATACATCAGTAAGGGTCGCCCTGGCGTAGGAGGAACCAAGACTGGTGGATTGAGCAAATATTTTTTTATCTTGTCGAAGGCTTCTTGACAATCCTGGTTCCATGCTTTTGGCATATCTTTTCTGAGCAGCTTAAATACTGGTTCACAGATAGGCGTGAGTTGCGCAATGAATCTGCTGATATACTGTATTCTTCCCAGAAATGCTCGGACATCCTTTTCTGATACCGATGCTTTCATTTCAAGAATGTATTTGGTCTTTGCTGGATCTATCTCAATGCCTCTTCTACTGACGATAAAGCCCAATAGTTTGCCTGATGTTGCCCCGAAGACACACTTTGCTGAATTGAGCCTTAAGCTGTACTTTCTTAGCCTGTCGAACAGTTTCTTGAGGTTTATCAGATGATCTTCTTCTATGACTGATTTAGCGATCATATCATCTACGTAGACTTCCATTTCCTTGTGGTTCATATCGTGGAATAAAGCCGTCATTGCACGTTGATAGGTTGCCCCTGCATCTTTAAGCCCGAAT
Organism: Akebia trifoliata; assembly: GCF_017979445.1. Lineage (NCBI taxonomy): Eukaryota > Viridiplantae > Streptophyta > Magnoliopsida > Ranunculales > Lardizabalaceae > Akebia > Akebia trifoliata. The sequence goes on from NC_141376.1 coordinate 32,643,811, forward strand.
GGCATGACTTTGTAATGAAAAGTACCCCAGGGTGTAATGAATGATGTCTTCTCTTGGTCTTCTTCTGCCATTTTTATCTGATTATATCCGGAGAAACCATCCGTGAATGAGAACATACCATGCCCTACTGTGCTATCGACTAGAGTGTCGATGTGAGGTAATGGAAAATCGTCCTTAAGACTGGCTTTGTTTAAGTCTCGATAGTCGACACACATTCGTACTTTCCCGTCCTTATTTGGTACCGGAACGACATTGGCTAGCCATTCAGGGTACGTGGAGACCGCGAGAAATCCTGCTTGGAACTATTTCATCACTTCGTCTTTGACTTTGAGTGTCCATTCTGACTTGAGTCTTCTCAATTTTTGCTTGATCGGCTTGCTCCTAGGAACGATCTGCAGTTTGTGAACAACGAGATCTATGTCTAAACCAGGCATATCTTTGTAGGACCAGGCGAAGATGTCTTGATAATTAGCAATAGCTTAATCATTTCTTCTTTTTGCTGAGGGGTTAACAAGGCTTCGATTTTCACAACATGTGGGTCATCTTCAGTGCCGAGATTAACTGAGTCTGTATCCTCAATGTTTGGCTGAACACATTTTTCATGTCTTTCTAACAAGTCTTTGATTTCTTTAGGAGGGTATTCCACTTCGTCTTCAGACTCTTCTTCAATTCCCATGAGATCGAAGTCGAGTTCGAGATCGAAGTCATACTCATCCTTTTCATATTCTGTTCTGTCCAAGGGTCCATTCGATTGAGACAAATCCCTTAATTCTGTGAAAACTCTTTTTTTAGTTTTTGGAATATATCTATTTTTTTTGATATTTTGAAAGTTTTTTTGATTTTTTTTTTTTTTGTAGACTTTTTGATTTTTTTGGTTTTTGAAGAATTTTTGATTTTTTTGATTTTTGAGTGCTATTTTGCGGACATCTGAAATAAAAAGAGCAGTCATGCATTAGTAAAGATAGGGAGCCCTCAAAACAGTCTTTACTCGAGGAAGAGGGCTCGTTATGATCCTCGGGCAAACTGATGTTGTCTAACGACGTTTTTTTTTTTGAGGCTATGGTAGCCTCAAGGGTTAGAGGGAACTCGTCCAATTGTTCAAGGTCTCCCCTTCTCTGAGGGGACAGATGAGATGTGAGAGTGATGTGTTGAGTGATTTGGTTGGTGGTTCGTCAGCATTGCGCTAGATCGTTTGGAAGAACAAAGAATTACATCAGCCAGAGCTGGCATCGACACGGAGTCGGTAAAGTATTTTGGAAGTTACATCAGCACGGAGCTGGCATCAACACGGAGTCGGTAAAGCACTTTAAAAGAAATTACATCAGCACGGAGCTGGCATCGACACGGAGTCGGTAACGTATTTTGAAGAAAACCTAGCCGTCGTTCGTTTCTCTCATTTCGCCACTCGCCACCTTGTTGGAAAACGAAGAGGTAACTCATCTTTCTCTCTCTTTTTCTCTTTTTTTTTCTCTCTCTCTCTCTCTTTCTCTCTCTCTCTCAACTGTGTTAGTATATTACGAAGAGGCAACTCATCAAAGTCTTCAACTTCATCTACTCTATTTTTTTCTAACAAAAACTCATAAAAAAATGTAAACAAATGTCTCTCTCAACTCTTAAATGGATCAACCCATTTATGGAAAAACTTTCTCAAAGAATTTGATTCATTGTTTTTTGACGAGAACCTTTATGCCGTGTTTGTTAGATGAAATATACTATACGAACCTAGACTTGGATTCGTTAATCTACTATTTATGGATTAGTTTCCTCATTAATCCATCCAAAATACCAATTTTAAAATTGTAATTTTCTTTTTAGTCTCATTGAGCTTCCTCTAATTTTCAATTTATACAAATTTCAGTCAAAATTTAATGATAAAATCATTTTCATTTAAAAAATAGTCATTATTTATGATTTGATCCAAAGGGTTCCTCTTTTGAAAGAAAAAAAGACTAATTTTCTATTTTGAAAGTATGAGAACCGAGAACCGATCCGAACCAAGGTTGGTTTGGATTGATTTGGTTCTATAGGATTATTGAATTGGTTTGGTTCCAAATTTGTAGAACCGATCATGTTTGGTTCGGTTTCAATTTTGTCAAAATCCAAACTAATCTGAGCCATGTGCACCCCTACTAAGCCCCCATTTTAACCATCTTAATCAAACCTATACCCAAATCCAAAATCATATCCATATCCATAATCTTAATCAATCAACAAAAAAAATTCATGATCATAAAAAAGGACACATGTCACCATCACAACCAATTTAAAAAAAAAATCATACTCATCACCAATCAATATTCTCACATCATACCACATGCCACCATCTAATCCCCTCACATCCTCCTCAAAATACTTCACAAATTATCTTCATACCCTCCACACCCCTTTTCCTTAATCAACTTACCTAACACACACCTCCATACCTCTTTGTCATGTGTCACCATCTCCTCCATCCTTCTAAAATATCAACAACTACCCCTTTACATAACCATTATTTTAACTAATACCTACACCCCTCAACTCTATCTAACACTCAACTTATATGGGTCAAGTAATCCATTTCAACCCCTTTTTACCAAGTTTACCCTCCTTTAACCACAAATTTCTTACACCTCATTCGCAAATCTCAAGTCATTTACCATCATTTTTTATTTTCACCCCATTCTACCCATAAAAAGTTATAGTCGAAAAGGCACACATTCTCCATTTTTTGTGCTTGTGTGTTCAATAAACTTGATATTAATATGATTTGGATAAATAATTCAAGAATTGACCCAAACTGGGTCGACAATCCATATTCAATTCGAACTAAGTCCACCTTCCAAATTCGACCCAAATCAGGTCCACGAACTGGGTCCATGATCCATATTCAACCGGAATCGATTTGCTCAGGTCCATGTGTCATATTCGACCCAACTCGGGTTCACTATCCAAATTCGCCTTAAACCAGAACTATGATCTTTATTCGACATGAATTGGGCCAACGATCCAAATTTGACCCGAATTGAGTCCTCGATCCAAATTTGACCTGAACTGATCCATATTCGACCCATATCGGATCCACAATTCAAAAATCGACCGAACTAGGTCCAACTATCCATATTGGAATCAGGTCCACGATCAAAATTCCACCAGAATCGAGTCCACATTCATTAAGTTGAAATTAATTGGGTTAATTATCCACTATTCATCGATCTAAATTGAAGTCATTACTCACAATGGACCCTAATATAGTCAACCATCATCTGATCGATCCTAATCGGGTATACTATTTACGATCAATCCAATCGGGTCAACTATCCATGATTGATCACAACGAGGTCAATAATCATCTGATCGACCTTAATCGAATCAACTATCTTTCAATTGATGTTAACCGGGTCTACTACCCATGATTGATCCAAATTGGGTCCACCATCTACGATTGACCTCAATCGGGGGGTAACCATTATCCGATCAAACCTAATCGAGTCTACCATTTAAGATAAACCTAATTAGGTCAACTATCCACGATTGATCCCAATGAGGTCAACAATCATCCGATCAACCTTAATCAAGTCTACTATCTCCAATATCAATCCAAATCTGATTCATTATCTTTAAGATAAATCCTAATTGAGTTCACCACCCTTCAAGTTGACCCTCATCAGATTTTCTATCATCCATTGACCCTAATCGAGTATTCCACCTTTTATTAAATCACGATTGATCCCAATCGGATCCATAATTGTTCGATTGACCTAAATGATGTCAATTATCTTTTATCAACCCAGTCGGATTCACAATTCATGATGAATCCTAGTCGGCTTCATTATCATTCGATCGACCCTTATCTGATCCATTATCCTTCGATTAACTTTAACGAGGTCAACTATTCTTCAATGAACCTCAATGAGGTCAAATATTATTTATTTGTCCTTAATTGTGTTAACTAATCATGATCGACCTCAATCGTACCCACCATTATCCGATTCATTATCATTCATCAACCCCAATCAGACTCACCATTTCCAATAAAAAAATTAAGGAACTATCTGTAAGGGTTACAAGAACCCAAACACTTCATCCTCCAGCTCTGTGTTGATGCCAACTCCATGTTGATGAAATTTTCTCTCTTCTCAAATTTTTTTAGCTCCGTATTGGTGAATTTTTTACAAAATCTTCTATTTTACAAGTTTTTTCAACTTCGTGCTGATTAAACCTCCAACTTCATGTTGATGAACTCGTCTTTTTTTCAAAAATTTTCCAGTTCCGTGTTGAAGAACTTTTATCTCTTTAAATTTTTTTTAGTTCTGTGTTGATGAATCATTTAAAAAAATCTTCTTTCAACACATTTCCAACTCCATGTTGAGGCTAGTTCTGTGCTAATGAACCTCTAGCTCCATGTTGATGTTAGCTTTATACTGATGAACTTATCATTTTTTCAAGCATTCTAACTCTTTGCTGATGCCAGTCACGTGCTAATGATCTTTTCACAAAATTATTTATATTTCAAACTTTCCTAGCTTCGTGCAGTTTCGCACTGATAATAGTTCTTTGTTGATGGCCCTTTCTTAAACATCATTTATTTTAAAAGAGGGTCACATTCCTTCTTGGGAATATTTATCGAACATTCGTTCTCAAGAAGATATTAATTTAGAATGTCCATCTTTTAAATATAAAAAAATTTCAAAAGAAAAAAATATGTATTCCCTTCCTGGGAATATTTATTGGACCTTCGTTCTCAAGAAGAGTATTAATTTAGAAGGTCCATTTAAAAAAAATAAAAAAATAATTATTATTTATCTCACAAACAAAGAATAATATTTAAAAAAAATCAAAATATTTCAAAAACATTTTTCAATTATAAGCTTCATGACTACAGAAACTTTTAAATTAATTAATGACATTGGTATCTTGTCAAATTTTGAAAAATTAGACTCGATTCAATAAGAGGAGTAAAGATGACTCAAGAAACCTAAAGATTATTGTCATACTTTCTTTAACCCTTATTTATTATTCCTGGCCCACATGAGTATAAACTGAGAACGACAAAACAATAAAACTTTTTTGTCTAAACTGAGGCATTTGTCAAAATTTTCAGGTGAAGACAATAAAAAAATCTCATTCATCCATCAAATGCTTTCATTTTAAAAATACCAAGTTTGATTTCAACTAACCACTTATACTTCAATGTTTAATTCTCAAATGGAACTCACAACTTAGAGAGAAGTTCATGTCAACGATGTACTAATTTGTTCGTCTTTAAATATTTTTCTCGCAAGACTTATCAGACTTGTCGAAGAAAAGAATGAAAAATATATGTACCGATTCAGGGGTAAGCCTAAATGAATAATCCTAGGGATCCTTGGAAAGAATATAAAAAAAAGGATCAACATGTAAAAGAATGCGTCGAAAAGAAGAGTAGATCAACAAAAGTCCAATAAAATGGTTCGGCCCTTGTACAAGAAGAAGATTTTAGTACAATCACGAAGGACCAGTCACTGTTAAGGATTCAAATTTGTAAAAATTTTATCTCTTGAGCTGACAAGCATTAAATGATATCAAAAGATGTTCTTGAAAAATCAAATCTCAAATTGAAAAAAGGCATTCATTTTACTATCCTAACATATTTATCGCTAGTAACCCACTCGAGCCTTCATTATCCTTCAATGACCTAGAATCGGGGCATGCCACATTACAATGGGGTAATTTTGAAAAAATAAAAAAGAGAATATTATTTTTTAAAAAAGAAAAAAAAGGTAAAAAAAAAGAAAAAAAGGATCCCGTTCAAAGTGACTCAGATCAAACTCAATAAAGTATGATTAAAAACATTAATTATTCCAAAATTCATCAAGTCCAAGATTTTAAACGAGCTTCACGCCACAAAATTGAAGAATTAATAAGGTAAACTCTGTCAGACCCCATGTTTGGGTAGCTACTTGTGGCGCCCCGCCGAACACTAACACAAATCCCCATGTCAGATTTCAAGGTACGATGTGGCACCTCGAAATTTCGGCATGGTCTCCTCTGTTTATGTTAGCATTCCAAGGCGATTCAACCTGTACCTGATAAACGACATACAATCCTGCATATAACAAACAAAATATAATACTAGCGGAAGCCTATATACGTCTAATAATGTCCGATAGATCAGAGTGCGGAAGAAGAAAAATTATATACAAGATTATACAAAATTTCTCACTCTAACAGAATTCCTAACACTCAAGACAGAATCCATAAGACTACCTAGAGAAATTGACACCACTAGGGGGTATAGCCCTAGTACTTACCAGGTGACGGACTCTGGTTGTCTATCTGACCAACCAGATGATCCTCGTTCGTTTTCTACACTTGTTTCGCCAAGCTTCAGATCTGAAACTAAAAAATGGAGAAGAAAAATGTGAGTAACAATGGTTACCCAGTAAAGAAACAAACAATTTCTGCCAATAACCCCTCCGTAACATGAATGAACAAGCATACTGAATCATTTTAAAATAATCAAAGTTTTACAGAAGAAATTACGATTAACTGGTACGTATAGCCAGGGATAAGCAACTAAACATTTTAAAACTGACATTACATCAATCAACCGTACTCACTATAGTATTTTCTTTATATACCAATCTAATTGATCAAATTGAAACATTTAACATGCATTTCATTTTTATATATATCAAAATAAAACAACAGATACATAATACACAATGGTGGAGTATTGGAATTAGAGTGTTGGGATTCACGACTGGATCGCTCCCGGTCGGGACATGATGTTACAGTTTCTCTCTGACTTTTAGTTCCTGATTTTGTGGCCGGTCGCTGCACTTACCACGTTTGATTGAGCATTCATCCGGCTCAGGTTGGCCGTTTGACGTAACCGTAAGCAATGGGTCTCTTTTCGATGTGTCAGAACGTTCGACTACTATAGATTGTTAGTGACCACTGACCAATCATCTTCGTCTATGCCTATCAGGCGTACATGTGATTACCAAATATACAAACCATTCGTATACGACCACCTTTACATTACAAGTTCACTGGTAAAGATAGAGAGGAATAAACCCGATTCCAGTTGTGACTCCACTCTCATACGCATCCCCATACCACGTATGAGCTTGGTGGTCCCTACCGTACATCCCAGGATAGTACACCACTCCGGATGATATGACGCACTATCCCTTCAGGCATTCACAAACTCTTTAACAGCTCACAAAATAGCTACATATATATATATATATTATTTTTTTGAAAACCAAAGAGAAATTAACAATACAAGGTTGGGAATGGATATCCAGTTTCCTACCATGCAAGTGTGGCCACCCGGCCTAAAATAAATAATATAACGGAAACGTAAACAGCGCCTCGCGCTAACAGAAAGGAAATAAACATGCAACCAATATTATCCATGGATATCTGTTCACCAACCTACACATAACACAACAACGTAAAATGCAGACATCACCCCTCGGGTGTGACTCTGACATTTTACCGTTTCATACCCTTTTTCCCTATTTCCGATTTTTACACTTTTCAATCTCTTCAATAAAACATCAATTTTCTGATATTCATCAACTCAATACGAGTTCATTGAATATTAAATCACATTTTCCAACTAAAGAATTTATTTTTATCAAGAACCTTAAAAAATACAAAACTTATATTAAAACGGGTTCCGAGCAGTGCAAAGGACCCAACTTACAGAAATAACCCAATAAAATACCTTACCCACGTATAATTTGTTAAAAATACAATTAAACATATCAATCATGCAATTTCTGGCGTGAATTTTTGAAATAACAAAAGAATTCTACATTTCGGAAATACATCCAAATTTTTCCAATAAAATCCTAAGTGCATTTTCACAATCTAATTACGATTAATAGAAATTGAGAGTTCCTTACAGTCACTAGACGACGGAATTGAAGCACGTGCGCGGAAATCGAGGCGATCGGCACGGAAATCGAGACGGACCGAACTTGGAAGCGGCTGATTTTTGAAACCGGCCTGGTGGTTTCGAAGATCTCGATGTGTTTGTCTCTTCTCCCTTCTACGGCGAAAGACAGTTTGACCCCGAAATCGATGAAAACCGAGGTCGAAGTTACGAAAATCTCCGTATAAAAATACGGCTGATTTTTTACTATACGGGGTGAAAAAGACGAGAAAACGGAAGGAACTTGGTTGGGTTATGTAGAGAATGAGGCTGCGGACGTTTCTCCCTTCTGCGTCGGAAGCGATTTGACCCCGAAACGGACGAAATCCGAGGTCAAAGTTTCGAAATTTCCGTATCTAAATACGGCTGATTTTTGACGATATCGGGTGAAATAGAAAGTGAAATGAAGAAATGTTGGATGGGTTTTGTAGAGAAAGTAGCTGCGGACATTTCTCCCTTCTGCGTCGATCGTCGACGGCGAGCCGTTTTCGAGAGATCGGAGGTGGAAGGTCGAAGAGAAAAAAAATGTCATTTCGTATAGGTCTCGGCTGTTTAGACGCGTTGGGGAAGATGAGATTAAAAAAAAAAAATTTAAATATTATTTATATAATATTTGGGACGAATTCGGTATTTCGCCTATTGTTTTGATCGGCGATAACTTGGTCATTCGGTCTCCAAAACTGACAAACGAATACTCTATTTCGCCTAATTTTTCATTCCGGATCTAATGGTATAGTCAATTTCTAAAAATTATGTCTCCATCAAAAATTTACATTTTTGGCCTGACGTGACCCATAAACTTGATGTCGTTTTCGTTTTTGGCGATAATTCAACTTCCTGATCTCCAAAAATGATAAATAAATAGTCCATGTTGAATAATTTTTCGTTATAAACTCAATGGTATGATCAAATTTTAAAAATTATTGCTCTAAAAAAATCACTATTTTAGTCTGGTCCGACCCGATAATCGAGGATTTTGTAACTTTTATATTCGGACTCGCATTTGAGCGTGCTTACAGGCTAAACTATGTTTTTCGATCATTTTGAATCTAATGGTGAGGTCAAATTTCATTAAAAATGATTAGAAACATTCTAAAATTTTATCCCTAAATCCCACTTTCAAGATTTTCTTAAAATTCCACTATTTATTTTCCTCGAGATACGAATTAAAAATTCAGGGTGTTACACTACTTTTCATCAATCATCAAATTTCATCAAACCCAAGATTTCAAATGAGCTCCATGCCATTAGATCAAGGAATCCAAGGAGGCTAAATCCTGTCAGACCCCGAGCTTGGGCAGTTATCTTCTAAATCTATCATCCCATTTGATGCTCTCAAACATGCGTAAATAAGTATTTTCTAGTTCATGCAAAATGATATGTAGTTTCCTTTTAACAAAAAAAGAATAAAAAGCAAACATTTGGTTCAACTTATCCATTATATCAAATTCCATATTCGAGCTATACCATTTCTTTACGAACCTTAACCTTATCTACTTTATGCATTAAAATTAAGTCCTCTCTGATCAAGAAATGATTTAAGAAGAATACTTCTACCACAAATATTTGTTAGCGATGAAGAAATATCTATCTGTGAGAAATTTACAAGAAATATAACATGAGTTGAAAATGACACAATGAAAACATACAAAAGTGGTGTGAGTAAAAAAATCAAATCATGGTCAGATCAAATACCATAGTCACAATGAAAACTTGAAAGGGCATCGATGTGCAAAAATTATGGAGCCATACTTATTGAAAATCGTAATGGGAATCAGGGGTATGAATGATAATAAAAAAATAAAAAAAAAGAAGAAATATCATCTCTATCCATCAATTATTCTTTACATCGAAAATGTTTGAAGTTTGAATAATCATCGATCTATCAATATCTCGGACATATTCTAAAGTCTAATCACTACCAATCATCAGACAATCCTTTATCTTATCATCAAACACCATCCAGTCATTTTCTATCATTTCATCGATATCCGATGATATGGGTGACTCTAGAAGATCTTTGAGAGAATTGAAAAAATTACTCTTTATTTGACAAACACACCCTGGTTAGTATTCAACATGCGATACTAAAATGATGATTTAAAAAAAAAGAAAAACAAAAATAAAAAAAACAAAAATAATGAAAAGTTTCTTTATGTATCACGCAAACAAGTATTTTGGGTCTGTGATGAAAAGTTCAATTTGTTTCTTAAAAATAAAATATCGAATTATCCAAGGTCAATAATTATCAAAACTATTTTGTATTAGTATTTTCTTAGCATCTTGCTCATCAATAAGTACCTAAAACTCCTTGTTGCTCATTAGTAAGAGCCTAAAACTGCTTGTCACTCCTTAGTAAGAGCCTAAAACTGTTTGTCACTCTTTAGTAAAAGCCTAAACTATATGTTGCTCCTTAGAAAGAGTCTAAAACTGCTTGTTGCTCCTTAGTAAGAGTCTAAACTGTATGTTGCTCCTCAATAAGAGCCTAAAACTACTTGTCGTTACTCAATAAGAACCTAAACTATATGTTATTCCTTAATAAGAGCTTAAAACTCCTTGTTACTCTTTAGCAAGAATCTAAATTGTATGTTACTCCTTAATAAAAGTCTAAAACTGTTTGTCATTCCTTAGTAAAAACCTAAACTACATGTTGCTCCTTAGTTAGAGTCTAAATTGTATATTATTCCTCAACAAGAGTCTAAACTATATGTTGCTCCTCAGTAAGAGTCTAAACTACATATAACTCCTTAGTAAGAGCTTAAACTACATGTTACTCCTCATCAAGAGTCGAAACTGTATGATGCTTCCCAGTACGAGCCTAAACTACATCTTGCTCCTCAATAAGAACCTAAACTTGTAGACACCTCATTTTTGCATTCGCCTAATTAATCAATCCATCAATCCGATCGCAACGATTCTTAATGATGGATGGTTATTCCAATGCTTTATTTGTTACTATATATGTTTCAGAAATCCGGATGAGGTATCTCAAACAAACAAAACTGTAGAAATCACGCTACGCTAGGAAAATATGACTCTAAAAACATAGAAATCATCTTTTTTCAAACAAGAAGATTCTATATGATAAAAATCACTGAAAAATAACCAAATTATCAAAATACCCATAACCTCAAAACAATCTTAGAGCCCACATTATGCTTAAGAAAACTTTTTTGAACACATAAAATAATACAAACCAAATAAATCATTTCGTCAATTTTCACAAAATTCAATAAAATTTTAAAAATACCCCTCATAAAGTTTATGACCATTTCGCATAAAAAATAAATGACACAAACCAATATTCCCGTTGAATTCCTTACGAAAAATCGATTCCAAAACATCTTGGAACATTGAAAAACGACTTAAAATACAAAAAATCCTCTCCAAGGGTAAAATAGTAATTTTATAATTTTAATATTTAAAATTTTTAAAATTAATAATTAAAACATTAATTAATGTAAAGTGAAATACTAATTAAATTAAAGTCAATCAAGTAAGACTTAAGTCAAAATCTTAAAATCAAGTCAATCAAGTAAGACTTAAGTCAAAATCTAAAATTAAAGTCAATCAAGTACGACTTAAGTCAAAATCTTAAGATCAAGTCAATCAAGTGAGGCTTAAGTCAAAACCCTAACCCTAATAGAATTCTAATTAAACTCTAAAACTATCTAATAGAATCATAGTTAAACTCTAAAACTATCTAAAAGAAATATAATCTAACTCTAACTCTATCTAAAAAGTTCTTTAAAAAAATCTATAAATAAGGGACTCTACAACCTATTTTTGTATCCAAGAGAAAATCCTAGAAAAAGTAGGTCAAAAAGGTTCTCTAGCCTTCCTAAAACATTAATTTTGAAATCCTAACTCCTTACCTAACATCTATACCCCAACTTTAGCTAAAAAAAAATACTTAGAACCCCTTAAAAAACATCCAAAAATTCATAAAAAATCAGAAAAATTCAGATTTAAGAAGGAGGTACTTCGTCTTGGAGATCTTAAGCGAATCCAGTAACAGAACGAAGCGAGGAGTGTTGTACGAGGAGCTGTTTTATCGGATCTAAAGAAACAAAACCGTTGCGTTCGTAAAGGTAAATATTTTATTTTATTTTATTATTTAGGTCTTTTTAGCAATGTAGTTTTATTTAGGAAAAGTAGAGACCGACATTTGTTGGGCGGGGTTGGTGCCTAACACCTTCCAACCCCGTAAGTGATCTCCGGATCCATATTTTCTTTCGTAGATTAGTGTTATTTACCTTTTAGAGTCAGTGTTTGGTTCCTAGACCGTAATAACTAGGTGGTGACTCTCAACCTAAAAAATCAAAAGCGGATCTGCGCACCCCGCGGATCGAGGTGCTTTCAGTGACGACTCCACTAGGGATTATTGATGATCAAACTTGACAAGTCCCAAATATGGGAGCATTACCAAATCGATCAAGTTTTTATCTTATTTTATTTTGATTTATTTATTTAGTTAGTTTGGCTTGATTGTAAATCATTTGTTTGATTTTTGAGTATTATAGTTTGTTTGTTTGCTCTATGATCCAATCAATGATTACTTGTGATGATCCTAAATAATTCAAGATTTCAAATATTAATAAGAAAATGATGGAATGATGGTGTTTGGGATGAGAAGAATGTTTTTCTTTAAAAAAAAAATACTTAAGCATGGTGCTCCGATAGTGAAAATATTTTTTTTCTATCTTCTTCTCCATATGTGTGCTGAAAAGGGCGGTAAAGAGAGACGTTTCTCTTTCTCTCGCTCTCTCTTTATTGACTCTCGTTAATGGCGATTTTGAGAATTCTAATTTGGATTTTAATAATCTCAACAATGGCGTCGAAGCATCTCATAAGGTTTACCTAGAATACCAATCTGTAAATCTAGAATTGTTGCTGAATGAAGGTTGTGACAGCAATGTTAAAACATTTTTACAGAACATTTTAGTGAGAATTAAGTCTGGGCACCTATTAATAAAACGTAGATCTCATCGAGTTGATTAATTTAGAACCTGAATTCACTCAATTTCGTTATCGGGAACCTTAGATATCATCGATGCAAGTTCGAAATAATCTGTAAATCTGGAATTGTTGTTGAATGAAGGGTGGGATAGCAATGTTAAAATGTTTTTACAGAACATTCTAGTGAGAATAAAGTCTGGGCACCTATTAATAAAACGTAGATCTCATCGAGTAGATTAATTTAGAACCTGAATTCACTCAATTTCATTATCGAGAGCCTTGGACATCATCGATGCAAGTTCGGATTAATTTGTAAATCTGGAATTGTTGCTGAATGAAGGTTGAGACAGCAATGTTAAAACATTTTTACAGAACATTCTAGTGGGAGTTAAGTCTAGGCACTTATTAATAAAATGTAGATCTCATCGAGTAGATTAATTTAGAACCTGAATTCATTCAACTTCGTTATCAGAAGTCTTTGTTATCATCGATGCAAGTTTGGATTAATCTGTAAATCTGGAATTGTTGCTGAATGAAGGTTGGGACAGTAATGTTAAACCATTTTTATAGAACATTCTAGTTAGAATTAGGTCTAAGCACCTATTAATAAAACGTAGATCCCATCGAGTAGATTAATTTAGAACTTGGATTCACTCGATTTGGTTATTGAAAGCCTTAGATATCATCGATGCAAGTTCGTATTGTATTTTCCTAATTCATAGAAAATTCAAATTTATCTAGTGTTAGCACAGTTAATGTTCCTGGTTTATTTTATGAGAGCGAGCTCATTTGGCACTAAGATCTTTCTCTTTGATTTTCTTTTGGGATGTGTTTTTAGTTTTTTTTTTAATAATTAAAAAAAAAAGGGTTCATCGCTCCTTATCCCTACAACCATCATTCTATCGTCAATTCAATATTTGTTAGAATCTTAATTTATGTTGGATCACCTAAAGTGATCTTTCATGAAACATAGATAAAAATAAAAAAACAAAAAACAAAAAAATAAAAAATTGTGTGCTTGTTTCAATATTGGATCTGATTGATTATTTCTTGTGTTATACTGATTAATCGCTTATCTGACATACCATGATCTTGATTGATATATATTTTTATGTGCATGCATTGGTCTTAATTTTTGATGCTATGAGATATCCATATTTTGTGGTTTGATATGGCCCACGGACCCATTTATTTGAAAAAACTCCCCGGGCACACCGCACCCTGTATTGCACCACACCACAAACACGTTTACTGTTTTGCACACTTGCATGTCCCAATATAGTCAACGTGGCACTAGTGCGTGGCCCGATCTCTTAGGAGATGCGACATCATTCATGAAAATCACAACTCCAGTCACGTACTAAGGTATATAAAATTGGGGCATCAATATCATTTGATCAGGTGACTCTGAAAGGTATATCGATGCACCCAAGTTGGAGCGACCTGAGCCTTTGACCTATTGTAAGCCACACAGTCACATGTCCCGATTGTCAACGTAGTACTAGTACGTGGTCGGTCCCCTCGTGGGATGCTAAACCATTTATAAAAGCTACAACCCTACATCGTACCTATACGGTATATCAAAATAATCTAAGGTCACCAATTGCACTTCTTGATCAAAAGCAGTGCCTAAACGAGATATTGCCCCGCTGTACCCTACTAGACGAGAGGTATTTAAGAGGGCCCTTGCTCAGCATTGTGCGCCACTTCTCAACTGGGGATTAAACTAGCTACTTTTGACTTCAGAGATGTGGGTTGGTGTCTTAAATTATCACATATACGGTATATCAAACCGAGTCACTATGTACCATTTGATTAAGTACACTCGAGAGGTATATAGGTGCACTTGGGCAAGGGTGGCCAGATAAATTGCATTGCACGTAGTATACCTAGAGTCTAGAAAGCCGTCCTCTAGGTCACGACCTGAACTGATTATGGGTGTTCCCGGGTTGCTTTATTCAATCCAACCAACAGGTAAGTGGGCGGACCGATCCAGAACAATCAAACAAAACCCATAATATCGGTCCGACCCAATCGGTGTGATGTACTGATTAATTTGAACCAATTAAATAAATTGGCCCAATCAGCAAATGGATCAAACTGATCAGCACCAAACCAGTTGGACCAATTGGTTTTACTTTCAAAAATTCAGACCATTTTATACTGAATAGATGCGATCCTAGGGTCAAATTAACTTGTCTGATCTAAAGTTCTATCCCAATCAGGGGTAGACCCATGACTAACTTTTCTCACCTTCTTGGTCACTATAGACTTATAGTGCAATTGGATTCAATGTTTCCCACCGGACTTGGGCTAATCTCAAAATTTTAATCATGTGGTTAAGAATCAAATCTTTAGAATCAATGGTTAATCTTGGATTACTTCCAATCAGGTAATGATTGCTCCTAGACGTTCTAAACCCTCGTCTGTGCTACTTTGGGTCTTTCAATAGAGTCATCAAGCTAAAATAACCAATGTCAAGTCTAAGTAGTCTACATTTGCACCATAATATTATGCCCATCCACCTAGAAGGACCTCCCCGCTTTATAGATAAAGTGTCATTGAGTTTTCATTAGTTTCCGTCAGTCTTTAAACTCAGTTGGTCATTTTAGTTACGTTAGTCTTTCTTTAATTTTCGAGTTTTAGTCGAGTTTGAAAGAAGTTTCTGATTATCATTCGTGTAATAACGATTTGAGCATAATATCTAACATGAGGAATGACTCAAGGCTCACTAATCAAACTCGATAAATATTTGAATTAAAGAGTATACTCAAAAAGTACAAATGGGTACTACATTTTCCTTAGAAGAACATGAGAGAATAATAAATTTACGTGAGAAATTTAACAACGTTTCTGCATGGTCTCGTGAGGATATATGGATAGATTGCACTAAAATATATCAAGTCATAAAGTTGAAGGTGAACTTCAAAATCAAAGATTATCAATAATGATGTAGTTGAAACCATCAACAAAGGTGTTAAGATCTGCAAGAAGAGATTCATCATGTTTTTCACTTAAGAAAGAAGAGTTCTAATTCGCAAAAGAATATAACATTTTTTTTGAAGTTTGGAAAGGGTTGAACGAGTCAATGTCAAATACAAAAAACTCAATCACACTCAAATTTGTAAAAGAAGACTGAAGATTACTTTTTATCAGAAAAAGACTGAAGATTACTCATTCTCAAAAGAGGAATGAAGATTACTCATTCACAAAAGAAGACCTTACTCGACAGATCAATCAAGACATTGAGTTCCTAAAATCATGACCAAATCGAGTAGTATTTCACAAAAAGAGACCTTTTTTGGTCAAACAATTTTCCTGTCTTAATAAAAAAAAAATAACTTTCTTTAACCCTTAGCAGCCTCTAAAAAAATCAAATAGCCTGTTTCTTTCTAAACCACACCAACCAACCTCGGGAGGGAAGTCTAAGTATGAACTACGTTTTGACTTGATCCCAAAAGAGAAATGAAAGATTTGGGGTACGTAAGCAACCTAAGAAGTTACTTCAGGCCCAGTCAAGCAAAAAAATGTATTCTTTTAAGAAAAGTGTCATCCAAAAAGAAAATCCCCTATTGAAAGGTTCAAAAGAGGAGAATGCCAAATTAGGGGCATTAGAAAAAATTGACAGAAAAGAAAAGAATGCCTAACTAGGGGTATTAGAAAAAAAAAGAGTCAAAAGAATTTACATAAAAGAATGACAAAAAAAGAGAATATTAGATTAGATGCATTTTGGAAAGTCGACCATTTTACCCTTTCTTTCTAAACCATGTCCTAAGCCCACCTATTAAGTCCTCCTAAATGTTAATTGACTCGGTTAAGGTGTAGGGAACCAAGAAGCTGTCAAGTTGAATATTCAAGATCATCAAGAAAAAGTGAAGTTCGCTATGTCGAAAACCCGAAAAGGCTACTTAGGCAAAAGTTATGGTATAATCATAAAAAAGAAAACCTACGAGGTTGAAAACCTAAAAATGCGACCTAGGCAAAAATCAAAGCATCTTTAGAAAAAGAAAAGAAAAACCCGCTAGGTTTAAAAACTTAGAAAGGTAACCTAAGCAAAAATTAGAGCATCATCAAATGGAAGGAAATGTCCCATCAAGAAGAAAAATTCAGAAGGAAGCTTGTGCAGAAACTAGGAAATGTATAACCATTCAAGGCACAACATTCGTTTTTCAGCCAGGAGCTCACATCCTACAAAGACAATGTTGAAGTCGAAAAAAATCAGAAGTCATCTTGAATATTGTAAGATCTTCAAGAGTATGTTCACTTGTTCAAGTGTTCACTAATGGAAGATGTAGAATCATCAACCACTTTGAAGAGAAAGATCTTCTATTCTAATATTTATAGAGATTTTTTAAGTCCTGCTCAAGCATTTTTCAAAAGAAATTTGAAAAAAAATGATTAATCCCTTATTGCACATATGATAATCTTAAGAGTCTTAAATTTAAGGGAATGTTAGTTCTTTTATTTGTCATACATTAGAATCCATATTTGTCAAGCGTAATCCATTCCATCAGTCTCGTAGTCAAGTTCCAATTAAAGTCAACCTTGAAACTAAGGGCATTTTTGAAAATCATTTAATTTCAAAGTTTTGTTCTTAATCACATAATAAAAAGAAAAATCTTACTTAAAAGTCCGATGAAGTCCCATGATAATTATGAATCCAGATGCATGATAAGCCAATAAATGTCCGATCTTTCAAACTTTGAGCTCGATTTTGAATCATAGAATGAATTAATAGGATTGTTTAAGTTCATATAAATTTAAGTCCGAGAAACGTGACTTAGTGAGTTCGAGTCCGAGAAACGAGACTTCAACTTTCTTTGAATCATAGAATGAATTAATAGGATTATTTAAGTTCCTATAAATCTAAGCCCGAGTAACGTGGCTTAATAAATTAGAGTCCGAGAAACGAGACTCCAACTTTTTTGAATCATGGAATGAATTAATAGGATTATTTAAGTTCCTATAAATTTAAGCCTGAGAAACGTGGCTTAGTAAGTTAGAGTCTGAGAAACGAGACTCAAATTTTTTTGAATCATAGAATGAATTAATGGGATTGTTTAAGTTTCTGTAAATCCAAGCCCGAGAAACGTGACTTAGTAAGTTCGAGTCCGAGAAACGAGATTCCAACTTTTTTTGAATCATAGAATGAATTAATAGGATTGTTTAAGTTTCTATAATCTAAGTCCGAGAAGCGTGGCTCTAATAAGTTCGAGTATGAGAAACGAGACTTCAATTTTTTTTTGAATCATAGAATGAATTAATAGGATTGTTTAAGTTCCTATAAATTTGAACCCGAGAAACGTGGCTTAGTGAGTTCGAGTCCGAGAAACGAGACTCCAACTTTTTTTGAATAATAGAATGAATTAATATGATTGTTTAAAATCCTATAAATCTAAGTCCGAGAAACGTGGTTTAGTAAGTTCAAGTCCGAAAAATGAAACTCCAACTTTTTTTGAATCATAGAATGAATTAATAGGATTGTTTAAGTTCTTATAAATCTAAACCTGAGAAACGTGGCTTAGTAAGTTCGAATCCGAGAAATAGACTCTAACCTTTTTTAAATCATAGAATGAATTAATATGATTGTTTAAGTTCTTGTAAACCTTAGCCCGAAAAGTGTGACTCTAATAAGTTCGAGTCCGAGAAATGAGACTCCAACTTTTTTGAATCATAGAATGAATTAACATGATTGTTTAAGTTCCTTAGCCCGAGAAGCGTGGCTATAATAGGCTCGAGTCAGATAAACGAGACGCAAAATTTTTCGAACTCTAAAAAAGAATTTCAAATAGGATTTAACGAAGTTCCTACAATGTTATGACTCCGATTACCTCATTGTTCAACCTTGTTATGATTGCTTTCGTTGCATAAGCACATTTCAATTTTAAATCATTATTTTCAGTGAGAGAAGATCTCTAGGACCTGACACATTTTTACTTAGTAAGCATCACACCATTGCACACACATTCACTTTTGCATTAGTTAGGGAGAATTTTTTAAAATTCAAGGATCTGACACTATCAGTGAGAGTTCACGCTCAAGGACCTAACAATCTTTTATTTTGGGGAGAGTTTTACCCTCAAGGATCCGAACGTCCCGACGAATTACTAAATCAGACTGCAAAATGAACTGCCACTAGTTTTGGCATTCGAATATCGTACTATCTATCAAAATAGATTTGCTATTTAGTTTGTTTCAACCCTCTGCCAAAGAGGGGCATCTGTAAACACCCCATTTTTGCATTCGCCTGATTAATCAACCCGTCAATCCGATTGCAACGATTCCCAATGATGGATGGTTATTCCAATGCTTTATTTGTTACTAGATATGTTTCAGAAATCTGGATGAGATATCTCAAACAAACAAAACTGTAGAAACCCTGCTACGCTAGGAAAATATGACTCCAAAAATATAGAAATCATCATTTTTCAAACAAGAAGAAGTTTTACGATAAAAATCACTGAAAAATGATCAAATTACCAAAATACCCCTAACCTCAAAACAACCCTAGAGCCCACATTACGCTTATGAAAATACTTTCGAACACATAAAATAGTAGATTGAAACCAAATAAATCATTTTGCAAATTTTCACAAAATTTGACAAAATTATGAAAATGCCCCTCATAAAGTTCATGACCATTTCGCATAAAACTATTCATAAATGACACAAATCAATATTTCCATTGAATTCCTTATGAAAAATCGATTCCAAAACATCTTGGAACATTGAAAAACGACTTAAAACGTAAAAAATCCTCTCTGAGGGCAAAACGATAATTTTACAATTTTAATAATTAAAAATTATGAAATTAATAATTAAAATATTAATTAATGTAAAGTGAAATCCTAATTAAAATTAAATTCAATAAAGTAAAACTTAAGTCAAAATCTTAAAATCAAGTCAATCAAGTAAGATTTAAGTCAAAATTTTAAAATCAAGTCAATTAAGTAAGACTTAAGTCAAAATCTTAAAATCAAGTCAATCAAGTAAGACTTAAGTCAAAATCTAAAATTAAAGTCAATCAAGTAAAACTTAAGTCAAAATCTTAAAATCAAGTCAATCAAGTGAGACTTAAGTCAAAATCCTAACCCTAATAGAATTTTAATTAAACTCTAAAACTACCTAATAGAATTCTAATTAAACTCTAAAACTATTTAAAAGAAACATAATCTAACTCTAACTCTATTTAAAAAACTCTTAAAAAAATCTATAAATAATGGTCTCTACAATCTATTTTCGTATCCAAGAGAAAACCCTTGAAAAGTAAGTCAAAAAGGCTCTCTAACCTTCCTAAAACCTTAATTTTGAAGTCTTAACTCCTTACCTAACATCCATACCCCAACTTTAGCTCAAAAAAACACCTAGAACCCTTTCAAAAACATCCAAAAATTCATAAAAAATCAGAAATATTCAGATCTAAGAAGGAGGTACTTTGTCTTGGAGATCTGAAGCGAATCTGGTAATAAAACGAAGCGAGGAGTGCTATACGAGGAGCTGTTCTATTGGATCTGAGGGAATAAAATCATTGCGTTCGTAAAGATAAATATTTTTATTTATTATTATTATTTAAATCTTTTTAACAATATAATTTTATTTGGAAAAAGTAGAGACCGGCATTTGCTGGGTGGGGTTGGTGCCTAACACCTTCCAACCCCGTAACGTGATCCCCGGACCCATATTTTCTTTCGTAGATTAGTGTTATATGCCTGTTAGAGTCAGTGTTTAGTTCCTAGACCATAATAACTAGGTGACGACTCCCAAACCTTGAAAATCAAAAGTGGATCCGCGCACCCCTCGGATCGATAGTGCTTTCAAAACTACATGTTGCTCTTTGTCACATGAGTATAGACTGCATGATATTCTCAATTTGTTAAAAAAATAAAAAAAATCAAGGAAAAAAGAATTTCGATCTTTTTTAGATTCGTCGTTTAAAGTAAAAGATGTCAAAACATTCTTGTCGAAACACACTTCGATTACAAATCTCATTTCCACTTTTCACAATCAGTTCAATCCCTGTTAGACTCTTAGCCTTGGAGACCGTCTTATTTATAACAGATTCCATCCCTGTCAGACTCAAAACTTAGGAAGATTACGTTTTTTTTTTATTTTTCCAACCAATGCAATCAGAGAGTGTTACGGTGAGTTTGAAAGACTCTTCCGTATATACCTATTAAAAACTCATCACAAGCCCTTTATTTCCTCCAATTTTTTATTATTATTTGAACGTATCTCACATTATAAAAAAAATTTAGAATTCCAAAACATCATTTTTAGGTTATATTCAATCTCAATTTGTCAAAACATGACAAAAAACACGAAAATTTCAAAATTCATCAAACTTTCACCAAATCTGAGATATCAAACGAGTTTCGTCTCACGAGATCAAGGAATTTCAAGGCCCACCCTATCAGACCCTATGCTTGGGTAGTCACTTTCTGTAAAAATTCATCAATTCATTTGGTATTTTAAAATCGTGTTTTACAAAAATAAAATTTGGGCCCGTACAAATAATGGTTAAATCTATTCTTTACAGTTATTTGCATACAACTCCTGCAAATAGGGAAAACTGTAAACACCCCAATTTGAACGGATTCCACTCGAAAAGGGCTCAAAAAGATGTATTTTATCTAAGAAAATCATTAATAAGTCAAAGGGCCCAAATCTTCAAAATTTGATATTTTTATTTAAATTAAAGACCCAAAAACATCTAATGGTCTAATAGATCCAAAATAAGGTCAATTCGTCACCTAAATTTCCATTCACCACCATCCAATTCCCAAACCTAAAATCAAGCCTCAAACCCATTTTTAAACCCACCTAAGGCCCACCAATCCTCAACCACCCTAGACCCTCATTTTAACCACCTTAAATCAAACTTATACCAAAGTCTAAAACCATATCCATATCCA
Organism: Akebia trifoliata; assembly: GCF_017979445.1. Lineage (NCBI taxonomy): Eukaryota > Viridiplantae > Streptophyta > Magnoliopsida > Ranunculales > Lardizabalaceae > Akebia > Akebia trifoliata. The sequence continues at coordinate 32,665,591 of NC_141376.1, forward strand.
TAATCTTAACCAATCAACACAAAAAAAGACATAAGTCACCCCACAACCAACCTCCCAAAATAAATCATTCTTATCATCCTATCACTATTTTCACATCATACTACATGCCACCACCTAACCCTATCACATTTTCCTCAAAATACTCCAAAAGTCATTTTCAAACCTTCCACACCCATTTGTCTTAATCAACTCACTTAACATACACCTCCATACCTCTTTGACATGTATAATCATCTCCTCTACCTTTCCAAAATATCAACAACTATCCCCCTTATATAACTATTTTTCTAACCAACACCTACACCCCTTAACCCCACCTAACACTTAACCTATATGGGTCAAGTGATCCATTTCAACCTATTTTTACCAAGTTTACCCTTCCTTAACCACAAATTCCTTATACCTCATTCACAAATCCCAAGTCATTTACCACCATTTTCTATTTTTACCCCCATTCTACCCCCAAAAAATTTATAAACCCATATTCTCTCACAAACAACTAATGCTTAAACTCCCCCTCTTAAGTCATCTCTCTCAATCTCTCATATCAATATCTCTCAAACCCCCCATAAATTTTAGTTCTACTTAATTCACCAATCAACATTTTATTCACTCTTTATCTTTTCACTTCTACAAAAGTCTAACATAAGTGCATCATCAAGAACTCAAAAAGAAGAAAAAATAGAAAAACAAATCCAATTTTCAAGGTGAGTCTAGACTATAATTTATCCCTCTTGTCTCTTGTCTCTCCTTATCCTAACATTTTCCATTCACTTCTTCATTTTAGGTTTTGTAGGAGGTCTACCTCCATAAAAATGTTGATGCTCATGTCTACCTCCATAAAAATGTTGATGCTCATTCACACCCTATTCGAAAAAAGAATGGTGGCTATTCCAAATCAGAGTAGAGATTTATTTTTCTATAAAAAATCCATGTCTACATTAAGGATATTCATTTCTGACTATTTATACACTTTTGTAATGGATATCCATATCCGACTTGTACCAAAATTTCAAACGAATATCCAAGTCAGATATATATAACTCATTGTGAAGATGATAGAAAATCTTAATTTTGAATTATACATATATTTTATTATGGATTTACCATAGTAAATTGGGGTAAACGAATATTGGGATTGGATAAGACGTATACTCCATATCTGATCTTAAAAGAATTCAAATAAAAATAAATGCGAATAAATTTACCCGAATTCTTAATCGGATAAATTTTTTGTATCCATACCCGAATAACTCAGGTTAATAGATATTATCCAACCCATTGTCAATCCTATATAAAAACTTTTAAATTTTTTGGGAAGAGGTTAAAGATGATGATACAAAGGTCATTTTATTAGTCTCTTATTGAAGATCAAAGTCAATAGGCATCCTACTCCTCTAACTTCGAAAACTCATGGATTTTTCTAGTTATTATGAAAACAAAAGGACTATTGATCATACCCCAAACCTATATTTTACTAGTCCTGAGAAAAAGTAAAATAAAAATTAAAGTACAGACCACTTTCGTAGGTTACACGACTGTATTTAGCGAATGCAGCAAGCCCTTAAACCCCTAGTGGACGAGTTTGACTCGTGAGGGTTTGTAGTAAATATACCTACAAAATTCCAATACTTTATATTTTGAAAATTAAAGGACTACCTTCAAATTAAATAATTTTATATTCAAAAGTAAACACAAGTAAAATCTTCTCACGTTGTTCTTTGTTTCTCATTATCAATCGTTTCTCACTCTCAACTCTCTCTATTCTACGAATCTTGATTTCTCTTTCTCATTCAAATTTTTATCTTTCTCTTCTGTGAATCTTGATATCTTTCTTTTATGAATTTTGATATTTCTTTTATGATTTTCAATCTTCCAACTTTCTTGGTTGGTACAAGAAATCATAGAAATCTCTGTAGTTGCAATAAAAATAATCGCATAGGAACTCGAAGAGTAAGGAGTCGTAATACTACTTTGGAAAAACTTTAAGGAGGAATCTGTGTTCTCAAAATACACCCCTTTCATGATTTGTGTCGCTCAAGGAGATTTTGATATTGTTGTTATGCAAACAAGTCGCCCAAATCGATCTTACTACTTTACTTTTATGCAAACATTTGTTTTTTTTTTTTTTTTTTCAATTTTAATCTGTCTTGGGTTTGATGATTTAGGCTGGCTTTAATTAATTTTGTTTCTTTCTATAGGTTTTTCATGTTGGTAAGAAAGAGTGACGACAACGTTGAAAAAAATACAATAAAAATTTGAGAAAAAGAGTTTGTTTGAAGATGATGATTAGGCATATACGTTTTTCTATTGTCATGATAATATCTTTTGCAATATTTAAAATTAAGGTTTAATATGTGTTTCTTAATAATCAAAATCCAAATTAAATGTTATTGTGTTAGGATGACAAATTAAAAGATACAAAATTCTAATCTAATAGTAAATTAGAGAACATTTTATTCATGTTTCCTCATTGAATTAGATTACAACTTATAAAAACTGAAAAATTACCTATAAGACTGCCCTGAGAATAAGCAAATAATTACTAACACTTCTTTATCACTAAATAAAATTAAAAAACTCACTACGAAAAAATATTATTTTTCTTAATATGAAACCAATATATATCTTAATAAATTAATTAATCATGACGAAAAAATAAATATTTAGTTGTAAACATTTCTTGTGCCATTTTACTATAGGTGATTTCATCCTTTAAACCATGTCAAATCAAGAATACATAATAAATGATGAAGGAGTATCGGTTACAATATAAAAGAAATATCAATAAGACTAGACATATCTCCAAATTAATGACTAAAGAGAGAAGACCATCTAAAAGAATTACATACATGCTATTTACAGAATCAGTTTCAAAAGAATAGGCATACATTATACTTACTATATATAATATGTTTGATAAGAATAAACAATAAATTTTCAATGAACGCATGTTTAATTGTAAGATAATGATAAATATTTTACCAAGAAATTTTTTAGAAAAAGGAATTACATTTCATAATTATGAAAACTCTAAAATAATAATAAAGATTAGAAGATTACTGATTTCTTTGTTAAGTTATTGCATTTACTAAATTAATAAATAAGTAATAAATAATCAATTATTTTATTTGTCTTGTATTATAAATTAATCTTGCTATTTGAGTATAAATTAGCATATTCGAGTAGACAAAACGATATGATTTGCATTTTGTTTATATTACTTAAATGGATAGTAACGAACACGAGTCAATTAAAAAAATAAAAATAATTTTAAAAAAATAAATTTTTTTTTGAGATCATACATGAAGATAGAGAAATTGGTAAATAAAAAAATCATTAATTTTTTTTTGAAAAGTCAATTTATTTTTATTTTTTTAATCGTCAATTTTCTACCGATTTTCTCTCTTAAAATTAATAAAAATGAAAAATGATCATTTTTAATGATTACAATGATAGAAGGAATAGGGTGTCTAATACCTTCAATGTCCCTCAATATGGACTCCTTACCTAGATCTTAAGTAGGTTAGTGCCGAATCTATACGAGAGTCACTATAAAATAATAAAAAATTTCAAAACTATCTCTAGTGTCCATTCACACCCTATTTTAAAAAATAATGGTAACTATTCAAAATCCAAGTAGAGATTGATTAAAAAAAATTTCCATGTCAACATTAAGGATATTCATATCTGACTATTCATACACTTTTGTAAAGGATATCCATATCCGACTTGTACCAAAATTTAAAGCGGATACTTAATCAGATATATATAACTCATTGTAAAATGATAGAAAACTTTAATTTTGGATTATACATATATTTTATTTTGGATTTACCAAATTAAACTAGGGTAAACGAATATTGGGGTTGGATATGATGCGTATCGATATTTGGTGTTAAAAAAATTCATATTAAAATAACTACAGATAAATTTTTATACTCATACCCAAATAACTCAGATAGAATGAGTCAGGTTAGTAGATATTATCCGACCCATTGCCAGTCCTACATAGACACTCTTAAATCTTTTGGCAAGAGGTTAAAGATGATGATACAAAAGTCATTTTATTTGTCTTTCATTGAATACCAAAGTCAATAGGTGTCCTATTCCTCTTACATTGAAAACTCAAGGGTTTTTTTAGTTTTTATGAAAACAAAATGACTACCTCCAAATTAAACAATTTTATGTTCGAAAGCAAACACGCGTAAAATTTTCTCACGTTGTTCTTTGTTGCTCATTATCAATCGTTTTTCACTCTCAAGTGCTCTCTCTTCTGTGAATCTTGATATCTTTTTCTCCTTCAAATTTTGATCTCTCTCTTCTATGAATATTGATATCTTTTTTGTGAATTTTGATTCCTCTTATGTGAATTTTGATGTCTCTTTTGTGAATTTTGATCTTCCAACTTTCTTAGTTGGTATAAGAAATCATAGAAATCTTTAGAGTTGCAAGGGAAGTAATCGCACAGGAACCCGAAGAACAGGGGGTTGTAATGTAACTTTGGGAAAACTTCTAAGAAGGAATCTGTGTTCCGAAAATAAACCCTTTCATGATTTGTCTCATTTATGGAGATTTTGATTTGAAGTCGTTCTACAAACAAGTCACCTTAGATCGATCTTTCTACTTTAGTTTTATGCAAACGAAAGTTTTTTTCTAAATTTCAATTTATATTTTGTTTGATTATTTAGGCTTTCTTTCATTAATTTATATTTAGGCTTTCTTTTATTAATTTTGTTTGATTATTTAGGATTTATTCGATCGAGTTCCTCACCCTAGGGAGCACCGGTTACGTTTGTTAAGAAGAAGGATGGGTCACTTCGATTATGCATCAACTACCGGAAGTTAAATCAAGTGACCATCAAGAATAAGTACCTTCTTCCGCGCATCGATGATCTGTTATTTCTCTAAGATCGATTTACGAACCGAGTATCATTAGTTGAGAATCTGGGAGGTGGACATTCTGAAGACTGTATTTCGGACCAAGCTAGGACACTTCAAATATCTAGTGATGCCTTTCAATTTAACGAATGCACCGGCAGCATTTATGAATCTCATACACCGGGTATTTTGGGAACATCTCGATCGATTTGTCATTGTATTCATAGATGACATCCTGATCTATTCTAAGTCAAGGAAAGACCACGAGAGCCACCTCATAATCACACTACAATTGTTGCGGGAACATAGGCTATACGCCAAGCTTAGCAAGTGTGAATTCTGACTTCAAAAGGTGAAATTTTTAGGACTCGTAGTGTCAAGTGAAGGGATAGCGGTAGGCCCTTCCAAAGTCGAAGCCATACTATCGTGGAAACAACCAAAGGTAATGACAACTATTAGAAGTTTTTTCGGGATGGCAGGATATTATAGAAGATTTATTAAGGGATTCTACATTCTTACAGCACCGTTGCCAAGACTAACTTAGAAAAATGTCCTGTTTGAGTGGGATGATAATTGTGAGACTACATTTCAAGAGTTGAAGGCAAGATTGACGATCACTCAAATTCTAGTATCCCCGATCCCAGGTGAGGGTTTGATGATCTTTACTGATGCATCTGAGATTAGTTTGGGAGCTGTATTGATACAATTTAGGACGGTAGTGGCATATGTGTCTAGAAATATGAAGAATCATGAGAAGAACTATCCTGTTCATGATCTCGAGTTGGCTATTATAGTATTCGCACTACACATTTGGAGACATTATTTATACGGAGAGAAGTTCGAAGTATTCTCCGATCATAAGAGCCTCAAATACAAATTCTCGCAGTGGGAATTAAATATGAGATAACGACGTTGGATGGAATACTTCAAGGATTATGACTTTACCCTTGAGTATCACCCAAGAAAGGCCAATGTAGTTGCTGACGCGTTGAATCGAAACACTGTAGCTCATATGATGGTAAAATAATGATAATCTTGAACAAGTCACAGAAATCGTGTTTGAGACTCCGAGGGAAAGGTATAGATTGCTTATATATCTGGGTACATTAAGGATTGAAAATGAGTTGATAGAACGAATTAGGGAAGCCTAAAAAGTAGATTAAGATGTAGGAGAATATGTGCTGAGAGTTAGAGACTTGACGGACTTAGATTAGTCGAAAGGATTAGAGGAGGTTATCAAATTCAGAGGCAGGATGTGGATACCTCAGGACTCACAGTTGAGATCTGATATACTAGGTGAGGCACACCGTTCTTGATATTCTATTCACCTAGGAGGTACGAAGATGTGTTGAGATCTGCAAAGAAATTTATGGTTTTTTGGTCTGAAAAAGGTAATCGCAGAATATGTAGGTAGATGCCTGACATGCTACTAGGTCAAGGCTGAACATCAAAATCCAGCAGGCCTACTCCAGCCACTACCCATAGCGAAATGGAAATGGGAGCATGTGACCATGGATTTTGTAGTAGGGTTACCGAGAGCCAGTGATGGGTTAGACGCCATATGGGTGATTGTTGATTGACTGACGAAATCGACACATTTCATTCTGATTCGAGTCTCATTCGACGTCAATAGATTGAGCCAGATATTCGTAGCTGAGATAGTTTGACTGCATGGAATGCCAATTTCTATAGTGTTAGACAGGGATCCATGATTTACTTCCCGATTTTGGGATAGTCTACACAAAGTCATGGGTACTCAGTTGAATTTCAGTACGACTTTTCATTCACAATCTGATGGACGGTCTGAGTGAGTTATTCAGATTTTAGAAGACATGTTGCGGGCCTGTGTTTTAGATTTTGGAGGAGGTTAAAAGCGTCACTTACCGTTGGTGGAGTTCTCCTATAATAGTAGGTTTCAAGCTAGTATTGGCATGGCATCATTTGAAGCTTTATACGGTAGGCCGTGTCGATCACCAATATGTTGGGCAGAGACAGGAGATGCAACAGTGTTGGGATCCGAGATTGTTGAGGAAATTATCGAGATAGTACGCATTATACGAGACAGATTAAGAATTGCTCAAAGTAGACAGAATAGCCATGCAGACAAGCGGCGTAGACCTTTAGAATTCCAAGTTAGGGATAGAGTATTCTTAAAAGTATCGTCTAGAAAAGGAATATTCAGGTTTGGTGTGAAAGGTAAATTGAAACCTCATTTTGTGGGACCATTCGAAGTAGTTGAATGGATAGGGCTAGTGGCTTATAGATTACTTCTATCGTCGCAGCTTGAACATGTTCACAACGTGTTCCATGTGTCCATGCAGAAGAAGTATTTGCCAGATCCTTCACATGTGATTGATTTGTGGGAGTTAGAGGTAGACGAAGATGTGTCCTACGAGAAATGTGTAATACAGATACTTGACAGGAGAGTAAAGCAACTCAGATCTAAGTCTATCCTTCTAATCAAGGTATTGTGGAAACACCACAACGTTAAAGAAGCCACTTGGGAGAAGGAGTCAAAGATGCGGGCTAAATATTCAGAACTATTCCAAGACTAAGGTATCATTTCAATTTCGAGGATAAAATTTTTATTAAGGGGGAGAGAATGTAAAACCTCGAGTTTTTTATTCGTATCTCGAGAAAAATAAATAGAAAAATTTTGAGAAAATCTTAAAAGTGGGACTTAGGGTAAAATTTTAACATTTTATTCTGATCCCTTTTAATAAAATCTGACTAGTCGAAAATATATTTTAACTTACAAGCATGCTCAAATTGCAGTCCGAACAGAAAATTTGTAAACTCTTTGATTTTCAAGTCGGACCATGTTAAAATAATGACTTTTTACTAAAGAAAGAATTTTTAAAATTCGATCAGACTATTAGGTTTATAACGAAAAATTATAAAAAATAGACTATTTACTTGTCCTTTTTGGAGTTCATAAAATCGAATTATTGTCAAAAATAAAAATGACGTCAATTTTAGGATCCCATCGGGCCAAAAAAGTATATTTTTATTAGAGACATAATTTGTAGAATTGAACCATACCATTAGATCTGAAACAAAAAATTAGACAAAATAGAGTATTCATTCGTCACTTTTGGAGTCCAAACGGTCAAGTTATCGTCAAACGAAACAATAGGTAAAATATCGATTTTGTCCCACACTTATATAAATATTTTTTTTAAACAAAAACACTATTCATCATCATCTAATTTCGTCCAAAACCAGCCGCGGTATTTTTTAAAAAAAAAATTATTTATTTTTTTGACTTTCAACCGTAGATTTACAGGAAACGGTCCGCCATCAACTTCCAACGCAGAAGAGAAAAACGTCCGTACCCTCATTTTCTATAAAACTAATCCAATTTTCTTTTGTTTTTTTTCCGTCCTGTATCATCAAAACTCTATCATATGTGATATGAGATTTTCAATATTTAAATCTCGAATTTCATCAGTTTCGAGACAAAATTGTCTTCCGTCGCAGAAGGGAGAAATGACGACGGTATCGAGATCTTCGAAACCACCGGATTAAATTCAAAAATCAGTTGTCTGAAAGTTGGATCCGCCTCAATTTTTGTGCTGATTGTCTCAATTTCCATGCACGTGCTTCAATTCTGTCGCCTAGAGATAGTAAGAACTCTCAATTTCTATTGGTAGCCGTAGATTTATGAAAATTGCATTTACATTTTTATCGAAAATTTGTATTGGGTTTAAAAAAATGTAGAATTCTTTTCTTTATTTTAAATGCACGTCTGAACGTTCATATTTGAGTTGTTTAATTGTATTTTATAATAAATTATACGTGGGTAGGACATTTCATTGGGTTATTTCTGTCAGTTGGGTCTTGTGCACCACTCGGACCTCGTTTTGATCTAAGTTTTAAAAATTTTCAATGTTATTGATAAAAATGAATTTCAAAGTTGAAAAAAATTATTTAATATTCAATGAACTCATATTGCGTTAATGAATATCAAAAAATGGATATTTTGTTCGAAAGATTGAAAACTGTAAAAATTGAAAAAAGGGAAAAATTGTATGAAACGGTAAAATGTCAGTCACACCCGATGGGTGATGTTTGCATTTTACATTGTAATGCTTTGTGTGGATTGATGAACGGATATCCAAGGATAATGATATTGGTTGTATGTTTATTTACTTTATGTTAGCGCGAGACACTAGTTATTTTTCTATTCTGTTATTTCTTTTAGGTCGCGTGGCCACAGTCGCATGGTAGGAAACTGGATATCCATTCTCAACTCTATATGTTAATTTTTTATTTGTTTTCAAAAGAAAAATGATATATATATATATATATATATATGTAGCTATTTTGTGAACTGTTAAAGAGCTTGTGAATACCTGAAGGGATAGTCTATCATATTATCCGGAGTGATATATTATCCTAAGATGTACGGTGGGGACAACCAAACTCATACGTGGTATGGGATGCGTATGAGAGTGAAGTCACTACTGAAATTCGGGTTTATTCCTCTCTATCTTTACTAATGAACTTGTAATGTAAAGGTGATCGTATATGAATGGATTGTATATTTGGGAATCACATGCACACCTGATAGACATAGACGAAAATGAATAGTCAATGATCACTAACAATCTATAGTAGTCGAACGTTTTTATACATCGAAAAGAGATTCATTTCTTACAATCACGTCAAACAGCCAGCCTGAGCCGGATAAATGGTCAACCAAGCGTGGTAAGTGCAGCAATTGTTAATAAAATCATGACTAAAAGCCAGTAAGGATTTATAACATCATGTCCCGACTGGAAGTGATCCAGTCGTGAATCCCAACTCTCTAATTCCATTACTCCACTATAGTCTATTATGTATCGGTTGCCTTATTTTATTATATAAAATGAAATGCATGTTTAATGTTTCTATTTGGTTAATTAGATTTGTATAAAAAGAAAATACTATAGTGAGTACTGTTGATTGATGTAATGTTAATTTTAAAATGTTTAGTTGCTCATCCCTGGCTATATGTACTAGTTTATCGTAGTTTTTTCTGTAAAACTTTGTATATGTTAAAATGATTTACTATGCTTATTTGTTTATATTAGGAAAGGTTATTAATAGAAATTGTTTGTTTTCCTACTAGGTAATCATATTTACTCACCATTTCCTTCATATTTTTTTAGTTTCAGAACCTACAATTGGCGAGACGAGCGTAAAACCAACGATTGGGGACCATCTGGTGGGTTAGATAAACGCTCAGACTCCGTCACCTGGAGAGTATTGGGGTTATATCCTTTAGTAGTGTCGGTTAGACTGGGAGTATTACAGATTTTGTATTGAGCGCTAGGACTTTGGTTAGAGTGAGGATTTTTAGTAGAATCCTGTATATTGATTATCTTTTCGCACTCTACTTTATCTTGCATTGATAGATGCATATAGATTTTCTGTTGTTATCTATCCTTCTATGTATATATAGGATATTGTAGATTTTGTTTATAAAGTGAAACAGGTTGAACACCTTGAAATGCTAACATAAACAGATGAGACCATGCCGAAATTTTGAGACATCACCTAGTGCTTCGAGATTTGACATGGGGTTTTGTGTTAACATTTGCCGGGCGTTTCAATGATTTTTTGTTAAGATAATTAATTGAAAGATATATAATTCTAATTTAACAGTAAACTAGAGAATATTTTCTTCATGTGTCTAGATAAATGGCTTATGGATCTTGATTATTAACATCAATGACTTGTAAATTTTTATTACATTTATGTTTGTAAATTTGAATAGTGGCTATGTGTCTACAATTGTTTAAACTAATATATATCTTAATAAATTAATTAATCATGATGAAAAAATAATTAGTTAGTTGTAAACATTTCTTGTGGTATTTTATTGAATTAATAAAATGAAAACTTATAGAAAATGAATTGTTATTTTTTTTTAAATTGAAACTAATATATATCTTAATAAATTAATTATTCATGACAAAAAAATAATTAGTTAGTTGTAAACTTTTCTTGTGTCATTTTATTGAATTAATAAAATGAAAACTTATAGAAAATGAATTGTTGTTTTTTTTTAAATTGAAATTAATATATATCTTAATAAATTAATTAATAATGATGAAAAAATAATAGTTAGTAGTAAACATTTCTTGTGCCATTTTACTGTGAGTGATTTTATCCGTTAAATAATGTCAAATTCAGAAAACATAATAAATGACAAAAGAATATTGGTTGCAACATAAAATGAATATCAATAAGACTAGACCCATCTTCAAATTAATAACTAAAGAGAGAAGGTCGTAGAAAATAATATACATACAATGTACTTATTGAATCAATTTTAAAAGAATAGACATAACTTATATTTACTGTATCATTTTCAAAATTTGTGTGTTGACTCAAAATTCAATTGGATCCTAAGGTAACTTGGTCTCAAAACTTGATCAAATCAACTCGTTATTTCAAATTGTTAAATCATGGAGTTAACTCATTAACTAGAGCCATCGCGAAAATGCACCGAATTCGATGAGAAATTTAATTGAATCGTTCAATTGTATATAATATATTTGTCAAGAACAAACAATAAATATTCAATGAATACATGTTTAATTTCAAGAGAATGATAAATTATTTTCAAGAAAATTACTAAAAAAAAGAATTACATTTCATAATTATGAAAGCTCTAAAATAATAGTAAAGATTGGAAGACTACTAATTTCTTTGTTAAATTATTAAAATTATCAAATTAATAAATAAATAAAAAATAATTAACTATTTCGTTTATCTTGTATTGTAAATTAATCTTGCTATGTTATTTACAAATTAGCATGTTCGAGTAGACTAAACAATATTGTTTGCATTTTGTTTCTATTACTTAAATGGATAGTAACGAACACGAGTCAAATAAAAAAATCAAAATATTTTTTTTTTTTTTATCATACATGAAGATATCGAAAGTGGTAAATTAGAAAATCGTCAATTATATTTTAAAAGTTGATTTATTTATTTATTAATCATCGATTTCCTATCATAAAATTTATAAAAATGAAAAATGACCATTTTTAAAAATTATTACTTAAAATGGAAGGAATATGGTACCTAACACCTTCTATATCCTTTAATTTGGACTCCTTACCTAAATCTTAGGTAGGTTGGTACCAAATTTGTACGAGAGTCATTACAAAAAAAAATAATATTTTAAAATAATCTTTAGTCCCCATTCACATCCTATTCTAAAAAAGAATGGTGACTATTTCAAATCTAAGTAGAGATTTATTTTTTAACAAAAAATTCATGTCTACATTAAGGATATGAATATCCGACTATTTGTAAACTTTTGTGAAGAATATTCATATTCGACTTGTACCAAAATTTAAAGCGGATATCCAAGTTAGATATATATAACTCATTGGAAAATAACAAAAAACCTTAATTTTGGATTATACATATATTTTACTCTAGATTTACCATATTAAACTGGGGTAAATAGATATTTGGGTTGCTTGGGATGCATATTCATATCAGATCTTTTTAAAAATTCGGATAAAAATAATTATGAATAAATTTACCCCAATTCTTAATTGGATATATTTTTTATACTTATACCTGAATAACTCGGGTAGAATGAATCAGGTTTGTAGATATTATCTGACCCTTGGCCAGTCCTATATAGACACTCTTAAATATTTTGCAAAGAGATTAAAGATGATGATACAAAGATTATTTTATTAGTCTCTCATTGAAGGCCAAAGTCAATAGACATCCCATTCCTCTCACATTGCAAATTCAGGGGTTTTTCTAATTTTTATGAAAATCAAAGGGCTACCTCCAAATTAAATAATTTTATGTTCGAAAACAAACACGCGCAAAATCTTCTTACGTTGTATTTTGTTTCTCATTATCAATCGTTTCTTACTTTCAAACGTTCTCTCTTCTATGAATCTTAATCTTTCTTTTTTTCCTTTAAAATTTGATCTCTCTCTTCTGTAAATTTTAATCAAATTTTAACGAATTTTGATGTTTTCAATCTTCCAACTTTTTTAGTTTGTACAAGAAATCATAGAAATCTTTGGGTTGCAATGGAAGCAATCGCATAGGAACTCAAAGAAAAAGAAATTGCAATACGACTTTGGGAAAACTTTAAGAAGGAATTTGTGTACATCCTTTCATGATTTGTCTCACTCTAGAAGATTTTGATTTGATATCATTTTGCAAACAAGTCACCCCAAATAGATCTTACTACTTTACTTTTATACAAACGTGAGTTTTTCTCAATTTCAATTTGTCTTTGGTTTGATAATTTAAGATTTATTTGATTAATTTGATTTCTTTCTATAGGTTTTTCATGTTTTTAAGCAAGATTAACGACAATGTTAAAAAAATGCAATAAAAATATTAGGAAAAAGTGTTTATCTGAAGATGATTAGGAATACATGTTTTTCTAATGCCATGATAATTTTTTTATAATATTTACTAACTCAAGTTTTAATATATATTTCTTGATAATCAAAATCCAAATTAAAGCATTTTTTATGATCTTGTATTAGTATGACTAATTGAAAGATACAAAATTCGAACTTAACAGTAAAGTAGAGAATATTTTCTTCATGTTTTTCTCAAGGAATTAATTTATAACTTATAACAACTGAAAAATAACTATCTCTAAGACTGCCCCTTAAAATAAGCAAATAATTACTAACACTTCTCTATCACTAAATAAAATTAAAAGATCCACTACGACTCTTTTAAGCATAAACTATCATTGTCTCAGTTTATTAACTAACTGAATTAGCCTACGTGGCAAAGGGATCATGTAAACACACTCTTATTAAGAGATGACTTGTCTTCAAGTCATAAATTCTGGAAAACGAGTATTGGTGCATTTTTGTTGATTAGGAAGTTACGGCGTTGGTGTATTTTTATGGTGGCACTGGTGTGGATTCTTCTACTAGATCTTGATAAGGTTGTTTGATAGGAAGTGGCGGTAGTGATGCATTTTTGGACGATTCTGAAATTTAATCACTAGCATCAAAGGTTTGTAGATCTTGATCACCAATATAAATGGCTTAAAAATATTAATTATTAATATCAACAATTTGTAGATCTTGATTACATTTACGTTTATAAATTTATATAGTTGTCATGTGTTTACAATTGTTAAACCAATATATATCTTAATAAATTAATTAATCATGATAAAAAAATAAATAATTAGTATTAAATATTTCTTGTGCCATTTTATTGAATTAATCAAATGAAAACCTATAGAAGATGGGTTGTTATTTTTCTCAATATAAACCAATATATATTTTAATAAATTAATTAATAATAACGATGTAACACCCCGTGTTTTTAACTCGTATCTCGAGGAGATCAGATAGTATTTATTCAAAGAATATTAAAAAAAAGATAACTTAGAGTAAAGTACCCGGATTATGCTATGTTCATTTTTATTAAAAATCAACTTCGCCATTAGTTTCAAAACGATCGAAATATATACTTTAGCTTGTAAGCAAGCTTGAATTCAAGTTCGGGTAGAAAAGTTAACAAATCCTCGAATTTCGCATTTAAGTGGGACCCCAAAATAGTGAAATTTTGTGAGAACGAGAATCAGGAAGATTCGACCACACCATTAGAACCGCAACGAAAAATTATTCGAAATGGTATAATCGTTTGTCATTTTTCGAGTCCGAATAGTTAAGTTACGGTCGAAACTAGAAATAGTAAAGAAATTACAAGTATGCCTTCAGATTTGTTATAAAAGAAAAATATGACTTTCTTTCATCTCATTTCATTTCCCTTCTTCTCTAAAGAATCCAAACTCAAATTTTTCTCAAACCTAGGGTTTCTCCTCTTCTCCTCAAGATCCGTTAAGAACGAAGGACTGTTGAAGTTCGACGAAGAAGACAAAGTTGTCGGCTACGACGATAGCTACAACCTCACCCTCCTTATTAACCCATTCTCATTTGTTTTCCTCATCCTCTATCAAAATCCAACCGTGTGGTTCGAGTGAATCTTAACACATCTTCACCGAGGGTTCCATCGAGTGAAAGTTAAGTCCACCATTCATTGTGGAAGCAAAGGAGTGCCGTCATCAAAGGGGTTGCAAACCCTCGCTCACTTTGCATCAAACTCAGCTCAACACCAACTCTTCCACCACCAATTTTGATCCTTGTACGAGTTCATCACCTTTGGCGTCTACAAACAAGTAGGGAACTTTCAATTCCTATTGGTAACTTTAGATTTCGAAATGTGCATTTAGGTTTCGAAACAAAACTTATTGTTTGCATTGATGTTTGGTTTCAAATTCATGATAGAAGTAGATGTTTTGATGATGTTTTATCAATGTTTTTAATATTGAATTTGTGGGTGGGTTGAGGGGTTTGAAGAACGAAATAAAGATCCAAAGAAGGGATCGAAAAACCCAAAAATCGCGAGTGTGGTTCAGGCTGTCGGCGAGAAGGGTTGGTGCCACTTGCACCTGCCGAAGACATTCTGTCGGTCCCACCAACAGAATGAGGTTTCTACCACCGACGAAACCAAACAACGCGAGAAAATTTTGTTCTGTCGGCAGGACCGTCGATCCCACCGACATCTGCCGATGACCAATCTATCGGTTTCACCGACAGTATCCTGATTGTGCCACCGACAGACACAGTTCTCTTCAGAACAGTGTTTTGACTCTTGCCTTGACCTCCCCATTGCCCATACTTGATTTCCCACCCTTCATTTCATTAAAAATATTTAAGTATTCTATTTACTTTAAGTTCTTTAATGAAATTAAGGTTTTACCCCCCATTTCGGAACAATGGGAATGGTTTCAAGATCCAAATCTCAAAGGATCAAAATCCGAATTTTGGTTTCAAGAACAAAACGTAATTTTCGATGTTTTCGGCAAAATTTTAAAATGTAATAATTTTCGCATTACTTTGAATTAGATTACAGAAACTATATGGTGTTGAATCTCGTGATCGGAATTTTCATTTCGAAAAACCTGTTTTCAATTTCGAGAACTTTGTAAAATTGAGTTTCTAACACTTAGCCAAATTTTCACCAACTTTTACTACTTTGGCCAGCTTAGGTACCGTGCATCACGGGACCTTATTTTGGAATAAATTTTGATGGTTTTCAATGGAAATACCAAAAGAATGACTTTGAAAGATTGAAAATGGATAGTTGATTTGAAAAGATGAAAAATGAGAATGTCGAGAAAATGGGAAAATGGACGAATCGATAAAATGTCAGAGTCACCCCAAGGGGTGACGTTTGCATTTTACGTTGTATGTTATATGTAGGTTGGTGAAAGGATATCCAGGTTATTAATGAAAGTGTTGCATGTTTATTTACGATTATGTTAGCGCGTGCGCTGAGTACTGTTATTTATTTTTAGGTCGGGTGGCCACAGTTGCATGGTAGGAACTGGATATTCGTTCTCAACCCTGTTTTGTTAATTTCTCTTTTGTTTTAAATGAAAAATAAGATACGTATATGTAGTTATTTTGTGAGCTGTTAAAGGGTTTGTGAATGTCTGAAGGGATAATGCGTCACATCATCCGGAGGGGTGCACTATCCTGGGATGTACGGTAGGGACCACCAAACTCATACGTGGTATAGGACGCGTATGAGAGTGGTGTCACAACTGGAATCCGAGCCCATTCCTTTCTTATCTTTACCAGTGAACGTGTATTGTAAAGGTACTGTATACGAGTGAAGTGTCATTTGAAAATCACATGCACGCCTGATAGGCATAGACGAATATGATTGGTCAGTAATCACTAACAACCTAGTAGTAGTCAAACGTTTTGACACATCGAAAAGAGACCCATTACTTACGGTCACGTCAAACGGCCAGCCTGAACCGGATAAATGGTCATCAGTGTAGTAAACGCAGCGATCGACCACAAAATCATGAACTAAAAGCCAGATTTATGTTGTAACATCATGTCCCGACTGGGAGCGATCCAGTCGTGAATCCCAACGCTCAAATTCCATTACTCCACCACTTGTATTATGTATCTGTTGTTATATTTCGAACTATAAACTGAAAAGTATGTTTATTATTTTAATGTTGCCAACTGTATTTGCATAAAATGGAAATTGTATAATGAGTATGGATGATTGATGCTGTGTGTTACTTTTAAATTATTTAGTTGCTCATCCCTGACTATACGTACCAGTTAATCGTAGTTTCAATTGTAAAACTTGCATGTTTTGAAATAATGCAGTATGATTATTAGATCATGTTAGGTGAGGTTATTAGTAGGAATTGTTTGTGGACCTATTGGGTAATCATTGTTACTCACCCTTTCCTTCCATTTTTTTTTAGTTGTAGAGCCTGTGCTTGGGGAGACGAGTGTTGAGCCATCCACTGAGGAGCATCTGGTTGGTCAGATCGACGACCAGTATCCCTTACCCGGTGAGCGTCATGACTACTTCTACTAGGAGTCTGTTCGTCCTAGGAGAGGTCTATGTTTTGGGCCGAGTGATAGGACTATGTTAGAGTGATGATAAATTTTGTAATCCTGTATAATTTATCCCTTTTTGCGCAATTCTGACCTTACTTTTTGTTGTCCATAAGATCTTCTATCTTCCGTTTCTTATTTCATTATAGATGTGTTGCTTTATATAGGATTGTTTGGAATTTGTTTATCATGTTTGAGTTCCGTGAAACGCTAGCATAAACAGAGGAAACCATGTCGAAATTTCGATGCGCCACCTAGTACCTCGAAGCGGCCTTGAGATTTGTGTTAGCGTTTGGCGGGGCGTCACAAACGAAAAAAATAAATAGTTAGTAGTAAACATTTCTTA
Organism: Akebia trifoliata; assembly: GCF_017979445.1. Taxonomy (NCBI): domain Eukaryota; kingdom Viridiplantae; phylum Streptophyta; class Magnoliopsida; order Ranunculales; family Lardizabalaceae; genus Akebia; species Akebia trifoliata. Next base: position 32,683,258 of record NC_141376.1, read on the forward strand.
TGTCATTTTACTGTAAGTGATTTCTTCCCTTAAACAATGTCAAATCAATAAACATAATTAATGACGTAGACGTATCAGTTGCAACATAAAATGAACATATATAACATTTGACCCATCTTCAAATTAATGACTAAAGAGGAAAATCATGGAAAAGAAAAGACATACATGCACTTATTGAATAAGTTTTAAAAAAATAAATATACATGATACCTACTATATCATTTTCAGAATTTGTGGATTGACTCAAAATTCCATTAAGATGTCTCGACTCAATTGGATCTCAAGGTGACTTGATTTCAAAACTCGATCAAATCAATTCGTTATGTCAACATATTAAATCATGGAATCAACTAATCAACTAGTACCATCTTGAAAATGCACCGAGTTAAATGAGAAATTCAATTGAGTTATTCAATTATATATAATATATTTGTCAAAAATAAATAATAAATATTTAATGAACACATGTTTACTTGTAAAAGAATGATAAATCGTTTACGAAGAAAATTACTTGAAAAAAGAATTACATTTTATAATTATGAAATATTAAAACAATAGTAAATATTAGAAGGCTACTGATTTCTTTGTTAAATTATTACTTTTACCAAATTAAGAAATAAATAAAAAATAATCAATTATTTTATTTGTATTGTATTGTAAATTAATCTTGCTATTTTGTTTCTATCACTTAAATGGATAGTAACAAAATGCATTTCACATCATACATGAATATAAAAAGAGTGGTAAATCAAAAATCATTGATTATTTTTTAAAAGACGATTTATTTATTTATTAATCATCGATTTTCTATCGATTTTATCTTTTAAAATTTATAAAAATGAAAAATTACCATTTTTAAAGACTACCACTTACAATGGTAGGAATAAGGTGCCTAACACCTTCCCTATCCCTTAATATGAATTCTTACCTAAAACAGATATTGGGATTTGATATGATGCATATCCATATCCAATCTTAAAAAAATTCGAATAAAAATAATTGCAGATAAATTTACCAGAATTCTTAATTAGATAAATTATTTGTACCCATACCTGAATAGCTTGGGTAGAATAAGTCGAGTTGATAGATATTATCTGACCCATTGCTAGCTCTACATAGACGCTCTTAAATCTTTTGACAAGAGATTAAAGATGATGATACAAAGATTATTTTATTAGTCTTTAATTGAAAATAAAAATCAATAGGCATCTCATTCCTTTCACTTTGAAAATTCAAGGGTTTTTCTAGTTTTTATGAAAATCAAAGGGCAGCTTCTAAATTAAACAATTTTATTTTCAAAAACAAATACGCGCAAAATTTTCTCACATTGTTCTTTATTTCTAATTATCAATCGTTTTTCACTCTTAAGCTTTCTCTCTTTTACGAATCTTGATCTTTTTTTCTTTCCATCGAATTTTGATCTCTCTCTTCTGTGAATTTTGAACCATGTCTTGTGAATTTTGATATCTCTTTTATGATTTCAATCTTCCAATTTTTTTGATTGGTAGAAGAAACTATAAAAATCTTTGGAGTTGCAATGGAAGCAATCACACAGGAACCTGAAGAACAAGGGGTCGCAATGCGACTTTAAAAAAACTTTAAAAATGAATTTGTGTTCCCAAAGTATACCCCTTTCGTGATTTTTCTCGCTCCAGGAGATATTGATTTAATGTCATTCTGCAAACAAGTCGTCATAGATCGATCTTACTACTTTACTTTTATGCAAACATGAGTTTTTTCTTAATTTTAGTTTGTCTTGGATTTGATTATTTAAGCTTTCTTTGATTAATTTGATTTTTTTCTATGGGTTTTTCATGTTTGCAAGAAAGATTGATGGCAACGTTAAAAAAAATACAATAAAAATAATGGGAAAAAAAATTTGTTTAAAGATGATGATTAAGAAGACACGTTTTTCTAATGTCATAGTAATTTTTTTATAATATTTATTAACTCAAGGTTCAATATGTGTTTCTTGATAATCAAAACCCAAATTGAAGGATTTTCTATGTTGTTGTGTTAGGATGATTAATTGAAAGATATAGAATTTTAGTTTAATAGAAAATTAAAAAATATTTTCTGCATGTTTTCCTCACTGGATTAGATTACAACTTATAAAACTGAAGAATAATTACCTCTAAGACTGTCCTTGAGAATAAGCTAATAACTACTAACACTTCTATATAGCTAAATAAAATTAAAAGACCCACTACGACTCTGTTAAGCATAAACTACCTTTAATTTAATTTATCTATTAACTGAAGTACCTTACGTGGTAAGGGAATCATGTAACAAAACACTCCCGTTGAGAGATGATTTTCCCTCAAGTTATAATTTAATGTAAATGAGCACTGGTGCGTTTTTGTTCAATTGGAAGTTGCAGCCTTGGTGTGTTTTTGTGGTGGCATTGGTATGGATTCTTCTACAAGATCTTTGTAAGGTTATCTGATTGGAAGTAGCGGTAGTGATGTATTTTTGGACGATTATAGATCTTGATCACCTGCATCAAGGCTGTGCAGGTCTTAATCGTCAATATAAATAACTTATGGATCTTGATTATTAACATTAACGACTTGTAGATCTTGATTACATTTACGTTTGTAAATTTGAATAGTTGTCATGTGTTAACAATTGTCTGAACGAATATATATCTTAATAAATTAATTAATCACGACGAAAAAATAAATAGTTAACAGTAAACATTTTTTCTACCATTTTATTGTAGGTGATTTCATCCCTTAAATCATGTCAAATCAAGATAACATATTTGATGTCGATTGCAATATAAAAGGAATATCAATAAGACTGGATCAATATCTAAATTAATGATTAAAGAAAGAAGGCATGTAAAAGAATAGACATAAATGCTACTTATTGAACCAGTTTCAAAAGAATAGATATATATGATATCTACTATATCATTTTTAAAATTTGTGGATTGACTCAAAACTCAATTGGATCCTAAGGTTACTTGGTCTCAAAACTCGATCAAATCAACTCGTTATTTCAACATGCTAAATTATGGAGTAAACTTATCAACTAGAGCATCTCGAAAATACACCGAGTTAGATGAGAAATTCAATTGAGTCATTCAGTTGTATATAATATATTTGTCAAGAACAAACAATAAATATTCAATGAGTGCATATTTAACTACAAAGAATGATAAATCTTTTATCAAAAAAATTGCTAGAAAAAGAATTACATTTCATAATTATGAAAACTCTAAAACAATAGTAAAGATTAAAAGATTACTGATTTCTTTATTAAATTATTGTATTTATCAAATTAATAAATAAATAAAAAATAATCAACTATTTTGTTTGTCTTTTGTTATAAATTAATCTTACTATTTTGTGTACAAATTAACATGTTCAAGTAGATTAAACGATATAGTCTACATTTTATTTCCATCACTTAAATGGATAGCAACGAACACGAGTCAATTAAAAAAAATCAAAATAGTTTTTTAAAAAAATAGAATTTTTTTGGATCATACATGAAGATAGAGAGAGTAGTAAATGAAAAAATTGTCGACTATTTTTTAAAAGTCGATTTATTTATTAATCATCGATTTTCTCTCTTAAAATTTATAAAAATTAAAAATGATCATTTTTAAAGATTATCATTTACGATAGAAGAAATAGGGTGCCTAATACCTTTCCTATTCCTTATATATGGACCCCTTACCTAGACCTTAAGTAAGCTAGTGCCAAATCTGTACGAGAGTCACTACAAACAAAAATAAATTTTCAAAACTATCTTTTGATTACATATTTCACCTTACTCTAAAAAAGAATGGTGGCTATTTTAGATCCAATTAGAGATTGATTTTGCAACAAAAAATCCATGTCTATACTAAGGATATTCATATTCGACTATTTATACACTTTTATAAAGAATATACATATCTGACTTGTACCAAATTTAAAGTGGATATCTAAGTCAGATATATATACCTCATTGTGAAGATGATAGAAAATCTTGAATTTGTGTTATACATATATTTATTGTAGATTTACCATATTAAACTAGGGTAAACGGATATTGGGGTTGGTTAGGATATATATCCATATCCTATCTTAAACAAATTCGAATTAAAATAATTGCGGATAAATTTATTTGAATTCTTAATCGGAGAAATTTTGTGTACCAATACTCGAATAACTCGAGTAGAATGAGTCGGATTAGTAGATACTATCCAACCAATTTCTAATCTAACAAAGACGCTCTTAAATATTTTGACAAGAGGTTAAAGATGATGATACAAAGGTCATTTTATTAGTCTTTCATTGAAAATCAAAATCAATAGGTGATCCGTTCCTCTCAATTTGAAAACTTAGGGATTTTTCTAGTTTTTATAAAATTAAAGGGCTATCTCCAAATTAAACAATTTTATGTTTGAAAGTAAACACGCGCAAAATCTTCTCATGTGTTTCTTTGTTTCTCATTATCAATTATTTCTCACTCTCAAGTTCTATCTCTTCTACGAATCTTAATCTCTCTTTCTTTTACGAATTTTGATCCCTCTTATACGCATTTTGATATTTCTTTTGTGATTTTTGATCTTCTAACTTTCTTGGTTGATATAAGAAACCATAGAAATATCTAGAGTTGCAATGGTAGCAATCGCAAAGGAACTCAAAGAACAAGGGGTCGCAATACAACTTTGGAATACGATTTTGGGAAAACTTCAAGAAGGAATATGTGTTCCCCAAGTACATCCCTTTAATGATTTATCTCGTTCTAGGAGATTTTTATTTGATGTCGTTCAGCAGACAAATCGTACTAGATCGATCTCATTACTTTATTTTTATGCAAACGTTAGTTTTTTTTTCAATTTCAATCTATCTTGGGTTTGATGATTTAGACTTTCTTTGATTAATTAGATTTCTTTCTATAGGTTTTTCATATTTGCAAGAAAGATTGACAACAACGTTGAAAAAAATACAATAAAAATATTGAAAAAAAGAGTTTGTCTGAAAATGATGATTAGGAAAACACATTTTTCTAATGCCATAGTATTTTTTTTGTAATATTTATTAACTCAATATTTAATATGTGTTTCTTGATAATCAAAACCCATATTAAAGGATTTTCTATGATCTTGTGTTATGATAACTAATTGAAAGATACAAAATTCTAATTTAACAATAAAATAAAGAACATTTGTATTCATGTTTTCTCATTGAATTAGATTACAAGTTATAAAAACTAAAGAATAAAGATCTCTAAGACTGCCACTGTAAATAAGTAAATAACTACTAACACTTCTCTATCACTAAATAAAATTAAAAGACCCCACTACGATTTTGTTAAGTAGAAACTACCCTTGATTTAGTTTATCTACTAACTGAATTATCCTACATTGCAAAGGGATCATGTACCAACACACCATTATTGAGAGATGACTTGTCCTTAAGTCATAAATTCAGGAAAACGAACACTGATACATTTTTGTTCAATTGGAAATTGCGACACTGATGCGTTTTTGTGGTGGCACTGGTATGAATTCTTCTACTGGATCTTGGTAAGATTGTTCGATTGGAAGTGGCGGCAATGGTACATTTTTGGGCAGTTATTGATCTTTATCACTAACAGCAAGAGTCTGTAGATCTTGATCATCAATATAAATGGCTTATTTGATCTTGATTATTAATATCAACGGTTTGTAGATCTTGATTATATTTATATTTGTAAATTTAAATAGTTGCCACATATCTACAATTGTTTAAACCAATATATATATCTTAATAAATTAATTAATCACGACGAAAAAATAAATAGTTAGTAATAAACATTTCTTATGCCATTTTATTAAATTAATCAAATGAAAACTTATAAAAGAAGAGTTGTTATTTTTCTCAATATGAATCGTTTAAGATTATCGGTGATTTCATCCCTTAAAGCATGTCAAATAAAAAAAATATAATTGATAATGAAGGAGTACTAGTTGCAACATAAAATGAATATCAATAAAATTGAACTCATCTCCAAATTAATGACTAAAAAGAGAAGTCATGTAAAAGAATAGACATACATGCTACTTACTAAATCAGTTTTAAAAAAATAGAAATACATGATACCTATTGTATCATTTTCAAAATTTGTGGATTGACTCAAAACTCAATTGAGATGTGTCGACTCAATTGGATCCCAAGGTGACTTGGTCTCAAAACTCGATCAAATCAACTCGTTATGTTAACATACTGAATCATGGAGTCAATTTATCAACTAGAGCTATCTCGAAAATACATCGAGTTGAATGAGAAATTCAATTGAGTTGTTTAGTTATATATAATATATTTATCAAGAACAAAAAATAAATATTCAATGAACGCATATTTAATTGCAAGAGAATGATAAATCTTTTATTAAGAAAATTGCTAAAAAAAAGAATTACATTTCATAATTATGAAAACTTTAAAACAATAGTAAAGATTAGAAGACTATTGATTTCTTGGTTAAATTATTGTATTTACCAAATAAATAAATAAATAATCAACTTTTTTGTTTGTCGTATATTGTAAATTAATCTTTCTATTTTATGTACAAATTAACATGTTCGAGTAGACTAAACAATATGGTTTGCATTGTGTTTCTATCACTTAAATGGATAGTAACGAACAAGAGTCAATTAAAAAAAATCAAAATAATTTTTAAAAAATAATTTTTTTTTTGAATCATACATAAAGATAGAAAAACTGGTAAATCAAAAAATCGTCGATTATTTTTGAAAAGTCGATTTATTAATTTATTAATTATTGATTTTCTATCGATTTTTTCTCTTAAAATTTATAAAAATGAAAAATGATCATTGTTTAAGATTACTACTTATAATGGAAAGAATAGGGTGCCTGACACCTTTCTTATCTCTTAATATGTACCTCTTACTTAAATCTTAGATAAGTTAATGCTAAATTTGTACAAGAATCACTACAAATAAAAATAATTTTTTAAAACTATCTTTTGATTGCCCATTCACACCCTATTTTAAAAAATAATGATAACTATTTAAAATTCAAGTAGAGATTCATTTTTCAACAAAAAAAATCCATGTCTACACTAAGGATATTCATATCCAACTATTTATACACTTTTGTAAATGATATCTACATCCGACTTGTACCAAAATTTAAAACGGATATCTAAATTAGATATATATAACTCATTGTGAAGATGATAAAAAACTTAAATTTTGGGTTATACATATATTTTATTATGAATTTATCCTATTAAATTGAGGTAAACTGATATTTGGGTTGGATAGGATGCATATCCATATATGATCTTAAAAAAACCTCAATAAAAATAATTACGAATAAATTTACCCAAATTTTTAATCAGATAATTTTTTTGTACCAATACCTGAATAACTCGGGTTAGTAGATATTATCCAACCCATTGTCAGTCTTACATAGATGCTCTTAAATATTTTGACAAGAGATTAAAGATGATGATACAAAGGTCATTTTATTAGTCTCTCATTGAAGACCAAAGTCAATAGGCATTCAATTTCTTTCACTTTAAAAATTCAGGGGTTTTTCTAATTTTTATGAAATCAAAGGACTACCTTCAAATTAAATAATTTTATGTTTGAAAGCAAACACGCGCAAAATTTTCTCACGTTATTCTTTGTTTCTCATTATCAATTATTTCTCAGTATCAAACACTTTATCTTTTTTGCGAATCTTGACATCTATTTCCTTTGAATTTTGATCTATTTATTCTTCAAATCTTGATATCTTTTTTCTTCGAATTTTGATCTCTCTTCTCTGAATTTTGATATCTCTTTTGTGATTTTTAATCTTCCAACTTTCTTACTTCAAGGAGTATATGTTCGACAGCAAGTACACAAGCGTGACTTTGTGTATGATTTTTCTCTGCGATATTTTCAAACAATTTTTTAATGTTACATCCGTTCAAACTTATAATTAAAATACAAAATAATCAATTTATCTTAGTTGAAATCTTACTGGATACAATAATTTGCCTAGTTTTTTTCCAACGCGTTTAACATGATTTAAGGGATGAAATCACCTACACATCTAGGACTCGATCAAATAAAGAATCTCGATTTTGACTCTAGTATGTGTAAATATTATTTAGGTTGGACTCAATTGAAATTTTAATAATTCTTCTTCCATCACATTGTGGGTATAGAAACACATCTTTAACAATAGTGATATTCACTTTTAGAAGTTGGTGAATTATTGGAATCACATATGGGTTGCCAAGCCTTTTTCGAAGTTGTTCTATTGTGGGAATCACACATGGCTTGACATGTATCGCCCACAGATACAGTGTTGGAATTGGTGTGGGTTCTTTCATTGGATCTTGGTAAGGTTGTTCAATTGGAAGTTGTGGACCGATGCGTTTTTGAATAGTTTTCATGTGTCTATAATTGTTTGAACCAACATATATCATTATAAATTAATTAATCATGACGAAAAAATAAATAGTTAGTAGTAAACATTTCTTGTGCCATTTTATTGAATTAATCAAATGAAAACTTATAGAAGATGAGTTGTTATTTTTCTCAATATGAATCATTTAAGACTTTTTGTGATTTCATCCATTAAACTATATCAAATCAAGAAAACATATTCGATGACAAAGGAGTACCAATTGCAACATATAAGGAATATCAATAAGATTAGACCCATCTCCAAATTAATGACTAAAAAGAGAAAGTCGTGTAAAAGAATAAACATACATGCTACTTACTAAATCAGTTTCAAAATAATAGAAATATATGATACCTACTGTATCATTTTCAGAATTTGTGGATTGACTCAAAACTCAATTGAGATGTGTTGACTCAATGGGATCCTAAGGTGACTTGGTCTTAAAATTCGATCAAATCAACTCGTTATGTTAACATGCTAAATCTTGGAGTCAACTCATCAACTATAGCCATCTCGAAAATGTATCGAGTTGGATGAGAAATTCAATTGAGTGTTCAGTTGTATATAATATATTTGTCAAGAACAAATAATAAATATTCAATGACGTATTTTTAATTGTAAGATTATGATAAATCTTTTATCAAGAAAATTGTTAGAAAAAAGAATTACATTTCATAATTATGAAAAATTTAAAACAATAGTAAAGATTAGAAGACTACTGATTTCTTGATTAAATTATTGCATTTACTAAATTAATAAATAAATAAAAAATAATCAACTATTTTGTTTGTATTGTATTGTAAATTAATCTTGTTATTTTGTATACAAATTAGCATATTTGAGTAAACTAAACGATATGGTTTGCATTTTGTTTCTATTACTTAAATGGATAATAATGAACACAAGTCAATTGAAAAAAAATAAAATAATTTTTAAAAAATGAAATTTTTTTTGGATCATACATGAAGATAGAGAAATGGTAAAAATAAATCGTCGATTAGTTTTAAAATTTTAATTTATATATTTATTTAATTATTAATCGTTGATTATTTTATTACCAACGAATTTTTATTCTAACCCTTTTACTTTTTTCTTTTTATATTTAATTTTTATGAAAATTCAATAAATTTATTGAATATCAACAAATAAGTTGAAATAACTAACCTGCAATTTTTTTGGCTTTCTCCAATCTCTCAATATCTTAGATTTTGAATGTTTCAATTGAAAAATTCATCTGTACAAGACATAAGTGTTAATTAGTATAAGACTTTCTATTAAAAAATGCTAATTATACATTATTTAAATTAATTTTCATTATTATTAAAAGAAGAAAACAATCCGTGTACCTTCATTCTATATCAATTTCATTTGTTCTATCTCATTACCAAAAATGATAATTTTATTAAGATATATAATAAGACAAATCATGTAAATGAAATGAAATGAAAGGTTCACACTTTTTAACTACCATATCCTGTAAGATGCACTTGATCAAACAAATAATGTGTGATTAATTTTACCATACGTTTGATGCTTTTCCCCTCAAATTCATTCTTTAGCGCAAACACGTTGTGAGTAAAAAATAAATTAAAATAAGAAACCTTTTATTGCCACACTAACTTTTACTAAGAGCTCACCAATTCACATGACAATAAGGAAGAATTAACACACATCTTAGGGTGCTCTTAGTAAAAGTTGGTGTGACAATAAATGGTTTCTAAAATAAAATGTTTTAAAAATTTGTTTCTAAAATAAAATTCAAATTGATGGGGTTAATTTATTACATAACATACTTTGGAGTGGATGCCAATCACATCAATTTGTTGCATACAAAAACATGATCTTATGCTACAAGAATATAAAGGACAAAATTCTAAGAACTTTGGAAAAAACATCGATTTTTATTTTTATTTTTTATTTTTTTATTTTACTATTCACCGTGAATTTTAGTTTTAAATATGTTAGTTCGATTGCCGAATTTTGTTCTTTTGGATTTGATATTTTCAACAAAATCTAGAAGACCTATGGTGTTGGATGGCCAATTTGATCATCCATGTAGGCCCAATGATCCTTAGTAACATTTGAAATTTACTAAGTTAGTTATGCTAGCCTGATTTATAAAGTAAGGTTTGTTCAAGTAACAAACTTGGTAAATAAGAGAGTTTTAGTAATAAAATTGCAACAGATAGGTCTGCCCAGTAAATCTTTCTAAAAAATAAAGCAACATTTTCTAAAAGAACAAGGGTTTTTCTGTAATAAAGATCATTTATTTAATATAATCTTACCAAATTTCCCATCCATATCTATGATCACACTGTAGAAGCTCATGGGCCTAATGCATCCTCACAAAATCGACTTGTACGGTGAGGATTGCCCCATGTTTATATATGACTGAATGTCTTGATAGCTAGGCAATATGTCTTGATACCTTCGAGTCTTGTAGCATTGTTATATTTATGAGAGAAATTTTGGATTATTTGATCCTTCTAACTATTAGAATTATGATTCTGGTTGAAGTTAAAAAAAATATTAGCTATTTATAGAAGAAACAATGTGACTTGTTTTATTTTCTCTGGGAAAGATTTTCAAACATCAAAGAGACCATAAAAAACAAAATAGAAAAGGAAAGCTACGAGCATACATAGCCTTTATGAAATGACATAAATACTTTGAAAACAATTCTATATTTGTGTGTAAAAATAAAAACACTAAATGATCAAATATTAATTATTAACATGATATAATATTAAGCAACGAGCAATGAAATGCACATGAAGGTGGCACGTGAAAATGCACATGTATCAAAAGAGCTTATTTGTAATTTAAAATATTGATTTAATTGATGGGTTTTTGTAGATTAGATAGTAGAAAATGATATATTTGTAATTTTTAAAACTAAGTAATGTAATTCTAAAATTGTACATAATTTTTTGGGTTTTGACTAAAATGACTTTGATTATATTAAATTTAAATATAAAGATAGGGACATTTATGAGCACTTAAATTTTGGTGTCCATCCGCCTTCTCTCATTATAATAGCAAAGATAAATGTTGATCATCAATAAACTAATAATGTGACTACACAATGCTACGAAGTATATTATTTTGAATTTTTTTTTGAACATTGTGAGCTTCATCATATTTACTTTTTGCATTTTATCTCAAACAACATCACCATAAGTTTCTAATCATAGTTACAAAATTCTCTGAATTAAAAAAAAAAAATTATAAAATTCTTCGAATTATGGGTTGGCTGATTAAATCGACAAATTGACAAATTAATTGAGGACTCCTCACTTGGTTGTGGAACATGGTAACAATTTTACCTCACCTTCAAAATTTTATTTTTTTCAACGTTCAAATATCAAGAAGAAGATAAATTTTTAGAAAGGTTGAAAATGATGGATTTTGGTAAGAAGTCTTAAAACATATTTTGTATAATATCTGAAATTTTATCTATTTTTTAACGTAACTTTCCCAAATTTATTTGAATTAACCAATTTGACTCCCCCATTGAACAATTATTGAATGCGAACTTTGTTACTATGTTTATGATATTACCATAGAACATGTACATGCAGGACCCCATTAGTCTATATAATAAAATACAAATGAATTAGAATAATTATGTCTAACACAAACATACAATCAATTATAATATTGTAGGAAACAAATCCAATTAGGACAAATTTCCCATTATCTACAGTTTTGTGGGTTAAATTTTCCATCAAGCTATAGTATCATGAGACCACTTTATCTCTTTTATTATTAACTTCTTCTAAATTTTTTTTAACCTAAAAAAGGATGCTCTATCTAACTTTATTATAATTTCTCTTTTACCCCTTTAATCTACTTTATTATTTTTCATCTTATAATTCATTAATCTTAATTTTTCTTTCAATAATATCCCTTCCATCAAGTTATAGTTTGTTAAGATCCACTTTATTTCATTTATTTTTCACTTCTCCTAATTTTACTATGTTTTCTCTTTTACTCATTTAATCCAATTTATTATATTTTTCTTGTACCTCTTTAATCTCATATATATATATATTAATAATACCACTTCAACTTTTTTATTTTTTCGTTTTTACTCCCCTTAACTCGAGAGAGTAAGATTGGATTGGGGTTGATTTGATACCGATCCAATAATGATCGGACCCTTATTGGATCGGGTGTTTATTGGAACTCAATATTAAGATCCAAATCCAATCTATTAACAATTGGGTCGGGCTTAGACCGGTTCAAATTCGATTTTATATACAAAATCTAAATAAATTTCCTATATCTCAATAAATATATAATATAATTTACATACTTTCTAACATAATATCGGACCGGGACATGGTTGATCCATTTCCGATCCAATAATATATCAGATCAAAACATTATCAAATTGGATCCTTAACCGAATCCAAAACATCAATCAAGACACAAAATCATTGGATCGGAGCGGATTGGGTTTCGGGTCTCATCCGATCCATTGACAGCCCTGCGAGAGAGGATTGAACTCTAGTGTGTATTTTACGTATAAGTGAATGGGTTTTTCGTTGTTAACAGCGCCATCCTTTAAGTTATAGATAATTAGTTCAACCTCCCTGAAATCCAATCAAAATGCGAAACAGAGGCCGACAGCCTCTGTTTTTTCTCTCTCTCACTAGGAAAAAACTTTGCCCGCTTCAAAATTTTGAAGGAAGCATTTCCATTGGAAACGAAGACAAAGCTCAGTGATCTTTGGTCTCTCTCACTCTCCAACAGATTCAGCCTCTAGCTCATCGAACGAACTTTCTCAATCTGACCTCTTCGTTGTCGTTTGTAAGCAATTCATCGAGCTTCCTCAACGAATCGCAAAAGCCCTAATCGATCTCTCATCTCCATCTTTCTTCAGTAAGCATCGAAGGGATCTCGATCTTCAACAAATCCTCCAAAGTCAAGTGTGGTCTCTCTCTCTCTCTCTATCTGCCATTTTTGATCTGTGCGACATTGAATTTCAGGTTAAATCCTCCATTTCTCCTCCACTACTACCCAATATTCCAGATTTCTAGCGACCTCTTCAGGTAAAATTTTCCCTTCTTTGTGATTTGATTTTAGTTTATTTTGTTTGCTTGCGATGATAGATATTCTGCAAGTTTTTCAATTTTTGTTTGTTTGATTTAAATTGCTTGGATTTTGATTTTTGGCCTTGTGGGTCTATTATTAGTTTTCTTGTTGAATCTCACGTATTTTTTGCTCTTTTTTTTTTTTTTAAATTTTAATTTTAATAAAACTTTCATTTATCCCCTATTCTTCAGTTCTTGTTTTTTTGTTTTAAACCAAATAGGCAATTAAGTTAAAGTACAGAAATACTCTTCTCTCAGAAGCATACATGTAGAATGAAATATGCAGTGAAAAAAAAAACTTTTAGGGTTTTCACCTAATCCACTTTAGGAGTGCAAGCTTTATAGGTTTTTTTGTTTTGATTCATTTTGGGAATCTTTTGATGTGGTTTTTAGGAATTTTTTTGTAGCTGCAAATATTTTAATTGTGGGGAAGTAGGTGTAGCATATTGGAACCAAAAGGACAATTTCCCTAGGCAGTGGGTTTTCAGATGCAACTAACCAAAAAAGAAATAAAAAGCTGCAACTTGACCATCCTGCTATCACCACCATGTATGAAATATTGAATTTGAAGTAAGAAGATGGTTTTGGTGGGTATTTGCACTGGCTGTCTCAAAGACCACTCTGTTTATAATGTATTAGTAATGGTTTGGAGCCTGTCTAGGTTTACAAAGTTACAACATAAGTTTTAATGAGAATAGATTTAATCTCAGTCCCATAGGCTTGAGAATTTAGGTATAAAAATGTCTTCACCATACTAAGGAATTGACCAACCTGACTTTTGTTGGGTGCGGGTTGAGCATTTCATGCCTGAGGTCGGGTCGAGGGGCGTGGGTTGGTATTTGTAAAGTTAGGGTTGGGTATAGGTTTATCCCCAACCCGCCCCAATCAGCCCAAGTTGCAGCCCTAGTTTAGGGGGGTCTTGTTTGATGATTTTGTTGGGAATTGGGAGAGGGTGTGTTCTTTATAGTTTGAGTAGTCCTCTTGTACTTTGTTTCACTTGGTTGGTCAACTCGTCCGACCTTTTCTTCTTAATAAAATTTTACTTATAAAAAAGGTATTTTAGTAAGACCCCCTTGTGACATAGGTGAAATTAGGGTTACCCCCTGTGAAATGCAAGATGAGGCTTGCTCCCTGGACTTCCGTTGACCCATTTGGTCTGTTAACAACGTTTATTTTGATGAGGTCATATTTTTTGAATATCGAAAACACCCTTGTAGTTGTTACTTTACAAAAATGCCATTCATTACACTTTCATTTTTTTTAAAAAGAAGGAATAATCTTTATCGTAGGATTGAACTTTTGCGGACCGTTGGATTGAACTAAAAACCCTAAGTTCATCTTCTTTATGAGGATGAAGATGAACTACGATTTTTCACCATCGGACCATGCTTAATCCATTGTTTCAATGAGTTTGATACGGAGAAGAGGGTTTGCCATCTTTGTTTGGAAGGTCCACCATTTAAGAAGTGGGTTTATCATTAATGAATCTTATTTTTGTTTGATCTTGTTTAAGATGCGATTTTTGATACAATGGGTGAAGGTATGAAGGTTCAAATGAGTTATTTTGACTTTTTTAAACCCATTATCTTAATTTTGTTTGAAAAAATGAATGAAATAACAAATCTGCTATGCGCGGGCGTGGGGGTAACACTAACAAATTTATTTACAGAAGGGGGGTTTTACTAATTTCTATTTTTTTAATTTAGGGTAAATTTGTATTACTCCCCAACGAAATGGAAGATGTGACATGCCCCCCCTAGACTTCTGTTGACCTAGACAAGCTGTTATCAAAATCATTCTCCATTAACGGAGATTGTTAAAAGTCCAAAATACCTTCAAATATATGAAATGATAGAAATACTCTTACTTAAGGGTTCGATCAATTGATCATCTCATTCATCTTCTTCCTCACTATTTTTTACTGTTGAAACGAATGGATGACAAAATCCCAACTCCTTTGAAGTTTTTTTTGTTCGAAATCAACTGTAAATGAGTGGATTCTTAGCATGCTTTCATCATTTTTAACTCGAGAGTAATCCAATGCAGTAGATTGTGTTTAGAGTAGGAAGTGGAGATAGTGTTAGGTTTTGGAAAGATATTTGGTGCAGTGGGATAGGGTTATCTATGCAATTTCCTTTGATCTATGAGATTTCCTTGAAAAAGTACTTGTCCATATCAGATTCCTTGATTCGTTCTAGTACCGATATCTCTTGGGATCTTGGTCTTAGAAGGACTCTTAATGATTGGGAAATTTAGGAGTTAGTTGACCTATCTTCGATTATGGATCTTCATTTCCTGGAGCCTTTTAAGAGCGATTCTTGGGTATGAACTTGCAACAAGGACAAAAGATTCTCGGTAAGGTCTTTTCGAGCCATTCTAGAGCCTTAAAGTTTAGCTACCTTTCCTTTCAAATTAATTTGGGGTTCCAAGGTTCCTTAAAAAATTTCCTTCTTTGCTTGGCTAGCGGTTTCGAACAAACTATTAACTTTAGACCATCTTATCTCTAGGGTTTCGTTACCCCAAACTTTTGTAGCTTGTGCCGGGCAAATGGGGAATCCGTTCATCATTTGTTATTTCATCATCCCTTTGCTTTCAAAATTTGGTCTCATTTCTTGTGTTTGTTCAAGTTGGAATGGGTTTTTCCCTTTTCTTTGATCGATGTTTTTTCGAGCTATGGTCTTAACGTCTTCTTGGGTAGGAAAATGATTCTCTAAGCTTTGTTACCTTTTGCTATTTGCTGGAGCATTTGGAAGGAGAGAATAGGTGAATCTTCTTGGGCTTGGAGAGCTCTATCCACGAGTTGATTTTGATGGTGCTTGGTTTTTTGTTTTATTGGTGCAAGTGGAATGGAGCTTTTAAATGGGTGTTTTTTGAGGAGTTTGTTTTTAAGTGGGACTCATTGTGTTCTTTGTAGTTTGTTTCTCTTGTTTTCTTTTTGTTGTTGTTCTTCTTTGTATTTTTGGTTGGTTTTCTCTATCTCCTTTTAGCTTGATGAATGTATTTGTTTACCTATATAAAAAAATATGTTTCGGATCTCCACATGCGAAACACTCAAGTTGCTCGTTAAACTAAGAATAAAAATTAGTAAAACCCCCCCTTCTGTAAATATATTTGTTAGTGGTACCCCCTGGCGCACAGAACAAATATGCTATTTCCATTATTTTTTCTAACAAAATGAAGTTAATGGGCTCAAAAAAGTCAAAATAACTCATCTAGCCATTGTATTAAAAGTCATGTCATAAAGAAGATCAAATAAAAACATGATTTGTTAATGGTACACCCTCTTCTTAAATGGTGGAGATTCCAAATAAAGATAGAAAACCCTCTTCTCAGTATCAAACTGACCGAATCATTGGATTAACCATGGTTAGATGATGGGAAATCCTAGTTAATCTTCATCTTTTTAAAGAAGATGAACTTAGGGTTTTGAGTTCAATCCAATGATTTACAAAAGTTCAATCAAATGGCAAAGATAATACCCTTTTATTAGAAAGGGGAAGTGTAATGAATGACATTCTGGTATAATCATAACCACAAGGGTGTTTTTAGTATTCAAAAGATATGATGTCATCAAAATAGACGTTGTTAACGGATAAAATGAGTCAACAAAAGTCTAGGGGGGTAGACCAAATCTTGCATTTATTTCTTTGGAGGGGGGAGGGGTTAACCTTAATTTCACCTATTTCAGGGGGGTCTTACTAAAATACCCCTTAATGTAACTAGATTTATTTTGTTTAAAATAATACAACTTGAGTGCTTTGCATGTGGAGAATCAAAGGATTGAGTTACTCTCAAGTTGAAAACGATGAAAGTATGCTTATAATCAACCAATTTACGATTGATATTGAAGAGGAAAGCTTTAAAAGACTTAGGGTTTCGTTGTCCTTTCATTTCAACAATGAAGAAGATTAATGAGAGAATGAATCGATCGAACTCTTAAGTTAGTAAGGGTATTTTTGTCTTTTCAAATATATGTACTTTGGATTTTTAATAGTCCTGTTAATGGAGAAACGTTTTAAATAACATCTTGACTGGGTCAACAAAAGTCTAGGGGGGGCATACCTCATATTTCATTTTGTCGCGGGGGGGGGGGGGGTTGACCCTGGTTTTGCCTATTTCGTAGGGGGCAATACAAATTTTAGGGGGGGGGGGGGGTTGACCCTGGTTTTGCCTATTTCGTAGGGGGACAATCCAAATTTACCCAAAAAAACCCTATTGTATATGTTTTTTTTTTTTGGGCTATAGGCTTACGATTGTGTTTGTGTGTGTAATAGAGGGCCAAAGGGATGGGAAGGAGGATATTGAATGATGCATTGAGAACGATAGTGAATGCTGAGAAGCGAGGAAAAGCTACGACGAATTTACAACCGATCTCCAATGTCATGACTTCGTTTCTCAAGATCATGAAAGATCGAGGTAACCCATCATCGATTATATACTTCTTTTTTATTTGGGTTTTGTTCCGTTTGATCTATCTAGCAAGGTTGTCCTGTGTGTAATTCTTCTGTGTGGGTTGCTTAATTCAAACATTTATTTTCCAATGAACTTTTATTTGATTAATGGGGTTTGGTTTATTTGGAAAAAAATGAGTCCATTTCATTTCTCTTGATTTATCCCTCCTTGAGTTCAAAGAGGGATCACTGGTAATTCTTCTTTATGGGTTGCTTAATTCAAATAGTTTTTTTTAAACTTCATTTTGATCTATTAAATGAGATTTTACTATGTGTGAACATATGCTCTTTTGCTAAACTTTGATTTAATTCATTGAATTTGGGTTATGTGTTAAAGGGGCCTCCTTTCATTTCCTTTTGCTATGGCCCACCAACCCTCAGGTTCTGATAGGGATCACTGGAAATGCTTTTGTTATTGTTATTGTTGTGTGCTTCAATGGCCTAAAGAACTAAGGCATAGATCTTTGTGTTTGAACACGCTTTCTTAAATGAACAGAAAACTTGAATATAATCATTTGAATTTAATATGGAGCATTAGGAGAAATCTCATAAAGAAAACATTGTATCAGTTAATATGGGGACACATTTTTTTTTAAAAATGTTACGTAACCTAGTACAATGTATTTTGAGTTAAGAATTAGGGGGAAGAAAAATGGTGAATTAAATTCATCATAATCGAAAGCCTTTTACCAAGGATTTAGGGTCAGCTCAACAAATCTTGTTTCTCAGTCAAATCATTTTGTCAATCTCTAGCACTTGGTTTACGTTATGATTTTCTATACACTGCTATCAATAAGTCCCATCAGAGTTTTCTTTTTTCATTTGACGTCGGTTTTGGATAGGATTCTTACCATTGACATTATCATGGCTCATGGTGTTACTTCTATTGGCTTTTGTTTTCTTTTTGTAAAGCTAGTGGTAAATCTGTGAATTGTTTCTTCATCCATATCCTTTAGCTCGTACCAATTGGTCTCATTTAATACTCATTTTTCTTATCCATCTGATCGTTTTTAGTATTTACTAAATCTTTTTCACAGTTGGCATTTTCGACCTTCAAAACTAAAGAGAAGACTTTATGAAGTTTGAGCTCTTTTTTTATGCCTGTTGGGGCATTTGGATGGAGAGGAAAAATTCCGTTATTTTTTGTTTTGTTTGTTTTTTTTCCTCTGCATAAGGTAGGTCTTCTTGAACTCCTTTGCTTTTTCATCTCCAATAAAACTTCCATCTAATGTCCTATCGAATGAAAGATCAATTGTTTTACTTGCCTGTGAGCTCCTTCAAGACATGAGACTCCATCAAAATCTCCAATCCCAATATTGTGCTAACCTTTATCTTTTTTTTGCATCCTGTTTTCTGGCCTATAAAACCCTAAATTTCAGAACCTTTCTACTCTTTTTCAAACATGATATAAGCCTATCCTATTGTCCTACATCGATTTGGTACTAGAACTAACTTGCTTTATCAGTTTTCCAGGTTATATTAAAGATTTTCAAGTATTTGATCCGCATAGAGTTGGAAGGATAACTGTTGAGCTGCAAGGCAGGGTAAATGATTGTCGGGCTCTCACGTATAGGCAAGACATCAGGGCGAAGGACATTGAAGAGTACAGATTACGTACACTTCCTACGCGTCAGGTTTGTGTGCATTCTTATGAACTTATTTTTTGTTATTTTTAGATACATTGTTCTATTTGGGGTTTTTTTTTTCTTTATTATTCTTTCTCCATCAGAGATCCATATTTTTTACCATCTGTTTTGGATGCACGTATTTTATTAACAGTAAGTAGATAAGGTATTACAATCTTTTGTTGAATCACTTGTAGAACTCGTTGATAGCCAATAAACTTTTTCTTTTTTTCACTCTTTCATGCGCATCATACGCATCAAATCTGGAAAAACTGATACTTGCTTTATTATTGAAGGAAATTAATTATGCAACAAATGAACTCAAGGGGCTCCCTTCTTCTGTAGTATGTGGAAAGTTCGGACATTTAGTTTCTCACATAAAATCCTAGACTCACAATTTAGTTTGCTATATAGTTTGTTTAAAATATGGGTATCGATCAAAATGGACAAAGAAATAAAGAACAAGTTTTTTACAGCTCGGGTTTGTAGTCACAAAGGGTATTGTTCTAGGATGGACTTTAGGGAAATCTTTGGGATAGATTGGAGGGATTTTTATAATAGGGGAGATAATTGAAAGAGAATTCAGAGTTGGGTTATGGGTAAACAGGTGAGAGCAATTAAGTCTACAGGTGCTCGATCCGTTGCTTGCTTAACTGTTGGAGGTCCACAGATTTTTTTTGGCAAGGAGAGCACTTTGTGGAATCTTTTAACCCGGCTATTTGTTGGGGTTTGTGAAAGGAAAGAAATGGATGTATCTTTGATGGGAAGGAGCACTCGTTGCAGGAGATCATTTTTAGTATTGTGGGGTTATTGATTTATTGGTGCAAGCAGTTCCACAAGTTTAGGGGTTTCGCTTTGAGGATTTCTTGTTTAGATGGGAGCTTGTTAGTAGAGGGTGATTTTATTCTCGATCGGGGTGGTGTTTTGGCTTTTTTTATTTTTCCTTCTTCTTTGAGGACTCCTTGTCCTCCTCCAATAAAATTTTGGTTATAAAAGAAAAAAAATTGGTTGAGCGGGACTTGGAATAATTATTTGTTTCACTAGACTCTAGGGCTCTCCAAAGGTTTGATTAGGACTGATTATGGAGTGAAAGGAAAGCTGGGTTTGGGTTGTTGAAAGGTAAAAAAAGGTTTAAGTGAAAGCTTAGGACAAGGTTTGTGATGTTGAACAAATAAGCTAAAATAAGCATTTAGAGAGTAAAACTAAACAAATCAAGTCGGAAGAAGTGCTTGATAAATCTTTTGAAATTATTATTGATGGAGAAATCAGAAGAAGTAAGATTTGACTCCTTGAAAGCTCTCGGAAAGAAAAACAAATTGAAATGTTTTGCTTGCCTATTTGTTCTATTTATGTTGCCTGTTTTTTTTTTTTTTTTTTTTGTATCGAATTTCTAAATAAATGCTTTGAAAAATATATTGATGATGTTCATGTTGATAATGATAAAACATTCATTAAAATTCAAAAAGTGTAATATGGAAATATAGGAAATCATGAATCTAATTTTATAGAAGGTAACGAATTGAACTCAAGGATGAGTGTTCTTAAAACAGAAGAAAATGACTCAATCAAAAGCAATGGCCTCTTTAAGCATAAATCAAAGCAGTGAAGAATGCATGGGACAAAAAGTGGTCCCAATTCTCAAATCTCGTTGGGTCTAAAGACAATTTTAGCTGTTAATATTGGCCTTTGATATGTAATAATTTAACATTGCAATATAAACACATGAGCTTTCCCATATTTGCCATGGTGCTAGGATATGTGAAGTTTCTTTGTTTTCCACTATTTTTAGGGATTCATATATAGACTTTATTATTTTTTTGTTGATTTTCTACGAAATTGTGTTTTGTTTTGTTATGCAGTGGGGTTATGTTGTGATTACGACTCCGAATGGTGTTTTGGACCATGAGGAGGCCATCAAACAAAAGGTGGGTGGTCAGGTTCTTGGTTATTTTCATTAGACATCTCTCTCTCTCTTCTCTCTGTTAATGGAAAGAATATAGTGTGTGAACTGTTATTATACTTCATGAGCCCCATTGATTCTGTTCTCCACCTGAAGATGCTTATATGGCTTCTGATGTCTTTTTTGCCTTTGTTTTAGTTATCGTTGCATTTATTCAAGATTGGTGGAGTACAAAACGTAGTAAAACCACATTGATCTAAATTACTATATTGACGCAATGTTACCAACCTTTGAGATAGCCAACGTAATGTAATCCCAAGTTTGAAGCAATATTCACATAGTTATTAGTGGCTGAAGTAGTACTAAGTTTCGACGCCTCAAAATTAGAAGAATTGGAAGGCTAGTTTTCACATATATGATATTAGATACGAATGTTAGTGATGTGCCCACAAAATTGGAATCAAGTTTATATAAAATTATTCTCATTTGGGTACATTGAGAATGAGTTCGATAGCAAGTGCTACATACGGTGGTGCTTCTTTAGTCTGATAGTTCTTCAAGTTCTGTTAGCATTGCTTCAAAATCGAGGATTATATCATCTTGTTTCCTGTTCTAAGGTCTTCAACATCCTGGTTATGGTAATCTCGATTATGCTTTGAGCTTGTTTGGATGCACTTGTGATTGAAAAAAAAAAAATTACTATTGAAAGTTGAAAAGTAAAAGTGCCTTGGCACTTTTTTTTAAGAAAGGTCAGAACTTGGGGATTTTGAAGGATTGGGAGCTGCCACCTATTTATAGGTTTAGGATCCAAAGATCGACTTCAAATGGATCTGGGTTGGTTCATGATCCAGAGAAATGGGGTTGAGTTACAGGTTTTAGGAGGTGTTAGGCATCGAAATCATCCGGTCAGAAATCGGTGTATATTATGATCCAAAATTATCCTATGGTCAAAGAAAGAAGACTTGGGTCAAGTTAATGGGTTAAATCGTCATAAGGTCAATGAGATGAAACCCAAAATTTACGGATCCTTTGAAGGGGAAACTGTCTAATTTTATCGTGTGTATTCATCATTGTTCTAATTTTACCAAGTGTATTCATCATTATTAATCTTGAAGCTAGCTGGTTTCGAACTCAAATCGGAGTTGGAATGGGCCCAAGATCATATACAGAAATTGAGAATATGGTATGCACGTGATTTATTGTTGAAGAGAACAGACCTCATATTAGAGAGAAGAAAAGAAGAATATTGCTCAGGCTTCTTCATATAGACTGGATCGTGGCCATGATTCATATTAGAGAGAAAAAAAATATTTTTATCATGTATTGAAAAGAGTCTGATTAGCCTTGCTATGTTATTAAGGATTTCACCCATAGTAAGCGTCCTTGGGCTCAACTCGTGGCATTCAAAACCATGATCTGGGTTGTGGAGGACAAATTAAAGGTTTGTTGATCTTTCTCTCCCGCTCCCTAAGATTTCCATGTTCTTTTTCCGTTATTATGCTCTTCTTTGAGTTTATTTTGAAATTTTTTTTTTTTAATTCCTTTATGGTATTCTTAAATCCAATTCCATGGTTGATTTGAAGATTTCTTCTACTATTTTTTTTTTTTTAATGACTTACTGTTAATGTAATTTTTAGTGACTCATTGCAACTGAAAGGGAAGGACAGAGTCTTTACAACAGAAAGGTTAAGGAGAGAGAGAGAGAGAGAGTGAGAGTTGATAACTCCACCACTTTTCCGCGTGCGATTATCTATTATATATAAAACTACAAAGCCAAATCATCTAAAAATTGAACACATGCCCCTCTTATCTATCAATTTTACCTAATTTTCAAATTAATCAAACAAGGGGACAATTGACCAAGTCAACTCAATTTTCTTTTTTAAAATGTTCATAAAATTGTGCTCTACATCCTTATGGCAACCAAGCATGTTTTGGATCCCTCATGATTGGGCGGTCAAGAAACATTTTTTTTATTATTTTTCTTTTGTAACTTAGTAAGAAAATTATTTTTCTTTTTAATCCTCTTTACCAGAGTTTTTTATTTGTCAATTTGATGATTTATTGGCCTTTGTCAATAATTTTATATGTCGAATCCAAATTTATTAGATAATCTCAATATGATTGATTGTTGCAAGCAAGAGAACTCGTACTTGGGTTGGTTTTGAACGGATTTTAGGCTTGATCAACAGGTTCTTGGGCTGGGTCAATGGGTTTTTGGGTTAGATCGATCATGTGGTGGGGTTTAAACAGCTTATGGGGCATGATTGAGAACATGGGGATTTGAATAGATTATTGGGCCTGGGTCGGATCAATTTCTTGGGCCTCATGGAGTGTAATATCATATTCGACCATCCCAAAAAATCTCTCTTCACCATATTTGTGCGTGAAACTAGTTTGATAGTGGGCCACATGTACATATTGGTAATTATCATTATATGTGATTTTTTATGTGAAAATCTCAAATATTTTTTGGGTTTTGAAGATCAATACCATGGTGTGAATGGTCACCTAGAAAGAAAGGCTCCATCACGTCTATCCAAGCCATTTACATTTACATGCCTGCTGATCACTTAAATTGATTCGGCCCCTGCAACAACTTCTTTTTCCCATATCGATGCCTCAACTGTGTTACCTCGACATGTATCAATTTGTTAAATTCATCTGAATTTGGTATGATATCCATCCTGATGACTATGTCTCGTATGCTCTCTCCCCATAATTTAGGAGAAGAACACTACAATACCGCACATGGTGTGCAGAAACTTATTTAAAACTACACGAATCTTCAAGAGATTAGTGCCATTTTGGACTGATCGTGCTCATAAAATCCAGTGTTTCTTGTGCCAGACTTTCCATGTTGCCCAAGTGTTCATAAGTGCCCCAAGAAAGTATGTTGAATTTGAAAATGTTAACTGAGAAAAAAATATTTTAATTAATGGAGATTTGTTTAAAATGTGTGTTTGATGATTTGACAGTATTAAACTTGTCATTCATTAAAAATCGTTTGTCCTACCACTACAAGGAGTCCGAGTCCGACTTTGAAGCGGGCAGCGGCTTCAAAATTTTGAATAAACCCTCTTTGGTACGAGACCCATGGCTTTTTGAATTTATTTCACACCCCTGCATTCCGCCAAAATTTGAAATTCCTTCCAAAAATGCCATGTGTTATCCAATGGAGAGGGTTGCTTCAAAGTTTTGAAGCAGCCTGCCTGCTTCAAAGTTTTCTCCTAATATAAGATGCTATCAAAGGACTTTTATTTTATTTTTAATTTTTTTCTGATATCGTGGGTATCCTCACCCTTCGGGTGGGACTAATCCCGCAGTCACACCCCGTTGAAATGTCCTACGTGCAACAGGTTGAGTCGAGTGTCTATATTATTAGTGTCTCAAAAATGATGAAATAGACACTACGTGAAAATTTTCAAAATTCGACGGTTCAAAATCGTCGAATTATGGGATCATTCGATAGTTGAATTGGGCCTTGTTAAAAAATATTTGGTGGTTAAAAATAATAGAATTTAGGGATAGAGCGATGATCGCCGACCGTCTTTATAAAGGAAAAAATCCGTCGTAAATACATATAGCAACAGCCACCCGGTACATGGACTTATAGCGACAACCGCTATTGATCGTCACTATAGGGTATTTTATTAAAAGGGAAATGTTCAGCACCCTAAGTTTTACCACACACTTTAACAAACGTTTTTTGTCCTACATGGGTTAGAAGTTTTGGAATGAGCTGATTTTTGGTGAGGATGATCTCTATGATTAGAAGATCATCCTCCCCAAAAATCAGCCCATTCCGAAATGTTTAGCCCCATGTTTACACGTTGAAAAATCGTGGACCGTCCATTTTTTGTAAATCAATTTGATGGGGTTAGAAGTTTTGGAATGAGCTGATTTTTGGTGAGGATGATCTCCTCACCATAGAGATCATCCTCACCAAAAATCAGCTCATTCCGAAACTTCTAACCCATGTAAGACAAAACGCGTTTGTTAAAGTGTGTGGTAAAACTAAGGGTGGCGAACGGGACCCTTATTAAAAAATATATATTAAGCCTTTAGCTACGGTCGCCGACTGTCGCTATAGGGTATTCTTTTAAAAAAAAAAAATATTATGTCCCCAAGTAGAACTCGCCCAAATCTAGAAGTCCAAAAAGTAACACCTCTAATTTCAACCAACCACAAAACACATTAGGCTTCAATCCTACGTAAGGCAGTTTGATTTGCCTCCTCCAGTGACTAGTAGTAGTAGTAGCTCGAGGAGAACATAATCATAATATATAAAATAGGCGTGTCAACGTTTGGATGACTAGTAGGATGCTCTTGAGCTCATCACTGCGCTACTTGTCACCATGATCTTCCTATCTGCCCCATCGTTCAGGTTCAGGGATTGGGGCCATTCCTCCAAGGCCCTCAGTCTTCTCACGCTGGAACTTCGGCACGTATTTCCCAGAGATAGGCGAAGCAGCACCTATAGGCTCTGTTGTTGGTCGAGTTGCAGCAACAGCAGTAGCCGCAGCAGGAGAAGCTGACCAATCCTTTCCTCTCTCTCCGACTTCAATGTGCTGAATTCAGCTTCACAACGGCTAACAATTTTATTCTGGAATAATATCTGTAATAACAAAAACCATGATCACTCAAAGCAGCCAAA
Organism: Akebia trifoliata; assembly: GCF_017979445.1. NCBI lineage: Eukaryota > Viridiplantae > Streptophyta > Magnoliopsida > Ranunculales > Lardizabalaceae > Akebia > Akebia trifoliata. Next base: position 32,709,395 of record NC_141376.1, read on the forward strand.
ATAAAATTTATTTAAATTAGTTGATCGCATTCGCAGTCTATGGTTCAATCTAATTCCAAGTATTAAACATGGTCCTCCCGAGGTCAACACTAAAAACCATTTGAAGCGAGATAATCGATCATGTCACAGCCAATAAGACTTAAGACCTAATCTAAATATTGCTAAAACCAAGATTTTACTCGTAGTTAAAAAACCCACTACAATACCAAATATTTGACAAACCTTGACTTAAATTCAAACAACAACAAAAACAATAGACTTAGCAATGATTTTCAACAGAAAGTTCAATGTACGTGTTTTCAGGACATCATAGGTAAATATCATAGCAATGAAAGATGGTACATGCGTAAAGATAGTGTAACACATGAGAATAAATTCAGGACAAGCAAAGGAAAGGTGTCTAAATTGATTAAGAATATAATACAAAGGGGTGATTTTGACAAAACAAGAAATCAGACAAAATTTCAGCCAAACAGTGAAAATTTTATGGACAAAAAGATCATTCTTCTTCATTTATGAAGTGTATGGGGTAAATTAAGCAATGAGACCAATCGAAAAAGGCACAAAACATACCTGCTGTTCACGTTCATGAAGCACTTTTTCTTTAACCAGATGCTGCTGAAACACTGCCTCAATAAAAGGTGCCTCTTCTTCTCTTTTGCTCTTTCCATATAATCCATTGTTTTAGCAAGTTTCTGCAATTTCTTCTCCATTTCTTGACGCTCTCTTAGTTGCTCACTCAAAGCCAACTCAATTAATTTCTGCTTGGTGACTTTATCCTGCAAAGACAATTTTCCTAAAATTATTGAAAAAAGCCATAACAATTGCACCTTTGAAGAAAAATACAATTTTCAAAACAAATGGATGACACTGAAATTATGCTTACTCCCTCTATGATGGGCTTCTTTCCTTTCTTTTTACTGCGTTTCTCGGCTTCCTGGAGTAAAGCTTGTGCTTCTTTCTTCAAGTTCTCTCCATATCCTTTGTTCTTCCCTTCGTGAATACTTGTAGGCAAGTCTCTTCTGTTCTGCTTCCTCAATTCTCCTCCGAAATCTTCAAAACATTGCTACTTGGTGAATCCACGGCCGTTTTGTGTGGTGCCACGGGTAACAAATTCTTGTTTTCTAACGAGAACAAACTCGTTAACGCGTGGTGGCCACGCTCGGTCGATAAGATCTTCCCATCTTCTTTACAAACATCAAGTAAAGAAGAATAAAAAAAGATGAGAAAATTGCTTCCAGGGTTCATGAAGCCGGAAGCTCTTCAAAGATATGTCGGTATAATGGATTCTATCGCGAAAACCCATCTACAAGAGAATTGGGATAATAAGAAGGAAGTCATAGTGCTCCCTTTTGCGAAGAATTATACCTTCACGTTGGCATGTAAATTGTTCATGAGCATCGATGACCCGGTTCATGTAGCCAAGTTTGCTTATCCATTTGCGGTGTTGGCTTCAGGGATTATAGCGATACTAATCGATCTACCAGGAACGCCTTTCAACCGTGCGATCAAAGCATCTAATTTTATAAGAAAGGAGCTTTCATTGATTATCAAGAAAAGGAAGATTGATTTAGCTGAGAAAAGAGCGTCACCAACACAAGATATATTGTCTTACATGCTTCTTTCTTTGCACATGATTTTTCTTTCTTTCTTTCTACATTTTAAGCTTGAAAGCTCTATGTTACCTTTGAGTTGGATATTTCTGAGAATGCAAGACCTGGAAGTTGAAAGTTTGAAAGACTTGTTTCAGGAAAGACGGACAACATGGGCTGCATGGCTGGGTAGTCGACTCCTGTTGTTTTACTTGAGATCGAGAGTAGGGAGCATTGTGAAGAATTGCTACCCAACTGTAAGTGTGCATGTGATGTTGTACATATCAAGGAAGAATTTAATGATAAATCATAGATGCCCATGCCCCTCTTTGGTAGAGGATGCATGTATCTGAATGCCAAAGCAGGGCACTTTGTAGGCTGTCTTGGCAATGAACTAAAGAGATGTTTGAGATTGCCTATCCTCAAACAAGAATGTATGTCAGGTCCCAGAGTACCTCTCAATGACGATGAATGATGCATTATAATCCAATCAAATTGGAAAACTCATTTAAAGATAGAGATGCATGATATATATATATATATCTATAGGGTGGGATTAATTACAATTTTTATTGCAGAACACAGAGCACGCTGATGATTGGCTTACAATGAAATGCAAAGGGCAGTATCCTTTTCATGGATTCATTAAAATAAAAAATAAAATCAACCATGCATCTTGGGTCTATGTGACAAAAAATATCTAATTCATTATTATGCAGTGTTCATTACCAAATCAAAAAAGCAAAGTTGTTAAAACGTGTGATATATTTTACTTGCTGGCAATTTGGAATCCTGGTAGGTTCCTTCCTTTTTTTTGTGATTATTTAATGGGGTAGATGATTTTATATAATGTTATTTTATGGTCTTACTGTTTGGTTTGGTGCCATGTTTGAATCACACCTGATAACCCACTGATTCACAAACCAAATAACGAGTAGTGGATATTATCGAATTTCGACGCTCGAAGGCAAGCATCTCAATGATCTGTGACAACTTGTTAGTCCATTTTGGGACCTCTTCTTCACGCAAAGCATAAGGCAAGGGCTCATAAATTCGCTGTCTTGGTGATGTAGTTGAGCTCTAAAGTAGCTCGAAAGCATTATCGCTTATCAGCCCAATAGAAATGAATGAAACCAATAAGACAGCTAGTGTTGTCGCTCGGGCCTTACTTTTGTTCAAATCAAGTGGGTCGAAAGGAGTTTCAATCTTCTGTCCACCCTTCTCAATTGTTTCTCGGGCGCTCTGAACCGAATGATGCCTTGCGGAACGAGCCCCCTCAGTTACTTAAAGTCGAGTGGAGCCTCCCAGAACAGAAGGAGCCCCCCCCAATTACTTAAAGTCATTAGGTATACTACACGAGGCCTCCCAAGGGAGCGTAGTATACGTAGTGAAACTTTGAGAATTAGCGGGAAGTGGTTAAAACAGTATTTCCCATGACACTGTTTTGTTATTTACTTGTGCTTATTTCTGTGCGCAAGGAGTTTCTGTACAAGAGGGAAAATGCAAAGTCAAAGAGTATTTTTTCTTGCCTTATTTTGTCGCATTTTCTTTCATTTGATGTAAGAACAAAATCAGAAATCCTAATGCAACCGCCGTTAGATGTTGTAGGCAATGTGTTTTCAAGTTTAAATTCATGTTGTAATAGGTTCAAACCATGTAACACTCATAGGCCTCATGACATTATTAATGAGAAATGTTTCATTGAGCTTTACTCCTGACTACTCGCACAAAATAATTGAAACTCTATACTAAATGAAAAAATGGTAACATACTTAAATTCGAGCTCAAAATAACAACAACAGCTCACACTCACAGGCCATGAAAGGCACATACAAAAATAATAACAAAATAACAATGCCGAAAAAAAGAGGGGAAGGGAGACCATCATAAGCTTAAAAGAGGGCCACTAGCTAGATCCTTAAAGAGGTCCGAATGCTCCTTAATGGGGGCCAATGCCACCCAGGACGACTCCCACATCTTCTCCAAAGCGGAAACCTGTGCCTGCTATCCATGTAACTTTGACTATAAACAAATCAACACCATCTTGGCATGAGAAAGCTCTACCTTGTGGCCTTGGACACATTTTTTGGCACTAACCACATCATTATGCACACTCTGTAAATCAAGTAAGGCAGCTGACACCAACTCAAAACTGCTCCCCTAGACAAGCAATACTAAGCTAAACTCGCTTGCCAGTAAGGATCTTTTCACTCCAAACATTCAACTGCTTTCGAGTGACCTATGACATTGCGCGCACTACCTTGAGCACTTATGATATTAAGTGCACCACCACTTTATCACAGTTCTATATTAACTTCTTGGTATGAAGATGTCCACCCCTTGCATGGATAATCTTATAAAGCTCTACATTTCTCGCAGCTGCCACAATAACACCATCCATGATAGCCAGAACTGAGTTACAACCACATCCACACTCCCAAAATGATGGGCACCTATGGTAAGGGTGTCAACTCATAGATTATCCTGTAGAAAGGCATGGCTTATGAACAATCCAAGCGTCGCAGCACCTTCCTGCGTGATACCCACACCAGTACTTGGACAGTAGCCCCAGTAGCAGACACATCACCAATGAACACACAACTAGTAAGACAAGGCCCCAGAACATTCAATGCAGGCGGCACTGAAGTTGCCTCATACACAAAGGATGCCTTACCCTTACCTAAGTCATGAGAGGCGGCCATAACCTCAATAGCACTAGACAATGTGCTGCGAGGGGAAGATGCCTCACCATCATCGGCCCCAAATGACTAGCACAAAGAGCCCACAACTTTTAGAAACTGCTCATCTGGCTGAGCATACAAACCAATGACACCATCGAAATCATCGTCAGGAATGTCGAGGCCCTCTGACCTTAGAGAATCATTAAGATCTACTAGGCTCAAACCATGATGCCTCTTTCGACGTGACTGTGAAGAAATACAATTTGAAGGCGAGGGGTAGCAGGGTCATCTGGGGAAGTTGTTGGAGAAGTCGCAGAACGACAACCTATAAAAGGGAAGAAGAGGTGAAGAGACGATTCCTTAAAAAAAGGAATAAAAGAAAATTAAATTAGCATCTTAACCGTTTAAATAAAAGACATGTGATGGAAACATAATTTCGAGAGCATCTGCAACCTCTCCTAACTCTCAATCACCCTTACCCCTTCTAGCCAATGCTGGATGGAGGCGTATGAGGCTGAAGAGGAAATACACGTCGAGTGGCAAAGGCACCCTAGCCAACGACGAACTCGAACCATGATTTCTAATACATGTAGCCCAAGAGGGCACCTTCGGCATAATTTGTACCTTATGTCTTTTAGGGCATGGGGAGCTCTCATTCGCATATCAAGAAGACGTCATTCCCCCTTTACTCTTCCTATCCTTAGGAGGGATTTTAGTCAAATGCAGTTGCTTGAGCAAAAGAACCAACTCCCTCATAGTTTGTTAATATTCATAGATACCCACCTCAAATAATCTCATCATTGAATTTATCACTCCTGTCTTCAAGGGACAGTATAGGTACTACATATCAAAGGATTGTTCAACCAAAAAGGAGTATAGAGGTATAAGAAAAAATGCTCATGATCACATACACCGCAAGCCATAACCATCTAGGTATTAATATCCCCATCAACCTAACCCAATAACCACCACCACCACCACCAACAACAACCCAACCACCGAGGAACAAAATCCCATCATCACTAATGAGCAAGAAGTCAATTTAAAGGATGGATGGATGGTGAGTTGTTCTAAATGACTTCAATTAGATATTTTGTTGATTTAATGTTGCATTCCAAGTACGCCACTAATATTGGTTGGAAGGAGTAAGAATCCATATCTGCCATGCTCTTAAATTTTATTGCAGCCATGGTTAGGTAGGAATCCTGATCATTTGATTGAGCTGTCCTTTTTTAAGGTATCAAAGGTTCATTCAAAATATTGTTGATCTTGGCCTTTATCTTGCTTCAAAAGGTGAAATATTCTTTGACATAATTTTTCCCCCATTTTGCATCTTTGAGTAGTGTTGTGTAAATATCTTGTATTCTGTTGCGTTACACAGAGCTGCGGGGGATTTAGTGAAAGTTACCTAAGGAGAAAAAGGCACCGACTGCAAGTGGGTTTTCAGAAAGAAGGAACTATCTTTTGAAAATGGAAAAATCAAATATAAGGCAAAATTGATGGCAAAAGGATTTGCACAACATGATGGTATTGATTTTAATGAAAGTTTTTTACGAGTAGTCAAGCATACTTCTGTTAGCTATGTAGGAGCAGTTGGATGTTCCTACAATTTTCTTCCATGGAGAGCTGGAGAAGTAGTTTTATATGCATCAACCAGAGGGATTTCAAGAATATGAAAAGGAAGACTGTTTGTAAGCTGAAGAAGTCTCTCTATAGTTAGAAACAGTCCCCAAGACAATGGTACAAACACTTCGACACTTTCATGTTGAAGAATGGATACGCACGATGTGAGTTTGATCCGTGTTTTTATTTCAGATTGCTTGAAAATAATTCTTTTATTTTTCTAGCACTTCATGTGGATGACATGTTGATTTCTACTAAGAATAAATCTAAAATTGATAGTCTTAAGAGACAACTTAGCAGTGAGTTTGATATGACAGACCTAGAAGGTGCAAAGATGATCCTAGGGATGAAGATAAAAAGACACTGGGAATTGGGAAAATTGTATTTGTCATAGGGAAGATACTTGAATAAGGTAGTTGAAAGGTTTGGCCTGCAAAATTCCAAATTAGTTAATACCCTATTGGCATCGCATTTCAAGTTATCTTCACAGTTGTACCCTGTTACAGATGAAGAAAATGAGAAAATGTCCCAAATTCCTTATGTTAGTGCAATTGGAAACATTATGTATGCTATGATTTGCATTAGACCTGACATATCACATGCAGTCAGTGTGGTTAGTCTTTATATGGCGAATCAAGGAAAAGAACATTGGCAAGCGATGAAGTGGATTCTTAGGTACTGAGTTCAATAGGGATGTCCAAGAGGAAAGTAGAGTTGTTGATTATATTGATTTAGACTTTGCTGGTGACCTAGACAAGAGAAGATCTATGATTGGGTATTTATTTACAATGGCAGGTAGACCCATTAGTTGGAAATCTATGTTACAGCCTATTATAGCTTTGTCTACTACAGAAGCAGAATATATGATAGTCTTAAAAGTAGTCAAAGAAGCAACCAATGCAATACACTTGGTGAAGGATCAAGTTTACCATGCAAGAACCAAACATGTAGATGTTCATTTTCACTTTATCAGAGATGTAGTATCTGACAAGGAGATTTGGTAGGAGAAGATTCATACAGATGACAACTTAGCAGATATGATGACTATGCCAGTTATAGTAATCAAGTTCGAGCATTGTTTGGACTTGATCAACATCCATTGAGATGTGTTTTGAAAGCACCCCTAGTAGGTAGTGAGGGGGATGTGGAAGGGTACCTTAAGGAGGTATGGAGGATGAAACATTTACTATTTTCTTCAAGGTGGCAGAATTCAAGCCAAGGTGGATTTTGTGTGTAAATGTCTTGTATTTTATTATGTTATGCAGAGTTGTGGGGGTCCCGTTGAGTATAAAAAGGGCAATCATGTAATATTTTTTTTAAGGGGTTTTCTATTTTTGTGGGTTTCTATTTTGGGGAGTTTTACTTGTTTTGGTCACTCGCGGTTATATAACTAGAGATTTGTGATTTTGTTCATTCCTAGAGGGCATGCTGGCTGTGTACAACTCTTTCTTAGAACATGCTAAAAATGAGTTCTGTGTTGTGTATTGTGCCTGATATTATCCTTATACAGACATCCTGTATAAGTACTATGAGGATGTGGCTATCAAGAGTGAAATTCAGAGTGTTGTCTTGGTTGGTCGTCAGTTCTATGTATGTTTATATTCCTTTATCTTCTTTACATCTTAATTTATGATCAAATGTTATGTCCTATATGTTTTGTTGTTTGATTACCTACAATATCTTAGGCTGTTTTGAAGCTTTATGATCTTTTGGTGTTCTATTATTGTCTACAAGATCATTCGTTCTTTTCCAAATCAAGTAAAATGAAGCTGGTGACTAATTCTTTGTGTATTCTTTCCCAATAGGAAAAGGATGGTTTGCCAGATTTTTCAATGGGTTAGATCAATCAGACATGAATGTGGAAAGTTGGTGAGTGAGTTCAATCAACATGGCCAACAATTTTACTTGATTTGAGTTTTTTTTGGCATTTCTTATTTAAAATGTTTTGTTTTGTGGTAATATTGGAATGATGGTAAGATATGTATATACATTACTTGATTTGAGTTTATTATTATTATTAGCAGGTTCACTGATTTTCGGGCGTATCCCTACAAAAGAAATAGCTGAATTTTTTTTTCTTTTTCGAATGAATCTAAAATTCGATGGCCATTGCCGTTGTATTGTTTGTTTAGTTCCCATATACGACAACCATAGACCATTGGTTTTTTGGTTTATTTTGAAGCTTACCTTCCCATAATTTGACTGTTTAGGGCCATCAAAAACAAAATTCTACAAGGAAATATTTTACTGGCTGGGGCTATCGAATTGGAGCTTTTTCACATAGTGTTACTACCATGTATTCTGCCTTAGTAGTAGAGAAAGCAACTATCGACTGTATTGTCGATCTCCAACTGATCGGTCCTTTAGCAAAAGAAAAGACGTATCCTGTGGTTGAATGGCATTTATCCAAATCATCTACATATAAAAATATAATGGAACCATTACAAAGCTTATGAAAATACACACAATGATCAAAATGATTTCTTGTGTACTTTTATCTCATCATAAACTAAACAAATCGCTTGTACCTCTGCTTTGGAGATTGTTTTAGACCATACACTAACTTTTTCAGTTTGCAAGCCCAGTTCTCTTTTCCAGCAACCTTATACCCCTCTGGTTGTGACATGTAAATTTCCTCCTCCAAATCACCATGTAAGAGGCAGTTTTGACATCGAGTTGTGCGATCTCTAGATCAAATTGAGCAGTCAAAGCTAATAAAATATGAACAGAAAAATATTTGACAATGGGAGAAAAAACTTCATTGTAATCTATCCCTTCTTTCTGCGCATAGCCTTTAGCCACCAATCTAGCCTTGAATCTCACATTGTCATTTCACATAGAACCTTCTTTCTTGTTGTATACCACTTACAATCGATATTTTTCTTTCCTTTTGGAAGTGGTACTTACTCCCAAATCTAATTTTTGTTAAGTGACTCCATCTCCTCATTCATTCCCTTCTTTCACTCTACATTTTCAAAACTTTTCAAGGCTTCTTTGTAAGTAAGCAGAACATCATCATCAACTACTTGGAGTACATAAGCCACCAAGTCAGTAAATCTCGTAGGTTTTCGAATATCTCTTCTAAATCTACTAACTGCAATAGAGTCTGGTTGTTGTGGAGGCTCCTAAACTGGAGTTTCCGCCTTATCGAAGCCCGAGTTCTCACCATCTGAATGATTTATGGGATTGTCAAATATTTTGAACATTCTTTACTGGAACCAGTGGAACCTCAAGTTCCACCTGCTATGTAACACCATTTTTCATATTCTCCGTATGAGAATCCTTCTGCTTCATTTGATTTAACATATCTTACTCCACCAAAGTAACATCCCTACTTAAAACAAATTTCATTGATTCGGGGGTACCAAAGCCTATGTCCCTTTACACTTGTGCTGAAGCCCAAAAATATAGTTTTCTTGATTCTAGGATCTAATTTATTTTTTTAACATGAAAATATGTAGGACAACCAAAAATATGGAAACAACCATAATCTGTAGTAGGTTTTCCAGACCATATCTCTATAGGAGTTTTTCCATTATTTAAAACTGTAGGCAACTTGTTGATGAGATGACATGCATCACTGCTTCAACCCAAAACACCTTTCCCAATCTAGCATTGGATAACATACAACGCATATTCTCCAGTAAAGTCTCATTCATGTGTTCTGCCGCCCCATTCTATTGTGGCATATCTCTAACTGTGAGGTGTCTAACTATCCCCTCTTCCTGACATACTTGCAAAAATGGACCTGATTTGTAGTCACCACTATTGTCTAACTTGAGCCTTTTTATTTTTCTACTAGTTTGAGCCTCCATCATTTTCTTCCATTGAAGAACACATCCAGGACTTCGTCTTTATGTCACATTGTGTACACCCAAACTCGCCTTGAGAAATCATCAATAAAAGTAATTAACCAATGTTTACCTCCCAAAGATGCAATTTTGGTAGGTCCCCCATACATCTATGTGAACATAATCTACTATCCCCTGTACACGATGAATTGTTATCCCAAACTTGACTCTAGTCTGTTTGCCCATAATACAATGTTCACAAAATCTGAATTTACCAATCTTGACATCCTTTAATAGACCTTGCAAAGCTTATTCTCCCGCATGTCCTAACTGCATGTGCCATTGTTTAGAAGTATCAGTCACAATCTCATCTAAGCAGTTAAAAACGATTGTTCTCCCTATGATTGTATTCCCATCTAGAAAATACATATTTCCTTGTCAAGTACCCTTCATTATAACAAGTGTATCAAGTACCACTTTTAGGACTCCACCTTTCGTAGTAATTTTGAAATCCTTTGACTCTAGAGTTCACAATGAAATGAGGTTTTCATTCAAATCCGATACATACCGAATATCAGTTAAAACTATAACTGCTTCATCATGCATCTTCAAACAAATTTTTATTGTCCCTTTTGTTTTGTAGGCATTATCATTTGTCATTAAAACAATTCTGCCATCCATCTCTTGGAAATTTGAAAATCAGTCCCTATGGGGACACATATGGTAGGAACAACTTGAGTCCATAATCCAGTCATTAAACTGACCAACTGATGGTGAAATTGTCAAAGCAAATTTCGAATCATCATCTTCAACAAGTGCAACATTCACATTTGAATCCTTCTTTTCCCCATTTTTCTATTTTGGACAGTCCTTTTTCCAGTGCCCTTTCTTATGACAAAAGCATACTCTTCCTTTGTTAATTTTTTTTTCCAGTTGATGCTCCTCTTGTTTTCAAACGAGTCTCACCCCGCCAATCGGACTTTCTATCATCTGTCCTGCCCCATACTGTCAAAGCCTCTGATGTTGAGTCCCTATGGACTTTTGGTTCTTCTTCTGATACTCATTATTCATCAAAGCATTTGATACATCATCATATTTAATTTCACTTTTTTTCATACAATAAAATAATAGACAAATGTTCATAATTATCAAGTAAGGAATTTGACAGTAATAATGCTTTATCCTCATCTTCTATTTTCACTCCAAGATTTTGCAAATCAACGAGGATTTTATTATAACTGTTCAAATGTTTATACATAGAAGTACTTGATTTATACTGGAAATAGAAGAGTTTCTTTTTCAGATAGAGACGATTTTCAATGCTCTTGGTCATGTACTTGTCCTCTAATTTCTTCCATAGCTCTTTAGTCTAAATCTCTTTCATAATAAAATATTTATGATCCTTGGCAAGGCAAAGTCTGATGGTGGCACAAGCTTGACAATTGAACTTCCTCTAATCCTTTTCTTCTATATCTTCAGGTTTTTCCTCCAGAATAATATCCAACTCTTTTTAGATTAGAACATTCAAAGCCACATGCCAAAGTTGGTTGTTCCATCAAATTTCTCTACTTTGAATTTATGTGGTTTGTCAAGATGCCTATGTCCATAAGCAACGATAATCAATCCACTATATCGACAACGAGATTTTTACAAAATTCATCAGAAAACCCTAGTCCCCTGTTACATCCATTTTAAGTTCTCTCTTGTTGCTCTCCCTTCTCATACATAAGAATGAACCCTAAAAAACCCATTATACTTAGGGTTACAAAGAGGATAAAACGGTTCGGATCAAAACCGAAGCCAAATGGGAGACCCCACACATTACCTATTAATCGAGTCATCAAGAATCCAGGTTGAATTCCTGACAACTCTCCAATAGATCAAATACAAGTGGGCTATGTGGAAAGGGGAACCCGCCTAGGATGAAGGATCAATGGTTAGAAGATTCTCGTAGACTAATGAGAGAGAAAACATTTTAGGCATGGATTGGTTTAAGAGAAGAGACCACGTGCAACCAGACACATCTATTCCCATACAAAAGCAAATGGGTGTCAATTAGGGGTGCACATTGGATTGGGTAAATTCGAGAACCGAAGCAATCCGAAGTCTTTTGGATTGGATTGGTTATTGAGCATGGTTTGGTTCGGGTGCGGATTGTAAAAAAAATCTGATTGATTTGGTTCGGTTATGAATTAGGGGTATAATAGATCCGAACCAATCCGAAGTATATATATAATTATTTATTTAAAAATAAAATCCTTTCTTAGTTTCGTTCTTCTATTCTCTATTTTTCTCTTCTTCAAGTTTGAAGAAAACCTAACCATCGTTCGTCTCCCTCACCTCGCCACCTCGCCAACCCATCTCTTTCTCTCTCTCTCAACTGTGTTAGTATGTTACGAAGAGGTAACTCATTAAAGTTTTCAACTTCATCTCCTCTGTTTTTTTTTTTTTATAACAAAAACATAAAAAATGTTCACAAATCTCTCTCTCAACTCTCAAATGGATCTACCTATTTATGGAAATTTTTTCTCAAAGAGTTTGATTCCTTGTTTTTTTATGAGAACCTTTATGCCGTGTTTGTTAGATGAAATATACTATACAAACCTAGACTTGGATTTGTTAATCTACTATTTATGGATTAGTTTCCTCACTAATCCATCCAAAATACCAATTTTAAAATTGAAATTTTTTTTTTAGTCTCATTGAGCTTCCTCTAATTTTCAATTTATACAAATTTCAGTCAACATTTAATCATAAAATCATTTTTATTTTAAAAATAGGCATTATTTATGATCTGATCAAAAGGGTTCCTCTTTTGAAAGAAAAAATACTAATTTTTCTATTTTGAAAGTATGAGAACCGAGAACTAATCCAAACCAAGGTTGATTTGGATTGGTTCGGTTCTATAGGGTAATTGGATTGGTTTGATTCCAATTTTGTCAAAATCTGAATCAATCTGAACCATGTGCACCCCTAGTGTCAATGATAGGAGATAAGTCTATAAATAACTCACTATTCAATGATAAAGACACGATTTTCTAGTCCATTCATTAAGTTAATAAAATATTAAGTGGGGTTCATATGATTTTTAAATGAGTTGAACATCCGTTAAGTTAATTATATACGTAACCATCAAGTGATTTAATACCCTTGTATTTTGAAAGAAGCTGATGGCATGCCACCCTTGACCTCAATGTTCTTAATAGGCCGGCTGATGAAAAAAGTGCCATAGTCTCAGTCAACCCCCTCCCTCCCCATTATTTATATCAATCATTTTTTATCTTTCTAATTAGAAATAATGACACGAAGAAGAATGGTTATGAAGTCTTGTCACACCCATCTTTCTTTCTTCGTTGTATTATATTGGAAAATGCTGGAATGACACAGGGTATTTATCATCTTTCGGAACATTACAGTGTTGTTCTGCTAATATTAATGGCTATCAAGAAAAGAAGCTGTACCAATGCCGCTGCAACACTTATTTTCATTTTCCTTTGCTTTTGTATGGGACCATCACCATCACATTCAATAAACTCCATCACGCAAGGCCAAAATCTGTCGGACGGGGAGATCTTAGTTTCTTCGCGAGGTATCTTCACACTAGGCTTCTTTAATCGCAACCCCAGGTATTCGACGTCAAGTAGCCGTTACTTAGGGATATGGTTCAGAGACGGTGGAGATAAAATAAACCCCGTGTGGGTTGCCAATCGTGACACCCCCATCCCTGATTTGACTGGTGTTCTTACCATTGATACTGAAGGAAAATTGAAAATTATGTATGGTAGCAATAACTCCATCATCATATCAAATTCCATTACAAGCAACACAACTACTGCCACTCTACTAGACTCGGGCAATTTTGTTTTGAATGGAACAACAGGAGAAGGAGGGGTGAAGGTATTGTGGCAGAGCTTCGATTATCCTACCAACATATTTCTGGCCGGGATGAAGCTTGGCATGAATTTGAAGACGGGGCAGAATTGGTCACTTACTTCGTGTTTGAGTGACCAAGTCCTTGCTTCGGGGGCTTTCACTCTAGAATTGGACCATGATAACAACAATGGTACAAACGGGTTGATCATCTCACGACGAGGTGAGCTATACTGGAGAAGTGGTATCTGGAATGGAAGTAATTTCGGCAACATACATGATGAATGGTTGACAGACCGCCTCAACTTCAGCTTCATTTCGAATAAGGACGAGAAGTACTTCAATATTTATTCTACAAGTAATGAGATGAATGATCATTCTTCCTCTGTTATTTTGGTGATGAATTTACTGGGGGACGTCACCACCACTTATGGGGATACATTGATTGAATGTGAAAGTAGTTTACAAGATATTATCCCTTATGGGTGTGTGGGTCTCCACAAGCCATTAGTTTGCAGAAGTGCTCATGATGACCAACATTTCGTGCAAAGACCATATGGTCATATATTGGGTAATATTATTTTGGAGACCAAAGATCCGAGTCTGGGTATCAGTGATTGTGGTATTAAGTGCTGGAGCAACTGTTCTTGTGTTGCTTATGCTACTTTTAATGATAATGGGACTGGATGCATCTTATGGGGTACTGGATCAATTTTTGATCCGTCCGGCTATTTTTCCGAAAACTTGTTTGTTCTTCTTTCAGTTCCTTCCCAGCAACGAGAAGGTATGTCTATCACCTGATCTATCATCTCAACCAATGTTTCTATTAAAGGAAACTGCTGAAGTAACATTGAAATTGACATCGTGGGGGACATTTCTGCCCTAGATATGTGTCAGAACCATTGATGCTTTCTCATTTGAAAATATCCCCTTCAATGTCAATTTCAACGTTACTCCAGCATGAATCTTCTAAAAAATCATTGACGCATATGATTGACCGGTGGGTCAAACCTAAAAATAAAATATTAAGTAACTATTGTTTAACATTTCTAAGTTTGATCATTTTCCGTTAGCTTATGAGAGCAACTCCAACGGGTATCTCTACTTTTTGTCTCTATGTTGGCATATTCTCTTATTATAGAGAATATGCTCTCCTCCGAACTTATATAATAAGAGAATATGCTTTCCTCCGAACCTATATTAACTCTAAGGCCTCCCAACCTCTAAATCACTATTCATGTCTCTAATTCACTATTCACATAATTAAAAATAATAAACTTGCTACTGGCAATCTAACTTTACTTATTACATCTTAAATTAAATATAAAACAAATAATGAAGTTTGCTATTGGCAACCTAGCTTTACTTGTTACACCCCAAGTTAAATATTAAAAAAAAATTGCTACTGGGAATCCAACTTTACTTGGTACACCCCAATTTAAATATATAAAAAAAAATTCACAAATGAAAATAATTAAAAATAATTATTTTTTTGTTTAGATTTCTATGAAATTTTTGTAGGGCAATTTTTTTATGATTTTAATCACTAGGAAACCACTGTTGAAGCTGTTTGAATGAGTTATAATGCTTTGTATTGTTGAAGAAATAACTTTAAACCAAATTTTTGTAATGTTTGCATGGTGTGTTCTAATTTTTGAAATTGGGGTATGATAAATAATTTAAAAAGTTGGGATGTCAATTGCATGTTTATAAAAATAAAATAATCTAGATACAAATAATAAATGATTATATTATTGGAGAAATCAAACATCACATTATATTAAGGCAAATTTCAAAAGTTCATTCTTCTTGAAAAAGATATACAAAATACTAAATATATGACATTTGGATAAGTTGCTAACACTAATAAGATGGTAATTCATCTCCTCCATACCCACCTTGATAATGATTAAAGTTATTGAAATCTCAATGACTATAGGTAAAAGATAATCCACCAACTTGAAAACCACTAGTCCTTTTTTCTAAAATTTCTAATTTTTTAGTACGAAAATATTCATGTTCAATTGGATCATGAATTGAGTTTGGGTCTTTTTTCATGAATTCTTTCTTTTGTCGTTCAAATTTAAGCTCTACTTTTTTACGATTAATCTCTATCTTTTTACGATCATTCTCAGCTTTTAATATCATAACTTGATATTGCAATGTTGTATCTTTATCTATCTGAGAAAATCATTCATCCTTACTTGTTTCTCCTTTTTTCAAAGATTCAAGGAGTTTACAATTTTCTCGAATATACCAACAAGAAGTTGACTATTTTCAATTTTCAACCTCTTCTTCATTTTTCTCTTTCTTCCTTCCTTCCCAAAGGATGACCACCCTAATCGGCATGTATTTCAAATAATGCTTGTTCTTATTCATCTTCATTCAAGTTGACAATTGATGGTGTCCTTGGAGATTTGGAGGCAAGAGTCCTACTTTGTGACCTTAAAAAAACTCAGAGTAATGTAGTTTGGGAACGGTAGTATCAACCAATTTCTCGGCATCCTTAAGGATTGACCGCAAATAGTCAAATAAAAATCTTTTTTTTTTTTTTTTTTCATTTAGATCTTGTTGAAATAGGACTCTAGCACTAATCAACTATAAATAGAAAACAAGAAGTCAAAATACAAAAACAACCACAGCAAAATCCTAAATTGTTATTATTATGCATAAATACTTACAATATCTTCTTCAGAAGCTCCAGTTTGATTATGACTTTTGATTTGGTGAATGCATCCTTGAAATTTGTTGATTCTCTTCATAATTGTAATCATATGGCATTGAAGAGATTTTTATGTTCGAGGTGCATCACTAACTTAGTTGAATCTACGAATCTTAATTTTTTTGAAATATGTTCTTGTAACTTTGCTTTTCTTTATTTGCACAAGAGATAGGACACTGAGAGAAATTTTAAGCCATGCAGTACATAGAATTTTATCTTCTTCAATTGAGAATGCTCGACCATGATGGTATGACTTTAAAAATATTTCAACAAATTTTTTTATAAAAATAAAAAGATAAAGGGTTATAGACAAATTATTCTGGATTGTGGTTGATTAATCCAATGGTAATATGGGTTGTATTTTTTGCATCTAAGGTTTAGGGTAAAAAGAAATGGTTTGTGGTGGAGATTAAATATATTTTTTATATGAAATGATTGAGATAAAAATAGTATTTGTAATTGACAAGGATTGGATAGAGTGATTAATCAAATTATTTAGATTCAATGCATTTTTTTCATCAAGGGTTGGGATGAAAAGAGAGTTTGTGATTTATAAGGACAAATTGTTAGAAGTGTTGGATAGAGTGTTTAATCCAATAGCTGAGATTAAATATATTTTTTGCATTCAAGGGCTGAGATTAAAAGACCATTTGTAATTGGCAAGGACAAAATTTATTATAAATATCTTGGATAAAATGTTTAATCTAATGATTGAGATTTAATGTACTTTTTTCATCTAAGGGTTGAGATGAAAAGATAGTATTTGTGATTGATAAGGACAAGTTGTTATAGTATCTTAGATAAAGTGTTTAATCCAATGGTTGAGATTCAATGTACTTTTTTCATCTAAGGGTTATGATGACAAAAAATTTATGATTGATAAGAACAGAACAAGTTCTCATAAATATTTTGGATAGAGTGTTCAATCCAATGATTGAGATTAAATGTACTTTTTCATCTAAGGCTTGGGAGGAAAAGAGATGCATGGTTTGTTATTGATAAGGACAAGTTGTCATAAATATCTTGAATGGAGTATTTAATCCAATGGTTGAGATTCAATATACTTTTTCATTTAAGGATTAGGATATAAAGAGAATGTTTGTGATTGATAAGGAGAAGTTGTCATAAATATCTTGGATAAAATGTTTAATCAAATGGTTAAAAGATTAAATGTACTCTTTTATCTAAGGGAAGGGATGAAAATAGATGGTTTGTGATTGATAAGGGTAAATTATCATAAATATCATGGATAGAGTATCTAATTTAAGGGTTGAGATTAAATATAATTTTTTCATCTAAGGATTGGTATAAAAAAGATGGTTTGTGATGGGGATTAAACGTACTTTTTGCATCTACTCTACCTTTTCTTGATTATATAGAAGAAATGTGAGAGTGGAAATAAGAACATGCATAGTTAATTTGTTAGTTTGTCACCAACAATGCTATCATAACACAACTTCTCAAAAAAGATGAACCGAAATGTAAATGTTCGATTCCTAGAAATATAGTAATACATCTAGGGAGGGAAGAAAATCATTTTCGACTTTGGAATGACTACTTTTATGAGAACTCCACATATGAGGACAACTATTTTAAAGATAGTTTTGAATGCATCAAAATCTATTTCTTCGTATTGTCAACGTGATTGTTGGTAATGACAATTATTTCATGTAAACGAAGGATGGTATTTGTAAATTTGGGTTGTCGAATTTACAAAAAATAACAATTGCATTTGAAAGGTTGGCATATGGAACACCAACAGATTCGATCGACAATTACAAAAGAATTGGTCAGTCCACTACAATTGTATGTATGGAAAGGTTTTGTAGGGAAATCATAGAGGCATTTGAGAAAAAAAATACTTGAGATCGCCCGATAATGATGATATTGCAAGGCTACTACAAAAAGGTGAAGAACGTGGCTTCTTAGAAATGTTGAGAAGTCTTGATTATATGCACTAGGATTAAAAAAATTGTCCAACAACTTCGGCAGAATAATACTTAAAATATAATGGATCACCAACTCAGACTTTTGAGGTAGTAGCATCATATGACCTTTGGATGTGACATACATACTTTGATTTATCGAGTTCCAACAATGATATTAATGTCATATAGTCATCCAACCTATTTACAAACCTCGTTTAAGGTATAGCACCTCCTGCTCATTATACCATCCAAGGCAAATAATACAATGTTGATTACTATTTGACCAATGTTATATACCTTAAGTGGTCTACTCTTGTACAAATCATTTTCTAATTATAAGTTTAAAAAAAAGTAATTCTTTTGCAATAATGCAAGAAACATATCGAAAAGATGTAGAACGAACTTTTGGAGTTCTCCAATCACTATATGCCATTGTCAAGAGACCAACACATCTTTGGAACATACGTATTACATGATATCATGTTTGTTTGCATCATAAAACACAACACAATAGTCCAAGATGAAGGGCATGAATGTATTGTTAGTTATAATCAAACATCCACACGACTATTGAAATGGAGGCAGATGAAACAGGATGATTTCAACAATTCCATACTTGACATCAACATATCACTTAAAAATGCATTGATTGGCCATTTGTGAGAAAGAAATGGTAATAGAGATGCTGGGGACACAATGAGTATTTGTATGATATGAATAGTGAAATAGAAACCATTTCTATTTTTGCTACGTCTCCAATTCTAGAGATGTGAATAATGATTTAGAGGGTGTGTCAAAAATTAAGAGACCAGTTGGAGCTAGGTTTGGAGGTCTCTATCTCTAAATATAGAGCTATAGAGACCGATTGGAGTTGCTCTAAGAGAGAATACGTTAGATCAGGAGACATAAAATCAATTTCAAAACACAAGGGCATCTGAAATATTCACCAAATTATGACAAGGTATGTTACTTTTAATATTGAAGAATTGATGATTCGTACGATTGAACTATTGATTTTCAAAGAACCGATGATTTTTTTATAAAGCATCGGTTCAAAGTGAATTGAACCGATATTTTTTTTAAATCGGGTCGGACTGTTAGTCCGATATTGGTTTGTTGACACCAAATTTTGGAAGACCAAAAATGCCCCTACTAAATATTTAACCTTGCTACTATCAATGTAATTTGCATAAAAATCAATAAAATTACAATCCCATGACCTAATGTTAGTTTTCAAAATTCTAAAATTACATAAATACCCTTCTTATTGTCCTATCAACAAAATCACCTTAATAAATATTTAAATTACAAAATGACACCTACAATTTATTAAATGATAAAATATTATATAAAATTAGATTATCAATTTAAAAAATTATATTTTTGTTCAAAATTTTGTAATTTTTTTAATCATTTGTAAATCGTAATTTTTGTTCAGTAAAAAAAAAAAATACTAATTTTGTTAATTGGTGGGCTTTTTCACAAGCCTCCTACTAGTATATAAAAACGATCAAGTCAACTAGGCTGGGTTTGATACTAGATATATAACACAAAGTTCATTAGTTCGATTAATCAATTTGTAACTTATGGGATTAATCAAAGGTTAAATATACAACACAAAGTTTATTGATTATTAGATTAATAAAAGGTATAAAATCTAAAATCAAATTAGTTCAATCCTAATGTCATTAGTATTCTTATCTAATTAATAATTATATAATCAAATCAGATATTGAGCTCCACCATGTAAGTTACGTCCCACCCTAAGTTCTCAATTTTTCATTGGGAAATCTTATGTGGAACCCACATTAAAAACTCTCATTAAAAATTTTATATTGTCACGCCCCAAAATCCTAACATGCATCCCCGTGATTAAGTGTTAGCATCATGAGGTGTGATTAACTATCCATCCCATGATAACATACAATAATAAAATATAGATCATGATTCAGAGTTATATCATTGCGGAAATGTGAATATTACCAATAATCTAACAGAGTGTGGAAGCTAATAATATTTCTAATTATAATCCATAATCCTCAAACTCTTAATAACATAAACTAGTGTCTCCAAATCCAACGTATAACTGTACTAACATTAAAACAAATGTGGCACACAGTACCTTGACACAAATTTCCCAAAACTGAAACATAATAAATCACTAATATCTATGATTACTCAACTTGATGGAAGTGGCTGCTCATCCACATACTCAAACTCCAGGGCCTCCTCTTAAATCTACTCCTCAATGAATGGCTCTTTCAAATTCGTATGATCTGAAAATGTGACTGGTTTACTCTTAGATCAAACTCTCTATATTCTCACTCATGTATCCTATGGATATCATGTTGGATGATCCAACTTTACCCTATTTTATCTATATATATTTTTGAGATCATCCTAAAAAATAAATGCAATATATTAAACCATTATTTTAGGTATGTTTTTTAGATAGCTAGTAATATTAGATTGACTAATTTTTTCATGTTGAGCATATGAACCCCACAACTAAAGTACAAATAGGGAGTACGAATAAAAAGAAAAAAATATAAATTCTACTAATTAGAATACATGAACTACACTTGGTTAGTTTCATTCACAAATAATTTATGTAATTACTTAAAATTTATATTGAACAATAGGAAATAGTAATTTTTAAATCCACATTGCTATGTCCTATGTAATAAGGATTTAATCTACTTATACAGTCAAAATATTGTTATAGTTTATCCATATTGATAGCAATATCCAAGAAATATTCTTATTTTCAACTTGCTAGACATATTAACTGAATTTGAAAGGTAAAACCAAGTATGTCCCCAAAAAGCAACGATGAGGGTATTGGGTCTAATTAGGGCCAACCATACATGTAAAATAAAATCCATTTCACTTTTTAAAAGGATAGGTGGAAAATTAAAATTGAGCCGTGATAAATCGACGTGGCGAAACATGCACGATCTGTATGCAGCTAATGTGACAAAAGCATAGAACCATAGATCTTTTTCTTCGGGATACACAAGGAAAAGACCAACGGTTATGTACCCTTGCCATGTCGGCAGTGTACAGACCGCGTATGTTTTGTAGGGTCAATTTATCATTAGTCATTAAAATTACATGGATGGGAAAAGTAAAAGAAGATACAAATGATGATTCATGTTGCCTATCTCAATAATTAGGGTAAGATTTAAATGATGATTATGATATGTATGAAAGGATCTAAAATTATGATCAGACGTGAGATAGTTAAACAATTGTATGACTTTGTTCTTCCATGTAGTGAAGTGGTGGATATGGTTGATCATTGCTGTCGCAATTGTTTTATTAACAGTCCTTTTGCTCTACTTGGGGTGTAACAGACTCATATTAAAAGGTAATCTTTCTTAATTAATAGTTTAGTAAATGACTTTATATATATATATCAAAAAGTCATTTTCCCCCTTATTAATGTTCTCAAACAGGAGAAACAAACCAAGAGAAGGCATTATTAGAGTTGGAAACTCAACCTTCTCCCATGCTTGAAAAACATGGTAAAAAGGGTCATGAGTTGGTATTGTTCACTTTTGATAGCATAGTGGCTTCCACAGATAACTTCTCATCTGAAAATAAGCTCGGGGAAGGTGGATTCGGACCTGTTTACAAGGTAATTTTTTTTGTCATTTTTTCTTTTTGATAGGTAAATTGGTTGGAACACTAGATCAATTGCGAGTAGTAGTACAATTGTACCTGGCCTTACCCTTGGAAATTAGGTTCTTTCAACTACAATAAAATAGAAGTCTTTTATCATGGGGACCTGCAATCTGAGTACTATTTACATACCCTAAAGTTGATTAAATACCCACATTTAGATATATTTTTTGATTTATTTCAACGATTGATAACAAATAATGAAAAACAAAGTTGAGATTCTAAAAATTTTACGTAGTATCGATCACAAGACTAAAATACATGGAAAGATCGACTAAAAACTTGACATAACGAATTGTAGATGATTTCAAACCAAAAGAACCATCATTGATCGATTTTTATTCAAAGACGAAGCAAAAAAAAACATGAAAAAATTCAAGTTTTTTGGATATGTGTTCAAAATGCTTGAAAAATATTTGAAAAGGGCACCTTCTTCCTTCTCAAATCCTTTCCACTGGAAAGAAGTATCTGAAACTCGACTGGGATGCCAAAAATCCAATTTTTTGGATGAAAACGGTGAGTTTGAACGGTTAGGGCATTTTTGGCATTTCAATCGTGAGAAATGTGGAGAGTGGGGTTTAGGGACTGATTAGAAAGAAATTTTTTACTACATGGGCTATTAAGAGAAGACCTAAAACTTAGGGACTGATTAAAAAGAAATCCCTCCTCCGAGGTCCTTTAAATAATTTTCCACTACTTTTAAAGGACAAGATTACCTATCTATAAAAATTGATAGCATATCTTGAAGGGTATCTATATGATCCTACAATGTTGGACACCAAGTTTCCAATTCCACTAAAATATTAAACCATGGTTTCAAATCTCAAATGACGTCGTGCCTCGTTCATGGATGAGATCAAGTTGTCTCGAACGAGTCAACTCATCTCGGATGAGATAAAACATTTAACTCGGTTTATACTTATTTACTCATGTATATTTACATAAAAATAATTATAAATAATTCTATGAAATATAGAAGATTAGAAAGTTTTAGTCATAAATTCATATTTTATTTATATTACATCCTAAAATTCTAACAAAGATTAATTATTTTAATTAAATTATGCAAAATCCAGGTTGACTCAGACGAGTTTTACAACTCAACCGAGATTTCCAAAATATCAACTGATTCATATCATTTATCTCGTGAGATATGTGAAACCTGATATGTCGTGTAAATCCGGCTCGTTGGTGAATGATACCAAGATGACTCAAGTGAGTCATCTCCGTCTTGAATGAGATTTAAAACAATGACATGTTCAATTTATTTATAGACAAAATATGATGAATAATTATAATATACAGAAGTTTAATACCAAAAAAAAAAAGTCTATCACCATTAAGATTGTACCATTTGTGCTGTGTAAATGTCTTGTATTTTATTGGGGGTTGCAGGTATGGAGCTCCCAAACCAAAAAATTTTGGGTTTTGGAGAGGGCAATTATATAATATTTTCTTAACGATTTTCTATTTTTAAGGGTTTCTATTTTTGAGGAGATAGACACATTTTCTTTGCTCTCGATCTTTTAAATAGAGATTACTAGGACTATAAAACTTGAAAGAAAATAGTGATTCCTCTTGATCTGATCATTTTTCACAATTTGTATATTAAAAGCCTAAAATTATAAAACGTTCTTTCAAATTTTTTTAAACAATCAAGTTATTAAGTAGCACATAAAACTGCAAAGGATATCAGAAAAAAAATATTTTTCATTTTTTAGTAAAACATTTTTGAAAATAATATATTAATAAATAGGTTAAATGTTTTTGCAATTTCTTTTCATAATCTTTCTATGTTTTTCTATATTCTTGAATAAGTTAGATTAATCTGCTCTGCATTGAAAAAATACGAAGAAAAAAGACAAAAAAAAAAAGGCTCACACACAAACACACACAAAATATATATATATATATATATATATATATATATATATATATATATATATATATATAGATATATAGGGTGGTGTTCAGTTGACAATCTTAAAATGACAATACACTGCCAAAATGTTTGTCCTATGTGGGTTAGAAATTTTGGATTGAGCTGATTTTTTGTGAGGATGATCTCTATGGTAAGTAGATAATCCTCACCAAAAATCAGTCCAATCTAAAACTTATAACCCCATCAAAATTATTTTAAAATTGTGAACCGTTGATTTGTTACAAAAAATTTGTAAACCACTTTTTATGGACTTAGAAGTTTTAGATTTGGCTGATTTTTGGTTAGGATGATCTCCTCACCATGGAGATCATTCTCACAAAAAATCAGCCCAATATAAAACTTATAAGCCACATAGGACAAAACTTTTGTCAGCATTTTGTCATCCTAAGATAGTAAGCTGAACACCTCCCATATTTATATATATGTTTAGAACATAACCTAATGTATAAAGATTGAAATTCCCTCTAATACTCTAATATCCCCCCCCCTCCCCCTCAAACTCGCGATGTGACTGCAAGAAGCATAGAGAGTTTGCCAAGAAGAAAGAGGAAGTGTTGAACGGTGTGAGATTTCGGGGAAGAAATTGCCTAACTACAACGAGGATGAGATGATGGTGTGGTTCTAACGATGGTGGCGTGTGAGATGGCAATCAATGTCAATGTGTCTAATACACTCATGAAACACAGGGTTGTGAGCAATCTAAATGGCACTCCCATTATCACAGTACATAGGAGTTGTGGTGGAGAGATGAACTCCCATATCTACAAGCAATCGACGCAACCAAACTATCTCAACAATGGTGAAGGCCATAGCATGGTACTTGACCTCTATTGAAGAACAAGAAACAATAGACTACTTCTTGCTTTTTCAGAAGATGAGAGTCACCTAGAAAGACATAGAAGTCCGTAGTGGACTTGTGAATTGAGGGATCGCCAACCTAATCAGCATCAGAGTAGACTTTAAGATCTAGAAAAAAAAAGTGGAAAGAAACAGTAAACTATGATGTAGAGTCCCCCAAAAATATCGAAGAATGTGAAAAACGACAACCCAATGAACAATAATAGAAGAAGAGGCAAATTGACTAACAATATGAACTGCATATGCAATATTGGGCTAAGTGACGGTGAGATAGACTAAGTTTCCAACAAGCTCAAGAGGGGTCTCATCAGTCCAAGAATCAATTAGGTAGGCTAACTAAATGATGTTAGAAGTGTACTTGGACTGAGAGAGGATATAGCCTTTAGGAGAGGAGGCTACCTTGATGCTAATAAAGTAGCGTAGGAGTCCCAAATCCTACATCTCAAATTAGTGAGGTAACTAAAGTTTGAGCAATCCCATCACAGTCATCTCTAGTCATAATCATATCATCAACATAGAGAATGATAAGGTTGCATCCAATAGAAGTGGAACGAATGAACAAAGTAGAATCATGACCATTAGAGCGGAAGCTAAGTGAAACCTACAACTGTAGAAAACTTTGCAAGCCATGCCCAATGTGCTTATTCGAGACCATATAAAGCCTTTTTGAGTCCACATATCTTTCTAGGATTATGGAATACTTTAGGAGGAGGAGCATGTAAACTTCTTCAATGAGATCCCCATTAAGGAAAGCATTTTTGACATCCATGTGAGAAATATGCTACTGAAAAGTAGATGCAATTATAATCAATGTGTGAACAATGGTCATTTTTGCTATGGAAGCAAAGGTTTCTTTATAATCAAATTGTATTGTTGGGCTTTGCGACCAGTCGGGCCTTATACCTTTCAATAGATTAATTAGACTTGGTCTTCATTTTGTAGACCCAACGAGAATCAACAATACACTTTCTAGGTGGAAATAATACTAAATCCCAAGTCCATGTCTTATGTAATGCATAAAGCTCCTCATTTATAGCTTGTTGCCAAAGTGGATCAAGAACAACTTCCTTGTAAGAGTTGGGCTTAGATAGACTACAAATAGATGTTAAGAAGGAAGAAAATTAACAGAATAACATGAATAGTCAGTAAGCTTGGGATGAGGATTACGACTACGTTGAGGATATTGAGAAGGATCGGGATCAAGATTTGTAGAATCTACTAGAGAGTGTCAAAAGAGGAAGACTAGTACTTGTAAAAAAAAGAACTTGGTTTTTATGAATGTAAATGTTAAGAAAAGAAACAATAGGAGCAGGTGTAGGAGCATCGACCTTTGAAATACTATTAGTAAAATGTAAATCGAAAAATTTAGCAAGTTTACAACCACTACAATCAGAAATATCATGAGTTTGCAAATTTCCTAAAGCATAATGGAAGCTAAATATCTCAAACGAGAACTAGAAACATGTCCAAGGTGAGAATGCCATAAGTAAAAACTAGATAAAGTAGAACTATGATGAAAACATGATAAATCGACACTAGAGGCAACAATATTAGGTACATGAAGCTCTTCCATCTTTACAGTCCATCCCAATTAGCCTCTATGAATAAAGGTCTTGCACAGAAGAAGAGGTAGATATGACATGTATTGAATATCCAGAATCTCATAACTAACCAATAGAAATAAGATTTAGAATAAGTTGAGAAATACAACAAACATCAGAGAAAGCCAAATGAGGGGTAACAATGGAATCAATACATGCTAATGACATGGATGTGTCATCAATAGTTATAATAGGAATAAATGATGAATATGGAAATAAAGAAGCAAATAAGGAGGAATCATATGTCATTTGATGGGAAACTCTTGAGTCAAAGAATTAGGTAGATTGAGATAGACCTTAGGGTGTCGACGATGACAAACCTACAAGAGAGGAAGAGGTGAAACCTTAGGTTGAGTGGAGAGGAACTTTTGGAATTGCTCTGCAAGTCCTAACAAAGTAGAGGTGGAAGTTGAGGAATCTCCAATGGAAGGTGCAATCATTGTGGAAAATCCATGGAGGGAAGAAACTACTGTGTTATAGTATTGCCTAGGCTTCAAAATAGGTTAAGGTTGCTGGCCTCGACTAAGTAACATAAGGCATCGAGCCTTTTAATGGCCATTCTACTTTCAAAAATTGCACTTGTCAATCTCAACTCTCGATTTATGCCAACTCTGAATCTACGTATGGATGGTGGTTTAGAGGAAGCAACCCTAACCACTTGATTGAATATAGTGAGAAAACCCTTTCCAGATTATGACTTGAGGCGCACTTCCTCAGCCAGAAGCTCACTAACTACATAATCAATAGAAGGAAGAGGGTTGTGGTGGATAATGGAAAGTGCCTCAAAGACATCACGGAAAGCCGTCAAGAATTGAACAAGTTGTTGCTCCTCTTGATAAGTCAAATTGGGTGCAAAAGAACAAGGAAGAGTGGACTCAGTGAGAGCCAACTGATCCCAAAAGTTAGTCATGACAGCATAGAAGTCTTAAATGATTTTATCTCCCTGTTGAACTGCTCTAACGTACTTGGTCGTCTCATATTTGGCTAGTTGAGTACTAATAGATTGTTCATCATAATTATTGAACTAGGTGATAATCTTGAAATTATTGACTTCCCATGTATCTGTTCTATTAGTAGGCATGTTCATATCCCCAGTAATATATCCCCACATCTTCTTTACTTAAAAAAAAATTCATACCATTACTATAATAAGAATAATTATTTCCATCAAGTCGCACACTAATAGACTAAAGTGAATTGTCTCATTCAATTGACATGGCAATCCAAAAATAATGCAAAATAACTAAGTAAAAAAAAAGGCTTTGATGCTAGAAGAATTCTCAAAAGAGAAGAGATGTACCACCAATCTGAATCTACTCACAGACATGTGCCACAAATCGGCTCAAAAGTCCACTCTACAATAGACACTAGCTGAAATCAATTCCAACTGAAGCTATGGTCAAAAAATCATAGTCAAATTGAGGAGTTGATGAGGGTTGGACTTGCTCATTGTTCAATCATAGATTCAATGAAATAAATCTAAAATTTATCAAGAAACGATTTGAGATTGATTTAGGGTTAATTTGAAAATTGCAATTAAGCTATTTCATTCGATATTGCAATTGGTATGAGCGAATCAATATATTGAGGTTGGATGATAAAAAAGATTCGAAGTTACAAACAAGAGCCTTAGAATCAAACCGCTCTGATACCATGTTAGTAAATGTAAAACCTAAGAAGAAGAAGGAGAAGATGAAAAGAAAAAAACATTCTTTGTGCACTAGTCTGCTATGCATTACAGAATTAGAGGAAAAATGAAAAAGGAGGGGGGGGGTCTTATATATATATGCTCAGAACATGACCTAATGTAAAAAAAAGAATGAAACGTCCTTTAATACTCTAATAACTTGGACCATTAAAAGGAGGGGGATAAACTTTCACATGCTCAATAACCCTGGACAAGTGCCCCATGTGGTGTCTCAATTGAGCTTTTGATATTAAATTATGAATATCAAATTGGCATAAAATATTTCGATGTGACAAACCAATCAATCTACTACAATGTTGATAACTTAAAGGTCTTGGGCCCTCATCATAGAGATCACCGTCACAAAGAAGAGACCAGATCTTATGCACCCATGGTGGAGGATTGAAACCCTCCTTTCACACCTCAACATATGCCACTTAAGCCCCAATCCAAGGAATTAATGGCTAAAATTTCTCATTTTAAAATTTTCCTTGGATTGTGGCTTACGTGGCATGTGTTGAGTTGTGGGATGAGGATTTCAATCTTCCACCTTGGATACATACGATCTAGGGCTGCAACCTAGGTGGGCTAGCCCGAGCTCAACCCAATTGATGGGCGAGCTTGGGCTGAGTTATGTAAAAGATGAGTTGAACTTGGGTTAGAATATCTCAATCCGGCCTCAATTCAGGTTGAGGGTTCGATCAACCCAACTCAACCCAAACCTGATGTTATATACTAATGTATAAATATATTTATATTAGTTATAGATTTTTTTATTTAACTTTTTTATTGCATCTTATTATGGCTTACGGAGAATTGGATATTATTGTGGGCTTTGGTTTAGTATGGTTTGCCTAACTCTCTAATGGTGTTTTAATTGAAGGTAGCATGCGATTTTGTTTACGAATGGTTTTGTTTTCGATGTTGTATTCCTTTTTAAAAATAATATTTTGTTTGCTAATTGAAATGAAATTAAGGTCATTCAACAAGCCCAATCCAGCCAACCCGCCCGAAATTACCTAACTCGGGCTAACCCGGGCTCAACCCTATTTTAAAAGATCAAGCTTAGGTTAGTGAGCTTAAGCTCAATGGTCGAGTTGAATTGAGCTCAGGTTGAGGGTTCTACTACTTGGATAGAGCCTAGGTTTACCCACCAATTCACCTAGGTTACAGCCCTAATACAATCTGGAGTCCACAAAGAAAACACCCCTTTTGGAACTCCAAAAACCCACCAAATATGCACTCAAGTTAACAATGAAATACCTAAATATAGTTTATTATTATTTTTTAGCTTGTAATCCATTACAGACAATCATATGTTCTTGAATCAAACATGGTTAATATGATTGTGATTTATTCTTTTGTGGAATTTTTCTTTCTTATATCTAATTATTTCCTCAAAATGAGAAAAATTAAATCAAGATTATTATTTTAGGGAAAATTTCAAGATGGACAAGACATAGCAGTGAAGAGACTTTCAAGAAGTTCAGGACAAGGGTTAAAGGAGTTCAAAAATGAGATTGAACTAATTGCCAACCTACAACACACGAATCTTGTAAAGCTTTTGGGTTGTTGCATCCAAGGAGAAGAAAAGATGCTAATCTATGAATACATGCTCAATAAAAGCTTGGATTTCTTCCTATTCGGTTTGTGATTCTTAATTTCAAATATACATATTTATTTCATTTTATTTACTTCCTAACTTATCTATATATAGAACATGATCTTTTTTTCAATTTTATATTTTCAAGTACTTTAATCTATGCCTTGGATGATGGTATGTTCATCTAGAGTTAAAAAGTAAATTAGGATAAGGGGCAAATGATGATATAAATGCATTGGATAAAAATGCAATTATCAAAGACAACCATGGCAATAACATATGAATCAGGATCTAGGGAAATGTCCCATTCCTATAGAATAGAAACGGTGTCTAAGTGGCACGTTTTGATTGGAGTTTAAAACACATTGGGCTCTTAAGCAATCCATTTTCTATAAAAGCACGCAGCCCGATGTGTTTAATCTCCAATCATAACGTGCATTGTAGACAACGTATGTTGCTATAGGAACGAGACACCGCTTTGGATCGCAACTCATAGCATATTCTTGGTCTATTTATGTAGTTTTATTTCTCTTCGACATGACTAAAGTGTACATAAAACACAACTTAACGTCTATATGTACACATTTTAATTTATTTTGTTGCAGAACCCACGGGAAGGAAGCTACTAGATTGGAGGAAACGCATCAACATCATTGAAGGGATTGCGCAAGGACTTCTTTATCTTCATAAGTATTCTAGATTGAGAGTGATTCATAGAGATTTGAAAGCCAGTAACATTTTACTAGACGATGAAATGAATCCAAAAATATCAGATTTCGGCATGGCAAGAATATTTGGGTTGAAAGAATCTGAAGCAAATACAGATAGGATTGTTGGGACATAGTAAGCAAACCATCATATTTTGTATTTGTTTATAGTTTTGCACATGCATGCTCACATGTGCATATTTACGCTACTTTCTAATACCATTTGTTTTTAAATGGTTGAATTTAGTGGTTATATGTCTCCTGAGTACGCAATGGAGGGCATTTTCTCTGTGAAGTCAGACGTGTTCAGCTTTGGAGTGTTATTGCTTGAGATTTTGAGTAGCAAGAGGAACACCAGCTTCCATAATTTTAATTACCATCATCTCAATCTTATAGGATATGTAAGTTGCTAATATGAAACTTTAATTATTAGTTTTTTTTTATATTAAAACATTTGATTTTTAAGTTTGAGTTTGTTTAATATGATAAGTGAATCTTCTTGACTTGCTTCAGGCATGGGAATTGTGGCAAAAAGGTGCGGGTATTGAGCTAATAGATCCAATGTTGAATACATCATGTCCCGAAGAAAAGATGTTGAGATGCATTCATGTGGGGCTCCTATGCGTACAAGATAGCGCAAGAGATAGACCCACCATGGTAGATGTTGTTTATATGTTTGCTAATGATACAATGCCTTTGCTTGCTCCGAAGCAGCCAGCCTTTTTTATTGGAAGAAGTGTGGAAGGGGTTGATTTACGCAAAGACAAGTCAGAAAAGTGTTCCCTAAATGGTTTGACCATGTCTGAGATGAAGGCAAGGTAGGGTTGGGATTTTCAAAGTCATTTAACTGAACTTTGGACAAATTAGCATAGATTAGGTTGATTCTATTTTTATGGAAAAGTTTAAAACATATGCTGAGTGGATTTACAGTATATCAAAGAATCTGTTCAGGACCAATTTCGAGTCCAATAAATCGAATAATGTATGGTGTGTTTTGAACAGATTTGTTGTGCTGTCAGTAATCTGAATTGTATTCTGCACACAATGTGTGGAAAACACATACAAAGCTAGATTTTTCAAAACTATTTTATGTCTATCAGACAATAAAATAGTGTGCTAAATGACGTGATGGATTGATTCTGTCTAACATGTTCAAAGCATGTTAGATATAGGATATGATCAACACAATTTCACATGTGTTATGGTATATATTGGAGATATAGCCCTAACGGTGTGTTTGATTGCAAAAAAAAATTTAGTTGGCAAATCATTTGCCTAGAAAATGATTTTCAAGGCAAATGATTTGTCAAGCAAATCCTATTCTACTGTTTGGACACAACATGGAAAATTTTGTGGAAAATTATTTTTGTTTTTTGAATTGCAGAAAAAAACAAAAACCATTATTCTAATTTTACTTTTATGATAACTATATAAAAATAACAATAAAATCATTTTTTGTGGGGAAAGATTTGAATTATTACACCATAATTTCTTAAATAATTAGAGAAATACTATTGGCACCCCAATGTTTTTAGAGATCTACTATTGGCACCTTACATTTTAATTATTCCACCCCAATTTCTTAAATTATTAATCACCCTCAAAATAATTAAAACACTCTTCAAACATTACAAAGGTTTGGCTCAAATTATAATCTCAACATTATAACACTCGTTCAAGCAATTTTAGTAATTGTTTACAATTATGATTATGCTCATATAAAATCCTAAACCTAAAAATAGATTAAATCTTACAAATAATGAGATAGTTCACTACGTCATAATGCGCAATAAACGACTGTCTTGGACAGTCGTTTTTGAAAAGAACAACGCTCTTGCCGTCGCATGAGCAGTCGTTTTAAAAGGAGTCACGTTTAAATTGTGACTACCAATAAATGTCGAAAACAACGACAATTTTAGACTATCGAAACCAACGATAGCTTTAAACCGTCGAAAAAAATGACTGTTTTAGACTATTGAAAAACTCGACTGTTTTAGATCGTAAAAAAAAAGACTGTCTTAGACAATCGTTTATTTGGATTTATCATAAAAAAAATTATTTTTCTGGATTTATAATTTAAAAAAGGGATCATTACATTTAGCACAAATAGTGGTTTAAAATTTTGGTACAATAAAGGAACTAAAATACGAGATTCATCAATCGAAACATTCAATCAATACGATTCGTAAAATACAACTTTTGGAAGATTCATAAATTGGGTTAGTAAACAAGCACAATTATAATAAAAAGTTGAGAACTGAGTTTAATATTCAAAAACACGCCGTAAGGGAATTCTTTATTTCTTCTCCATTGAATCTCAATATAATCACCAAGGCGTAAATCATCTAAACAATCAGATTGATGAAGATAGTGTGCAGGAGTATCAAGGAGCGGTGCTCTTAGCCTATTCCATTGCACACCTACCTCTATCATTGTTGTCCGCTGTCCATGTGGTGGATACCTAAAATAAAAACCACCCGAAGATCAATAAAGGTCCAAATTCTCACTAATAGATCACAAAAAGGTAATAATGCCTTTATAAATCAGTTAGTAAACATGAAAACAACGCCAAATTCGTAACTCATGTTAAAGTAGAACAACATAGGCCACTTGAAGTTGTTGGGATTCAAGTTTGAAGAAGGCTATATAGCGTGATACCTTGCATGAAAAGTGTCCGTGGGGCTATCATAACTAAGCTCGGCTTCATAACAAGACAACATAAATCCAACATGTTCATGCTGAACTAGAAGATAAGAACAAAGTTTTTAGTAATTTTCTAACAGAACAAGGCATCAACAATTGAGTGCCACACATCAAGCATCTAAGCTTATATCATAAAAAAGAGTTCCAAGATATTTAGAGCTCAAAGAAAGATTTATCTTCGATGTTTGATGTACCACATAGACACCATACATTGTTAATTGAACGAGACACCGCTCTGGATCACAACTCAAGCAAGACATTTAGAACTCAAAGATAGATTTTTCAACTGAAAAAGAATAGATTTTTAGAAGTAAGAACTATAAAAGACAATAGTAATCAACCAAAATATAAAATCATAATTAAAATAATGTATCTATGGTTGATACCTCACGGTAATAGACCTGATCTGGGAACCACAACTTGCTGCTTTCAAGAGAAAGATACCAAGACATGATCGAATCACCTAGCAAAGAATTCCTTGGTCTTACACTATTTTTGTGCTTTGATCTAACCTATGACATAGACATGACACAAGATAGAGACCTAACCAACCCTTTCTTCTTCTTTCGATTCACGACATTAGAATCCTTGTGTATTCGAACTAATAAGCATTTGTTGATAGCCTTAGAGCAAATAAAGGATCAAGATCTATTTATATAAAGGGAAACACAATTAATAACAAAACAGCAGATTCCAATGAGCTACCTTCAGATGATGTACTATAAGACAAATGGGTAGAATCAACATCACTACTCCATATAGATTATAATTTATGTATATATATATACACAAATAAATAAGTAGCGGAAGTCTAACTACATTTACTAACGTAAGATAGATCAGAGTGCATAAGAAATATATAATATACAGGATTTTTATAGTTTTCTTTTACTAACAAAATCCTAATGCTCAACCAAAAACCTATGATATAACATGGACGAAACTGAAGCAAGCTAGTAGGTCTAGTCCTAGTGCTTACCAGGTAATGGACTTTGGTCATCAATCTGACCCACCATATGATCCTCAGTAGATTGCTTTACACCAATCTCGTCAAATGTAGGATCTGTAGCTAAAAAAATGAATAGGAAATGATGAGTAACACGGGTTACCTAGTAGGTAAACAAACTATTCTGACTAATAACCTCTCCTAGCATGAACGAGTAAGCATTCTCAATTATTTCAATACATACAAAGTTTTACAAGAAAAATTACAATTAACTGGTACAGATAGTTAATGATGAGCTACTAAACCGTTAAAATTCACATTACATTAATCAACAATACTCATACTATTACATTTTTTTATACAACTCTAATTGATAAACTTAAAATAATAAACATGTTTTTCATTTTATAATTCAAAATAATACAACAGATAGATAATACATAATGGTGGAGTAGTGGAATTGGAGAGTTGGGATTTTACGATTGAATAGTTCCTAATCGGGACCCGATTGTTCTAGATATGATCGATGTAGAACCCCATTGTACCTGATTTTGTGGTTGATCGATGCATTACCATTGTTGGTTGACCATTTTTTTTTGACTCAAGTTAGCTGTAGACCTTGAATGGAGATCAATTATTTGATTACTATAGGCTATTAGTGATCATTGACTAACCATCTTCGTCTATGCCTATCAAGTATGCATATGATTCCAATTATACATCCCTACTTGTGTACGACTCACCACCTTTACATTACATGTTCACTGAAAAAGATGAAAAATGAATTAATCTGGATTTCAGTTGTGACACTTTTCTCATATGTGTCCCATAACGGTTGTCCCTACCGTACATCCCAGGATAGTATATCACTCTGGATGATATGACGGACTACCCTTTCATGTATTCGCAAGCTCTTTAACATTTCACAAAATAGCTATAAATACATATCATTTTTTCTATGAAAAAATATAAGAAATTAACATTATAAAATTGAAAATAGATATCTAGTTTCCTACCATGCAATTGAACCCCTACACTAAATTAAATAACAGTATAGAAATTTAAACAGCACTTCGCTCTAACTGAAAATAAATAAACATGCAAGTCACCTCATAACAATAGAAACTAAATTAACCCAGGATATATGTTCATCGACCCGCACATAGCAACACAATTTAAAATACAAACATCACCCTTCGGATGTGATTTTGACATTTTATCGTTTCATCCATTTTTCTCATTTTTTCGGTATTAGCACTCTTTGAACCTTTCGATGTTTATCCAATCAAGGTAATTTATTTAATATAAAATTATCTTTTAAATTTTAAAATTCATTTTATCATTTAAATTGAAAAATTACAAATTTGGATTAAAATGGGGTCCAAGTAGTGATACATGACCGAACTAGCAAAATTCACAGGGTTCTTTGATAAAATGTCTCACCCACATATAAATTATTATAAAATATAATTAAACACATCAAACACATATATTTCTCATGAATTTAAAATAAACGAAGAAAGAGAAGAGAGAGAGAAAATAATGGGTTGGATTTGTAGAGCTCGATATCGCGAACAATTCTTTTTTTATCGTCAATTGTCAATAGAGTCTCGTTCGCGACGAAACTGTGAGTCAAGTTGGTTAAAATCCAATATTTAAAAAAAGTTTGCTAGTTTTTGACGGATTGGGAAAGACAATGAGATAAAAAAAAATTAAAATTCTTTATATAAAAAAATATTAGGACGAAATCGATATTTTTGAAGTTATTTCCATTTTTTTCAATAATTCGACTTTCTGGACTTCGAAAGTGGTGAGTAAATACTCTATTTTTTTTTATTTATAATTTTTCGTTGTAAACCTAATGATGTGATCGAATTCTTTCGATTTTCTTTATAACAAAAATTCATTTTTTTAACCCGTCTAACCCGAAAATCGAGGATTTTGTAACTTTTTCATTCGAACTCGAATTTGAGCGTGCTTACATACTATAATATGTTTTTTGACCATTTTGAATCCAATGGTTAGGTTAAATTCCATTAAAAGTGAATAAAATAAATTCTAAAATTTTACCCTAAGTCCCACATTTTAAGAATTTTCTATAAATTTCACTATTTGATCTTTCTTGAAATATGAATTAAAAACTTGAGGTATTAAAATTTTGTCCTTCACCAATCTCACTATCCTAACTTTGGAGATGTACCCCAGACGTTTATGTCACAAGATAGAGACATTTTTATTTATCAAGTCATGTTTCAAACCATTATTTGAATGTAAAATAAATAAAAATTTGGATAATTATAATTCAAATTAATTTTATATAAACCATTAAATAATATATCAAATTCAACTAAAATTGAATGTAAATTTTTCTTTACTTTCCACTTTCAAAAAAATCGAATAACTTAAATTATCTAATTTAGATAAAGAAATCAAATTTTTAGATATAGTAGAAATATAAAAGTGCTCTCCAGATCCATCTGATGACCAGTCTCCAATACCAAGTGATAGGTTCCTACAGCTTGTACTTGTGTTCCAAGATGATTTCCCATAAAAATTGACTTTTCACTTTGCATCAACTTCCTGCTTGAAAGGAATCCCTGCATCAAATTAGTAATATGAGTTATGACTCATGAATTAACTCACCAGGTATTTGAAAGAAATTTAGCTAGATTTTATTTATAACATACAAAAAAAGAAACATATCTTTCTTTTTGAAATAATTTTTACGTTTTGCGCAATCTTTTTTCATGTGTCCAACTTTGTCACAAAAGTAGTACTTGACATTATTGTTGTTTCTCCCTTGAGCTTGATTTGCATTCCCAGGCTCTTTACCTTACCCTGATGAGTTCTTCTTCAATTTCTTTGACTTTTCTCCTTTCTTTTTTACTCCTTGAGACATCATAAAAATAGTATGTTTTCATTCCCGTCTCAATCTCATTTCTTCTTAAATGCACATACTAGTCAGTTCATTTACGTTCCACTTATTCTTATTGGTGTTATAGTGAATCTTGAAGGGACTGAGCTGAGTTGGAAGAGAGTTGAGAATAAATTATACTATGAAGGATTCATCCATACTCATTTCTAATGCTCTAAGTTTCATAGTTTAAGGATATGATCTTGAATTTCCCGCACCCCATCGTATTTCATAGTTGTCAAAGCAGCCATCAAAGTGTTCACAAGTGATTTATCAACAGATTTGAACTTTTCTTCTACACTCTTCATATATTCCTACACACTATTAGTTGGAGGTAGGGATGTTTTGATGTTGTTAACGATCATCATCCCTATAAACATCAAATTAAGCCTATTCAATCTTTCCAAATAAAAAAGTAAATTCTCATAATCTACCTGATTGTTCTCAATGAGGTCCGTAGGTTTTGCAAAAATTGGTGTTTGGTCAAGATCTTGAACACTTAGAGTGAATTGGATGTGCTCATACCATTCCAAAAAATTGGATTCAATAAGGATTAGGATGGTATAGGCATAATAGTACAATGAACCGGGAACTGAAATTAAATAAGGACAATGGTCTAATAAGTGCCTTGAGTTTTTATTTGATAATGATGAAGTTATTAATATCGCCAAAATTTATCCTTTGGATTAAACTAATTAGGTTACTTATAAGGCTAATATAATTTACATAATTTATTCAGTTAGTTTTGTTACCTTTGGGTATCTAATTTTAATTCTGTTAAAGTCATGTAGATAATATTACTTTAATCTGATTTCAATCAATTAAATGAAATTCTTCTTTGGACTAATCTTATTTACGTAATTGAATCTTCTATTGTAAATATTATTATTTTTTAATGTCATCCCGATGACCAAAACTTAATACAATTAGAAATGTCATAAATTTTACTAATTTATACAACTTTGACAGCTACAAAATTAATAGAATTTTTGTATACCTGAATTGACCGATAATATTTATTAAACCTTTAGTTTACTCTCCAAATGTTTCAATAATAATATTGCATAAAATTGTTATAGTGTAAGGTTACAATTATGGAAAGCTAATGAGCAAGGAATATTAAAACAATGGCAATAAGGAAATCAACAATAATGGGTAATCTTACTACTTAATGATTCAAATAAGGTTATTGGTAATTCCAACTATGAATTCTACAAGTTTTGCTAATTGCAAATTGAAAAACTAAAAATATGAATTTCTAAGATCCACACTAAAACTAAAATTTGAAACTTTAATGGGTTCATGAAACCCAAATGAAATTCGAAATCTAAAATTTGTGGGTTTGAATGTCCCAAGCAAAATCGAAATATGAAATATATGGGTATAGTACCCTAAACTAAAAACAAAATCTATGAGTATAATATCCAAAATGAAAATCAAAATCTATGAGTATAGTAGCCAAAACAAAAAATCTGAATTTATGAGTATAATACCCAAACCGAAAATCAAATTCTATGAGTATAATACCCAAAACAAAAATCTGAATCTATGAGTATGGATTTAATAATCATAAAGTTTCTATACGATTTCAAAATAAGTCTAGCTAGTATGGCAACAATCATGCATGAATAGACTTTAATCCCAGATATAGAGATTCAAGAACCTATGGCTCGATACCACAAGTGAGATTTACAACATACAAAATCTTTATTCACATAACTAATGTCTATAATTTCCAAGATCAAGAATCATTCATATATCTCAAGAAATCTATTCATGTTCCTAAATATCAAAAATTTTAGGGTACGTACCTTGTGCCATAAGTGAAATCGATGATCCAAATATAATTGGAGATGTGCCTTTTTGTAATCCACGTGCCAATGATCTGATGTGCGCAATCCCCAATCGTGAACATTTGTTTCACGTGTTCTTTAATTTTTCAGACTCACATTTTCTCTCCTCTCTATGTTGGATCGGCTAGAGTTCTAGTGATTGATGGAGATCACCACTTTTTAAAACCCTATGTGTATGCATGTATCACTTTTATTATGGGGTGTCGATCCACTTAAATAGATGGAAATAGAGGGCCTATATTTCTTTTTTTAGTAGGATTCGTATCCATCAAGGTTTCCTACTAAAACCTAAAAAGTATTTCTAATTCCGATATTACTAAAATTTAACATTAATTTAATGACGTCCTTAATTGTATAGAATCCTTGTACAAGTTAAATACTCAAAACATGCAGGTCAATTGGGCCACACGATATTGGGGTCTACCACATAACTCTTCAAGATAAACCAAAACTAAAACTCAAGCCACTAAAAGAAGGTGGGTATGAAATCATTGTTTGAAAAGTGATTTTAATGAACGATCTATTTTTATCTCATTCTTGTCCTTGTAATATATTTTTTTTTTTTGAATTTTCAGTTGTGTTGTAAAAAGAAAGTGATTAAGAAGACTGTGGTGTGAGTGAAGATTGAAGAAAATATTGGGAGACGAAAGATTGAAGACCACCTTCTGATTTCTATTAATGGAGAAAATATGGTCAAAACCCCATTAAAGAATTTCCTTATCCAAGGTAGTTTTTCTTAATTTCTTAAAAAAGATAATGGGTGTTTCTTTTCTAAGATCTCTTAAGTTACTACTCATGTAGTCAATTTTCTTGTATGTAAAGTGTTTCTGGGTTTCTTCACTGTAATGACCTGAAAATCCTAAAAATGTATCTCGAGGAAAGAATTTTAGATCCGTGCATTGATTTAAAAATATGGATTCTTAATTTTTAATATTTGAGAAAAATTAACTTCACCAATAGATTTAGAAGGATAAAAAAAATATATTTTAGCCTGTAAGCACGTCTAAATCTGAAGTCGATTGAAAAAGTTATCAAATTCTCGAGTTTCGCATTAGATATTTTTCTAACATGTAAATGACACTTTAGAGACGTAATTTGAGGAAACCAATCATACTATTAGAGTATAAGTTTGTCTAATTCGGCATTCGAGAAAAATAATTCCCAAAATGACAAGTATGTCCCAACTTAAGTTATATAAATATCTGAATTCTATTAGAAAAATCAGATTTTTCTTATTCTCCTCTCTAAACAAATCTCAACCATTTTCCTTTGATATTTGAAACTCAGATCTACGCCAAACGAGAATGATCCGAGCTTAGCCGCAAGAAGGAAAGTTGTTCCTCTCGCCGAGGGTTATGCGTGGATGCAAAGAAATCTGATTTTAGTCAGAAAAAAATTTTAGAGATTGGCTGGAGGTGATTTTAAACTCCGTTTAACCGTTGAAAATAGCTTGAAGTAGGTTGCCTTTCCTTCTACCTTCTAGTTATGCGATAATTTCATAGAAAATCCATGTGATTGTCGATAAATCGATCGTTTCATTAAGTTTATACATATTTGAACGATTTGAATCATGTTTGCATGCTTATTTATGATTAGTTTTAGTTCATTTGATGTAATATAAGCATTTTATAGTTGGTATAATATTTGGATCGATTTTGGTCGAGTTTCGAAAAAAAAAAAAATCAGATCCGAATGTTGAGTTTGGTTCTAATTTTTTTTATGTTGCTTCCATATAGTATGTATACCCATTTCCTACCTTTATTTCATTAAAAATAATTAAGTATTACTTTAAGTTCTTTAATAAATAAATAAATAACCCGTTTTAAATTTTGACTTTGAAAAATCATTTTTTCAATACTTAGCCAAATTCTCACAGATTTCCAACTTTTACGTCTTATGGTTTTATCTTTGTTTCCGAGTCTTTCGACTCAACCAAAATCATCGAATGGAATTGGTTGATACTATATGGATTTCGAATTACTTTAAAGGTGAAATTACTTTGATAGATATTTAGAAAGTTAGATGATAGATTGATTGATTTAATTGATGGATGGATGGAGAGAACGTATGTTCTTGACTGATTGATGGGACAGTGCCTCCAGTTCTACGTAGTGGTCATGCCACGTAAAACGTGATTGATAGATAAAGAGATGAGATGATTGATGGATGGAAATGATAGATAACTGTCACTAGAGGGCACTACCAGACTTTGTTTGTATTTTCGATTAAAAGAAATGATATATTATATACAAAATAAACTATTCTGTTTACCAGTAAAGGTTTGTAGAAAACTCATAAAGAGTGACGCGTTGCTGTGTACCCGGAAGCGGTGAGTCAATCTAGGATAACACTAGATGTTATATGCTCTTCGGTAGTATGGGATACCTTAGAGCATATTACAGCTTATGAAATCCGAGAATTTCTCCTACTTATTTCTTGGGGAACGATGTGTGTAAAGGCGGTCTCTGTATAGTGTAGAGCTAGGCGGGATTCACATGAATTGCCTCTTGATAGGCTTCGACGCGAGGGGTCTCCTGGACTAGTTAGTGATCACTATTAGTCTGTAGTCGTCAAACGGTCGACCTCACTGTTAGTTGAACTCAGTATTGGGTTCTTGGTCAACGACCAATCTGAGCTGAATAAATGGTCATCCAACTGTGGTATGCTAGACCTGCCACAAAATCAGATTATAATGATGGGATTCCACATCGGAGGTTAAGTTTGGAATATCGTATTGCCATAGCTGAGGCGGTTATCTCAGCGTGTTCCTCTGCTCTCTTATCGATTACACCGCCGTGTTCTTATTATGTATTTTTTCCTTATTTTGTAATGATTGATAGATGTTTTTATTTAAAAGATGCATATGTTACTTTAAATGATTGAAAATGATAGATTACAAGTTATTATAACTGTTTACTGAGTATACTTAGACATTTATCGTATGTTACATTATGAAAACTTACATCATTTAATTGTTTTGATGATTACTCGTGCATGTATGACTCGCTGTTAGAACGGTGTTCATCCTGTTGAGTAACATTCCCTTGTTACTCACCTTATCCTTTATATTTCAGATTATTCAGCTCTTGAAGAGCCGTTATTTGAAGAGTCTTGTGAGGAGGTCCCCGAAGAGGAGTAGATTGATGTCTTGCCACCACCGTGTCTTTGAGGATTAGTAGAGGATCCTAGCGGGTTTTGCTTGTAGATAAGAAACATGTTAGTTTAGAAAATTTTTAACCTGATGTATTATGAGATTGAGGATCTTGACTTATATCAGTATTTGTCGATTTCTTTCGCTTACTCTAAACTCTCGTATAGATGTTAGTTAAATGTTTATTCCGCTGCGTATATTTTCTTTCCATAAGTATTATTATTTGTGAATGTTCTATCAGGTTGTATAATTGTTTACCTCACACCTCGAGATTCTCACTGATGAATCATAGGGATTCGTGTTAGGATTTCGGGGTGTGACATTCACCGTTATTTTTGTTTCAAATTCTTTGAAGAAAACACAATTCTTCACTTTTCTTCTAGAATAATGGGTTTGTAATTTAACCTAAAATCTGTGGTTCTTTTGATTCTCTTCCTTACTGAACCTCAACAAATATAATGAGTCACACACACACACACACACACACACACACAGCTTGTTAATATTCATAGATACCCACCTCAAATAATCTCATCATTGAATTTATCACTCATGTCTTCAAGGGACATTAAACAAGTAGAGAGGTATTGGACAAAATGCTCATGGTCACATACACCTCAAGCCATAATCAACCAGGCCTTAATATCCCCATCAACCTAACCCAACAACTACCACCACCACCAACAACCCAACCACTGAGGAACAAATCCCATCATTACTATTGAGCAAGAAGACAATTTAAAGGATGGATGGACGGTGACTTCAATTAGATCTTTTGTTTATTTAATGTTGCATTCCCAGGTACGCCACTATTGTAACTTAGGGTATGTTTGATTGCACATAGAAAATAGGATGGAAATCAATTTCCATGGAAAATGACATTTTTCAAGTGTTTGATTGCCCATGGAAATGGAAATTCATTTTCCACCACAATCAAAAAGTCCACCAAAACATGGATTCACTTTCCCACTCATATGGGTAGGAAAGTGAAATCCACCCATATTTTCCATCCCCAATTCTTTTTCAATCATATCTTCTTCTTCCCTACCACCACCACCACCATTACACTAACCTCGTCGTCGTCTCCGTCTTCGTCATCATCATCTCCAGCCACCTTCTCTATCTCTCTCTTTCACCTCCTCCGCCACCGTCACCACCACGTTCTCCTCCCATCTTCCTCAATATCTTCTCCCTCACTTACCTCCGCTACCGCCACCGTCGCCACCATCACCACCACATTCTCCCTTTTTCTTCCTCACTTACCTCCACCCCCGTCGTCACCACCACCACCTTCGTCGTCGCCACTACCACTACCGCCACATCCTCCCCCCTCCCTCTTCCTCCTCATCTTCTTCTTCCTCTCCCCCTCCTTCTCCTATTCTTCTTTTTTCTCATATTTTTTTCATGATTTTATCCAAGTAAAATCTAACAATGGAATTTGATTTTCCAACCCTACCTATTTTCCATAACTATTTTTCCATGGATTTCAAATTCCATGGAAAGTCACTTTCCATGCAATCAAACATACCCTTATTGATTTTGGAATCTTTAATTTTGGATTTAACAGGTAGCACCATAATTACTTGGTGATGGCCTCACTCAATTATTTGAATCTTGGAGCTTAAGTTGAATACTACCACTTTGTTGACATTTAATGAATTCTAATATTACTCACCATTATTTTTTTCTTTGCACATTAATAAGTAGATGGTGGTAAGACAACTTGCTTTTTGCCCTGGCTTCAGAAATTTTTTCTGTGTAATGCCTTTGCCTATATAGTAGGAATCTAAATTGATTATTTTTCCAATTAAAAAGAAGTCCAATATCGTTGTCGGATGATGATGTATTGCAACTATATTTTTCTATTTTAATTCTTTTTTGAATGATGTTCTTTTTTACTTATTAGAAGCTCATTTGTTAAAGATTTTCTCTATGTCCTGTCTTTTAGGCCAAAATATTTTAACTTCGTTCAACAAACTACTAATATTGGTTGGAAGGAGTAAGATTCCATATCTGCCACGCTCTTAAATTTTGTTGCAGCCATGGTTAGGTAGGAATCTTGATCATTAGATTGAGTTGTTCTTTTTTAAGGTATCAAAGGTTCATTCAAATTATTGTTGATCCTGGCCTTTATCTCGCTTTGAAGGGTTAAATATTCTTCAATAGTAAGAAATGTACCTTACCCCAAAAGCATACAAATTTTATAGAAGCAAGGTTTTTCACAAGTTTTTTTTAACTATGCCTTTACTGTAGAATTTTCCCCCCATTTTGGGTTTTTGAGTGGTGTTGTGTAAATATCTTGTATTATGTTGCATTACACAGAATTATGGGAGATTTATTGAAGTTGTCTAAGGAGAAAAAGGCAATCCACTGCTAGGGGGATTTTAGAAAGAAAGAACCATCTTCTAAAAATGGGAAAATCAAATACAAGGCAAGATGGGTGGCAAAAGGATTTGTACAACATGATGGTATTAATTTCAATGAAAAATTTTCATTAGTAATCAAACATACTTCTATTAGTGCTTTGTTGTTCAGAGTAGCTATGTAGGACCCTGAGTTAAAGTAGTTGGATGTTACTACAATTTTCTTACATGGAGAGCTAGAGGAACATATTTACATGTATCAAACAGAGGGATTTCAAGAAAATGGAAAGGAAGACTACGTCTATAAATTGAAGAAGTCTCTCTATGGTTTGAAAAAGTCCCCAAGGCAATGGTACAAACACTTCGACATTTTCATGTTGATGAATGGATACACACGATGTGAGCTTAATCCGTGTCTTTATTTCTGCTTGCTTGAAAATAATTCTTTTATTTTTCTAGAACTGTATGTGGATGAAATGTTGATTGCC
Organism: Akebia trifoliata; assembly: GCF_017979445.1. Lineage (NCBI taxonomy): Eukaryota > Viridiplantae > Streptophyta > Magnoliopsida > Ranunculales > Lardizabalaceae > Akebia > Akebia trifoliata. The sequence continues at coordinate 32,754,102 of NC_141376.1, forward strand.
GCTAAGAATAAGTCTAAAATTGATTGTCTTACAAGACAACTTAGCAATGAGTTTGATATGGAAGACTTAGGAGGTGCAAAGATGATCCTAAGGATGAAGATAAAAAGAAACCGGGAATTGGGAAAATTGCACTTGTGACAAGGGAGATACTTGAATAAGGTATCTGAAAGGTTTGGCCTACAAAATTCCATATTAGTTAATACCCCATTGGAATTGCACTTCAAGCTATCTTCACAGTTGTACCCTATTACAGATGAAGAAAAGAAGAAAATGTTCCAAATCTCTTATGCTAGTACAGTTGAAAACATTATGTATGTTATGGCTTGCATTAGACTTGACATATCACAGGCAATCAGTGTGGTTAGTTGCTATATGACGAACCAAGGAAAAAACATTGGCAAGCGATGAAGTGGATTCTTATGTACTTGAAGGGTAGCTTGGATGTAGGCATTGAGTTCAACAGGGATGTCCAAGAGGAAACTAGAGTTGTTGGTTATGTTGATTCAGACTTTCCTGGTGACTTGGACAAGAGAAGATCTATAACTGGGTATTTATGTTATAGCCTACTACAACTTTGTCTACTACAAAAGTAAAATATATGGTAATCTCAGAAGCAGTCAAAGAAGCAACTAGTGCAATACACTTGGAGAAGAATCAATTTTACCATGCAAGAACCAAACATGTAGATGTTCATTTTCACTTTATCAGAGATGCAGTATCTGACAAGGAGATTTTGTTGGAGAAGATTCATACAGATGACAACTTAGCAGATATGATGACTAAGCTAGTTACAGTAACCAAGTTTGAGCATTGCTTGGACTTGGTCAACATCCATTGAGATGCATTTTGAAAGCACCCCTAGTAGGTAGTGAGGGGGTGTGGAAAGGTACCTCAAGGAGGTACGGAGGATGAAACATTTACTATTTTCTTCAAGGTGGCAGAATTCAAGCCAAGGTGGAGATTGTTGTGTAGATGTCTTGTATTTTGTTATGCTACACAGAGCTGTGAGGGTCCTGCTGAGTATGAAAAGGACAATCGTGTAATATTTTTTTTAAGGGGTTTTCTATTTTTCGAGAATTTTACTTGTTTTGGTAACTCTTGGTTATGTTGGCTGTGTACAACTCTTTGTCAGAACATGATAAAAAGGAGTTCCATGTTCTGTATTGTACCTCATATTATCCTCATACGGACATCTTGTATGAGTGATATGAGGATGTGGCTATAGGGAGTGAGATTCAGAGTACTGTCTTGGCTAGTCATTAGTTCTATGTATGTTTATATTCCTTTATCTTCTTTATATCTTGATTTATGCTCAAATGTTATATCCTATGCTTTGGGTTTTGTTGTTTGATTACTTATAATATCTTAGGCTGTTTTGAAACTTTATGATCTTTTGATTTTCTATTATTGTCTACAAGATGATTTGTTTTTTTTCAAATCAAGTAAAGGGAAGTTGGTGACTGATTATCTGTGTATTCTTTTACCAATAGGGAAAGGATGGTTTGCCAGATTTTTTGACGGGTTAGATCAATCAGACACGAATGTGGAAAGTTGGTAAGTGAGTTCAATTAACATGGCCAACAATTTTACTTGATTTGAGTTCTTTTGCCATTTCTTATTTAATGTTTTGTTTTGTGGTAATATTGGAATGATGGTAAGATATGTGTATACATTACTTGATTTGAGTTTATTATTATTATTATTAGGAGGTTTACTGATTTTCAGGCATATCCCTACAAAAGAATCGGTTGAATTTTTGTTTTTTTCTAGATGAACCTAAAATTCGACGGTCATTGCCGTTGTATTGTTTATTTAATTCCCATATATGACAGCCATAGACCATCAATTTTTTTGTTTATTTTGCAACTTACCTTCTAATAATTTGACTATTTAGGCTCGTCAAAAACAAAATTCTATAAGGAAATATTTGATGGGTTGGGGCTATCGAATTGGAGCTTTTTCACACAGTGTTACTACCATGTATTATGCCTTAATAGTAGACAAAGCAACTGTCAACTGTAATGTCGATCTCCAACTGATCGGTCCTCTACCAAGAGTAAAGACGTATCTTGTAGTTGAATGGCGTTTATCCAAATCATCTACATATAAGGGTAAAAATATAACGGAACCATTACGAAGCTTACGAAAATACACACAATGATCAAAATGATTTCTTGTATACTTTAGTCCCATCATAAATCGATCAAATCGCTTGTACCTCTGTCTTGGAGATTGTTTTGGACCATACAATGACTTTTTCAATTTGCAAGCCCAGTTATCTTTTCCAACAAACTCATACCCATCTGGTTGTGACATGTATATTTCCTCCTCCAAATCACCATGTAAGAGGCAGTTTTGACATCGAGTTGTGCTAACTCGAGATCAAATTGATTAGTCAAAGCTAATAAAATACAAATAGAAAAGTGCTTGACAACGGGAGAAAAAACTTCAGTGTAATCTATCCCTTCTTTTTGCACATAGCCTTTAGCCACCAATCTAGCCTTTTCATTTCACATAGAACCTTCTTTCTTGTTGTATACCCACTTACAATCGATTTATTTCTTTCCTTCTGGAAGCGATACTAACTCCCAAATCTAATTTTTGTAAAGTGACTTCATCTCCTCATTCATTCCCTTCTTTTACTCTACATTTTTTGAAATTTTCAAGTCTTCTTTGTTAGTAAGCAGAAGATCATCATCAACTACTAGGAGTACATAAGTCACCAAGTCAGTAAATCTCGTAGGTTTTCGAACATCTCTTCTAAATCTGCTAACTGCAATAGAGTCTGGTTGTTGTAGAGGCTCCTGAATTGGAGCTTCCGCCTCATCTAAGCCTGGGTTCTCACCATCTAAATAATTTATCGGAATGTCAAATAGTTTTAACATTCTTTATTGGAACCACTAGAACCTCAAGTTTCACCTACTGCATAACACTATTTTTGATATTCTCCGTCTGAGAATCATTCTACTCCATTTGATTTAACATATCAGACTCCACCAAAGTAACATCCCTACTTAAAACAAATTTCTTTGATTTGGGGTTACCAAAGCCTATATCCCTTTACACCCGTGCTACAACTAAAAAATATAGCTTTCTTGACTCTAGGATCCAATTTAGTTTCTTTAACATGAAAATATGTAGGAAAACCAAAAACATGGAAACAACCATAATCTGTAGCAGGTTTTCTAGACCCTACCTCTATAGAAGTTTTTCCATTATTTAAAATTGTAGGCAACCTATTGATGAGATGACATATATGTCACTACTTTAGCCCAAAACACCTTTCCCAATCTAGCGTTGGATAACATACAACGCATATTCTCTAGTAAAGTGTCATTTATGTCTTCTACCACCCCATTCTATTATGGCATATCTATAACCATGAAGTGTCTAACTATCCCCTTGCCCGAACATCCTTGCAAAAATAGATCTCACTTGTACTCACTACCATTGTCTAACCTAAGTGTTTTTATTTTTCTATTAGTTTGAGTCTCCATCATTTTCTTTCACTGAAGAAACACATCCAGAACTTCATTTTTATGCCGCATTGTGTACACCCAAACTCTCCTTGAGAAATCATCAATAAAAGTAATTAACCAATGTTTACCTCCCAAAGATGCAACTTTTGTAGGTCCCCATACATCTGTGTGAACATAATCTATTGTCCCCTGTATACGATGAATTGCGATCCCAATCCTTGCAAAGCCTATTCTCCAGCATGTGCCATTGTCTAGAAGTATATGTCGCAATCTCATCTAAGCAGTTAGAAACTGTTGTTCTCCCTATGATTGTATTCCCATCTAGAAAATACAAATTTTCTTGTCACATACCCTTCATTATAACAAGTGCACCAAGTACCACTTTTAGGACTCCACCTTTTGTAGTAACTTTGAAATCCTTTGAGTCTAGAGTTCATAATGAAATGAGGCTTTTCTTCAAATCCGATACATACCGCATATTAGTTAAAACTATAATTACTCCATCATTCATCTTCGAACGAATTTTTCCTATCCCTTTTGTTTTGCAGGCGTTATCATTCATCTCCTAGAAATTTGAAAATCAGTCCCTATGGGGACACATATGGTAGGAAAGTTCATAATCCACTCATTAAACTAACCAACTAATGGTGAATCGTCAAAGCAAATTCTGAATCATCATCTTAAACTTGTGCAACATTCACATTTGAATCCTTCTATTCCCTATTTTTCAATTTTGGAGAGTCCTTTTTCCAATACCCTTTCTTATGACAAAAGGCACAATCTTCCTTTGTTAATTTTTTTTTTCTTCAGATGATGCTCCTCTTTTCTTTGAAGGAGTCTTAACCCACCAACCAGACTTTCTATCATTTGTCATGCCCCATACTATTAAAACCTCTAATGTTGAGTCCCTATGGTCTTGTTGGTCCTTCTTTCGAGACTCATTATTCATCAAAGCATTTGATACATCATCATATTAATTTCATTTTTTTTCATACAATAAAATTATGGACAAATGTTCGTAATTATCAAGTAATGAATTTAACAGTAATAATGCTTTATCATCATCTTATATTTTCACTTCAAGATTTTGCAAATCAAAGAGGATTTTATTATAACTATTCAAATATTCACGCATAGAAGTACCTGATTTATAGTGGAAATAGAAGAGTTTCTTCTTCAGATAGAGACGGATTTTAATGCTCTTAGTCATGTACTTGACCTTTAATTTCTACCATAACTCTTTAGCCGAAGTCTCTTTCATAATAAAATATTTCTGATCCTTGGCAAGGAAAAGTCTGATGGTGCCACAAGCCTGGCGATTAAACTTCCTCTAATCCTTTTCTTCTATATCTTCAGGTATGTCCTCCAGAATAATATCCAACTCTTGTTAAATTAGAATAGTCAAAATTTCACATTGTCACATGCCAAAGTTATTTGTTCCATCAAATTTCTTTACTTCAAATTTATGTGGTTTGGCAAGATGCCTATGTCCACAGGCAACAATACTCAATCCACTATATCGACAACAAGATTTCTACAAAATTCATCAGAAAACCCTAGTCCCCTGTTACACCCATTTTAAGTTCTCTTTTGTGGCTCTCCTTTCTCATACATAAGAATAAACCCTTTATATACTTAGGGTTACTAAGAGGATAAAACGGTTCAGATTAAAACCCAAACCAAATGGGAGACCCTACACAATACCTATTAATCGGGTCATACCGGTCCTTAACGGGTCATCAAGAATCTGGGTTGAATTCATGACAACTCTCCAACAGGTCAAATACAAGTGGGCTATGTGAAAAGGGGAACCTACTTGGGATGACGGATCCAATGGTTAGAAGATCCTCATAAACCAATGAGTGAGATAACATTCTAGGCATGGATTGATTAAAGAGAAGAGAATCATTTTTTCTCCCTCTAATTAGAAATAATGATACGAAGAAGAATGGTTATGAAGTCTTATCACACCCATCTTTCTTTCTTTCTTCTTTATATTATATTTGTCATCTTTCAGAAATTTACAGTGTTGTTTTTCTAATATTAATTGCTATCAAGAAAAGAAGTTGTACCCATGTTGCCGCAACACTTATTTTCATTTTCATTTTCATTTGCTTTTGTATGGGACCATCACCATCACATTCAATAAACTCCATCACGAAAGGCCAAAATCTGACGGACGGGGGGATCTTAGTTTCTGCCTAACTTATCTTCACACTAGGCTCCTTTAGTCGCAACCCCAGGTATTCGACATCAAGTAGCCGTTACTTAGGGATTTGGTTCAGAGAAGGTGGAGATAAAATAAACCCCATGTGGGTCGCCAATCGTGACACCCCCATCCCTGATTTGACTGGTGTTCTGGTACTGACGGAAAATTGAAAATTATGTATGGCAGCAATAACTCCATCATCATGTCAAATCCATTACAAGTAACATAACTATTGCCACTCTACTAGATTTGGGTAATTTTGTTTTGGATGGAACAACAGGAGAAGGAGGGATGCAGGTATTGTGGCAGAGCTTCGATTATCTTACCAACATATTTCTGGTCGGGATGAAGCTTGGGATGAATTTGAAAACGGGGCAGACTTGGTCACTTACTTCGTATTTGAGTGACCAAGACCTTGCTTCGGGGGCTTTCACTTTAGAATTGGACCATGATCACAACAACAATGGTACAAACAGGTTGATCATCTCATGACGAGGTGAACTATACTGGAGGAGTGGTATCTGGATCGGAAGTAATTTTGACAACATACATGATGAACGGTTGACAGACCACCTCAACTTCAGCTTCGTTTCGAATAAGGATGAGAAGTACTTCAATATTTATTCTACAAGTGATGAGATGAATGATCATTTTTCCTCTGTTATTTTGGTGAAGAATTCACTAGGGAAAGTCACCGCCAATTATGGGGATCCATTGATTGAATGTGAAAGTAGTTTAGGAGATACTATCCCTTACGGGTGTGTGGGTCTTCAAAAGCCATTAGTGTGCAGAAGTGCTTATGATGACCAACATTTCGTGCAAAGACCGTACGATCATATATTGGGTAATATTATTTTGGAGACCCAAGATCTGAGTCTAGGTATCAATGATTGTGATATCAAGTGCTGGAGCAACTGTTCGTGTTGCGCATAAAATTAAAGTTTGTGAGTAGTTGAATCAACTCAGGGTAAGGCCAATTGTGCTTGGCCTTACCCTTGGAAATTAAGTTCTTTCAACTCCAATTTTTAAAAAATGACTTTATCGTGGGGACCTCAAATCCGAGTACCTATTTACATACCCTGAAGTTGATTCAACTACTCACAAACTTTAAATTTTCAATTTTAATTACAAATTCTCCCCCACACAAAAATATTTATTTTTAAGGAAAATTACTTAAAAGACATTGATGGCGTGAGGGATTTCTTTCTAAATAGTCTCTTAGTTTTGGGCGGTAACTTGATAGTCCATTTTGTTAACATTTGATTTGTAAATGATCCCTCAATCTCATCTCATATTATAATATTTTTTAAATGCCCAAACTACCCATTTCTCATCTTCTCCAAATACTTAGGTTTTTCAATGGCGATTCCAACTATTTTCTATTATGAATGATGAATGAAAATGATATACTACTAATTTTGAACATTTAGATATATTTTTTATATATTTATTTTGACGATTTATAACAAATAATGAAAAACAAAGTTGAGTTTCCAAAAATTTTATGTAGTGTCGAGCACACCACTAAAAACTTGATATAACGAATTGTGTAGATGATTTCAAGCCAAAAAGAACCATCATTGATTGATTTTCATCCAAAGATGAAGTTAAAAAATTGAAAAAATCCTAGCTTTTTTACATGTCTTCAAAATGCTTGAAAAATATTTGAAAATGGCTTCTTCTTCCTTCTCAAATCCTTTCCGTCGGAATGGAGTATTCGAAACTCGAGTGGGACTTGAAAAGAGGATGGGAGACAGGGGAACTAAAAAATAGAAGAGAGAGAGGGTGGTCGTAGATCAGATTGAGCCCTCTAATCTAAAAGCCGTACTGCTGCTGTTGTTTCTATACGAAAATTGTGTGAAAAAATCCGATTTTTTGGATAAAAATGGTAAGTTTGAATGATTAGGGAAATTTTGGCATTTCCATCGCGTGAAATGTGGGGAGTGGGGTTTAGGGGACTGATTAGAAAGAAATTTTTTACTACATGTACTAAGAGAAGACCTAAAACTTAAGTGACAAGATTACCCATTTATAAAAATTGATAGCAAATCTAGAACAATATTTATATGATCCTACAATGTTGGACATCAAATTTTTAACACCAGTAAAATATAAAATGTAAAAAAAAAATGTCCCCCATCCTATGGGTAGCATGGTTTCAAATCTCAAATGACGTCATGTCTCGTTCATGGACGATATCAAGTTGTCTCGAATGAGGCAACTCATCTCGGATGAGATAAACATTTAACTCGGTTTATAAATATTTATTCATGTATATTTATATAAAAATAATTCTATGAAATATAGAAGATTAGAAGATGTTTAGTTGTAAATTCATATTTTATTTATATTAATCCTAAAATTCTAAAAAAAGAAGGATATTTTAATTAAATCATGCAAAATCACGGTTGACAAAGATGAGTTTTACTGACTCGGCCGAGATTTTCAAAATATCATCAAATTCATATCATTCATCTCGTGAGATATTTGAATCCTGATATGTCGTGTAAATATGGCTTGTTGGTGAACGTTACCAATGATATGTTCAATTTATTTATAGATAAAATATGATGAATAATTATAATATATAAAAGTATAATACCCAAAAAAATTTCTACAACCATTAAGATTGTACCATTTCTATTGTATAAATGTATTGTATTTTTAAAATTCAAATTGATATTTGAATAATGCTGAAGTGACCTCAAGCCGAAACCTCATATTGCACTTCTGGACGTGAAAGTATATGGGAACCACATATGCTTTTCATTAAGATACGAGGGAAAAAGTATTTATGGTTCCTATCCACTTTCACGTCAAGAAGTGCGATATGAGGTTTAGACTTGAGGTCACTCCGTAATAACTCTTGATATTTTTTCATATTCATGTTAAAGTGAAGAAAGAGTTTTATGATAATCCAAGATTTCCTTAATTAGTGAGTACCTTAGAATGGTAGGAGAATTAATTTTTGGGATAAATAAATGAGATAATATCTTGAAATATTATTCCTGGAATTATTTTGGGAGCACACCTTTATTTTATTACGAAGCTTAATCTCTTCTTAAAATAATGTGACAATAACATCAAAGACCTATTTTTTTTTAAATATGTACCAAAAAGTCCCTTTTAAAAAAATATGAACCCTTTAATACTCTTTTTATTAAATATTAGTCTAAAAAGGATTTTTGAAGCAAAAATACCATAACTAACCTTTCAACGATTTTTTAAGTTTAAAGAAATGTGTTTATTTGATAATATTTTAGGTACTCATAAGTTTTAAAATTAATGACAAGATGGTCATCTCTTACAGAACAATGAAAAAATATATATATAAATGAAAAAAAAAATCATTGTTTTCTCTTCCCAAAACTAATAATCTTTAACTCACATAGATGATGATGACTACAACAAAGATGATGATGGAGATGAATATGGTCATCATCACCATCAAACTGATTTGATCTATGTATGTTAGATTTTTTAAAATATATTGAAAGTGCCCTCGATCCGCAGGGTACGCAGATCCGCTTTTGATTCTTGAGGTTTGGGAGTCGCCACCTACTTATTACGGTCTAGAAACCAAATATTGAATCTAAAAGGCAAATAACACTAATCTACGAAAGAAAATATGGGTCCGGGGATCGTGTTACGGGTTTGGAAAGTGTTAGGCACCAACCCCGCTCGGCAAACGTCGATCTCTACTTTTTCCAAATAAAACTACATTGCTAAAATACCTAAATAAATAATACAAAAATAAGAATGAAAATACTTAGACGATCACAATGATAGTTCCTTCAGAGCTGACAGAGAGATTCATTGCTTGTAATTCCTTGTTTCGTTTCCATTACTAGATCTGTTTCGGATCTCCAATATGAAGTATCTTCTCCTTAATTCTAAGTGCTTCCTAAGTTTTGATGGATTTATGGGTATTTTTGAAGGGTTTCTAGATGTTTTTTGAGCTAAAATTGGGGGTTGGATTATATGTACGGGGTTAGGACTTCAAAATTGAGGTTTTGGGAAGGTTGGGGAGGTTTCGTGACCTACTTTTTCTAGGATTTTCTCTTGGATACGAAAATAGGTTGTACAGATCCTTATTTATATATTTTTTTAAGAACTTTTTAGATAAAGTTAGAATTTGATTAGAATTATTTTAGATAGAGTTAGTATTTGATTATAATTATTTTAAATAGTTTTAAAATTTAATTAGAATTCTATTGGATAGTTTTAGAGTTTAATTAAAATTCTTTTAAAAAGTTTTAGAGTTTAATTAGAATTCTTTTAAATAGTTTTAGAATTTAATTAGAATTATTTTAAATAGTTTTAGAGTTTAATTAGAATTCTATTAGGGTTAGGGTTTGACTTTGGTCTTATTAGATTGATTTGATTTTAGGATTGTGACTTAAGTCTTACTTGATTGACTTTAATTTTAATTAGGATTTTACTTTACATTAATTAATATTTTAATTATTAATTTCAGAATTTTTAATTATTAAATTTGTAAAATTATCGTTTTATCTTCGGGGTGGACTTTTTGCGTTTTAAGTCATTTTTCAATGTTCCAAGATGTTTTGGAATCAATTTTTCGTAAGGAATTCAATGAGAATATTGGTTTGTGTAATTTTTAAAATTTTTTGTGTGAAATGGTCGTGAACTTTATGAGGGGTATTTTCATAATTTTGTTAAATTTTGTGAAAATTGGTGAAATGATTTATTTGGTTTCGATTTGTTATTTTATGTGTTTGAAAGGGTTTTTCTAAGCATAATGCAGACTCTAGGGATGTTTTGAGATTAGGGGTATTTTGATAATTTGATCTTTTTTTAGTGATTTTTGTCATGAAGCTTCTTTTTGTCTGAAAAATGATGATTTATAGGCTTTTTTATATTTTCCTAGCGTATTATGATTTCTACAGTTTTATTTGCTTGAGATACCTCATCCGAATTTCTGAAACATATCTGGTAACAAAATAGAGCATTATAATAACTATTCATCATTGGAAACCGTCGCAATCGGGTTGACGAGTTGATTAATTAGGCGAGTGTAAAAATGGGTTGTCTACAAATGCCCCTCTTTGGGGAGGGTTGAAGCAAATTAGATACCAAATTTATTTTGGTAGACAGTGCGAAATCCGAATGCCAAAGCTAGTGACAGTTCATTTTGCAGCCTAATTTAGTAATTCATCAAGATATTCGGATCCTTGAGGTAAAACTCTCCCCGAACAAGTTTGTCAGGTCCTCAAGCTTGAACTCTCCCTGACGATGTCAGATCCTCGAATTTTTGAAAATTCTCCCTGACTAATGTAAAAGTGCACGTGTGTGTAATGGAGTGATGCTTATTGAGTAAAAATGTGTCGGGTCCTAGAGATCTTCTCTCACTGACAATAATGATTCAAAATTGAAATGTGCTTATGCAACGAAAACAATCATGACAAGGTTGAACAATGAGGTAATTGGAGTCATAACATTGTAGGAACTTCGTTAAATCCTATTTGAAATTCTTTTTTAGAGTTCAAAAAAGTTTGAGTCTCGTTTATCGAACTCAAGCCTATTGTAGCCATGCTTCTCGGGCTGAGGAACTTAAACAATCGTGTTAATTCATTCTATGATTCAAAAAAGTTAGTCTCGTTTCTCGGACTCGAACTTATTAGAGCCACGCTTCTCGGGCTAAGGTTTACAGGAACTTAAACAATCCTATTAATACATTTTATGATTCAAAAAAAGTTTGAGTCTCGTTTCTCGGGCTCGAACTTACTAAGCTACGTTTCTCGGGCTTGGATTTATAGGAACTTAAACAATCCTATTAATTCATTCTATGATTAAAAAAAAGTTGGAGTCTCGTTTCTCGAACTCGAATTTAGATTTATAGGAACTTAAACAATCCTATTAATTCATTTTATGATCAAAAAAAGTTGGAGTCTCGTTTCTCGGACTCGAACACATAAGCCATCTTTCTCGGACTTAGATTTATAGGAACATAAACAATCTTATTAATTTATTCTATGATTAAAAAAAAGTTGGAGTCTCGTTTCTCAGACTCGAACTTACTAAGCCACGTTTCTCGGGCTTAGATTTATAGAATTTAAACAATCCTATTAATTCATTCTATGATTTAAAAATATTTGGAGTCTCGTTTCTCGGACTCAAACTTATTGGAGCTATGTTTCTTGGGCTGAGGTTTATAAGAACTTTAACAATCTCGTTAATTCATTCTATGATTCAAAAAAAATTGGAGTCACGTTTCTCGGCCTCGAACTTACTAAGCTATGTTTCTTGGGCTTAGATTTATAGGAACTTAAACAATCCTATTAATTCATTTTATGATTCAAAAAAGTTGGAGTCTCATTTTTCAGACTCGAACTCACTAAGCCACGTTTCTCGGACTTAAATTTATAAGAAATTAAACAATCCTATTAATTCATTCTATGATCGAGTTCAAAGTTCAAAAGATCGGGCATTTATTGGCTTATCATGCATCTGGATTCATAATTATCATTGGACTTCATCAGATTTTTAAGTAAGATTTTCCTTTTTATCATTTGATTAAGAGTAAAACTTTGGAATTAAATGACTTTCAAAAATGCCCCTAGTTCCAAGGTTGGCTTTAACTGGAACTTGACTACGAGACTGATGGAATAGATTGCACGAGTAGCTATGGACTCTGATATATGACAGATAGAAGAATCGGCATTCCTTTAAATTTTTAAGACTCTTATGATTATCATATGTGCAATAAGGAATTTGATCATTTTCTTTTGAGAAATGTTTAAGCTGAACTTAAAATCTTGATAATTATTGGAATAGAAGATCTTTCTCTTCAAAGTGGTCGATGGTTCTACATTTTTCTTTGGTGAACACTTGAACAAGTAAACATACCTCTAAATATTCTACAATGTTCAAAATGACTTCTGAGTTTCTTCGATTTCAATATTATTTTCATCGAATGTTGTGGCTTGAATGGTTCTACATTTCCTAGTTTCTGCATAAGCTTCCTTCTAAATTTTTCTTTTTGATGAGACCTTTCTCCTAATTTGATGATGTCCTAATTTTTGCCTAGATCGCTTATTCAGGTTTTCAATCTAACAGACTTTATTTTCCTTTTTTAATGATGCCTTGATTTTTTCCTAGTTCGTCTTTTCAGGTTTTCAACCTAGGAAGCCCATTTTTTTAAGGTTATGCCATAACTTTTGTCAAAGTCACCATTTTGAGTTTTCAACTTAGCGGGCTTTCTTTCTTCTTGATGATCTTGAATAACCAACTCAACGACTTATTGGGTCCCTACACCTTTATCGAGTCAATTAGCATTCAGGAGGACTTAATAGGTGGGCTTAGGACATGATTTAGAAAGAAAGGGTAAAAGGCTTGACTTCCCAAAATGCCTCTAGTCTAATATTCTCTTTTTTTTTGTCATTCTTGTTTGTAAATTCTTTTGACTCATTTTTTCTAATGCCCCTAGTTTGGTATTCTTTTCTTTTCTGTCAATTTTTTCTAATGCCCTTAGTTTGGCATTCTCTTCTTTTGAACCTTTCAATAGGGGAGTTTCCTTTTGAATGATACTTTTCTTAAGAGAATACATTTTTTTGTGTGACCGGGCCTGAAGTAACTTTTCAGGTTGCCTACGTACCCCAAATATTTCTTTTTTCTTTTGGGATCAGGTCAAAACGTAGTTCGTACTAAGATTTTCTCATAAGGTTGGTCGGTGTGGTTTAGAAAGAAAGGGCTATTGATTTTTTTAAAAGGCTGCAAGGGGTTAAAAAAGGTTATCTTCTTCTTGGTAAGACAAGAAAATGATTTGACCAAAGAAGGTTTCCTTTGGTGAAATGCTAATTGATTTGGTAAAGGTTCTAGAAACTCGATATCTTGATTACTCTGTCGAGTATGGTCTTCTTTTGAGAAGGAGTAATCTTCAATCTTCTTCTAAGAAGGGGTAATTTTTAGTCCTTTTCTAAGAAGGAGCAATCTTCAGTCTTCTTTTTCGAAGTTGAGTGTGATTGAGTTCTTTGTATTTGATATTGACTCGATCAACCATTTTCAAACTTCGAAGAAAATCTCATATTCTTTTGTGAATGATAACTCTTTTCTCTAAGTGAAAACACGATGAATCCCTTCTTGTAGGTCTTGGCACATTTGTGATGGTTTCAACTATATCATTCTTGATCGATAATCTTTGATCTTGAAATTCACCATCGACTTTATACCTTGATCTATTTTGGTACAATCTATCCTCATGAGACCATGTAAGAATGTTGTTAAATTTCTCAAGTAGGTTTATTATTCTCTCATGTTCTCTTGAGGATAACGTAATACCCATTTGCACTTTTTGAGTGTACTATTTAATTTCAATATTTATCAAATTTGATTAGTGAGCTTTAAGTCAAAATGATATAATGATTATATCTCACCTATAGTGATTTATTTGCTAGATGATCATTTAGATCTATTAATTTATGGGCAAACAGGGTTAAGGTTTTAATTTGACTTGTGCTAATATGTTTAAGTGTTTCCTTTGTTTTTTTTTGTTTGTTTGTTTTGGATTTGTGAATGTAAGGAAGGAATAATTAATTTAGTTCTTTTATAATAATAATAATAATAATGATTATTATTGATCCATTAATTAAATAACTTTATTTTTTTTATCTCACCCTTGAGTCTTGGGTTACAAGTTTAATCATGGATCATGAGTAGAATTGTGGGTCTAGAATTCGGGGAGTGACAAGAATAGTCTTGGATCCCATGGACCGCCCAAGTGACTTAATGAACATTGTATGTAAGGATGCCTTCGGGCATATTTATGAGAGTATGTACTCAATTTTCTTCTAGTTGGGGGTCTGCCTAACCCCTCTTTAGTCTTAAAAAGAATGAAGAATATATATATATATATATATATATAGATATATATATATATATATATATATAGAGAGAGAGAGAGAGAGAAGAGAGAGAGAGAGAGAGAAAGAGAGAGAGTTATGGGCAATAGAAATTTGTGAAAGTCATCACAAATTTTATAAATTAAAATAATGTCCTTAGAAATCACAAATGGATTCACACATCCAAATTGGGCTCCGCTAATTGGAAATAAGTCTTCTAAAGATTGAGTTTTGAATTTTCGTAAATAAAACTCATGATCCAATAATTCCAAGTGATCCATATTAAATATTGGGCTCTACACTAAAATAAATGAGTTTGACCCATCAGCAATCGATAAAATCCTCAAAATTGGATTTGGACGATTTAGTCTTTAGATGAATCAATCAATCTCTTTAAGTTGGGGCATAATTGGAAAGCTAAATTATCCTTAAGTTTATAAATACCAAAGCCTTCCTCAATTAAAGTGATCGATCTAGATTACTTTCTCTCAAAATATAGAAGTTTTCCCTCCAGAGAAGAATAATCTCTCAAGCCCTCCTCGAGAGATGAAGTAAAGCTCTTCAAAAGAGACTTGAATTCTGATTCAAGAGAAGATGAAGCTCAAAAGCCCTTCTTCTGAAGTCAAAATATTTTTCAACCGATAAAGCGTGAAACCTGGAGATAAGAAAATCTACATAAACTTGTACAAAAAATCAAACATAAAAATAACCATTTACATGTCAATACTAACGATGGAAAAACAAATGGCCTATATGGTAGACGCCATCAACAAGTTGACAAAGATAATAAAAGAAAAGGATATTCAAATTGCCACCCTACTTAGTTGTTTAGAGTAGAAGGACAAAAAGAATGAATCAAGCGCTGGACCCTTTCATCCTCTAGAATTTACTCCTGAAACGTACATGACCCCGCACAAAGAAGAGCAACAAAGAAATTATTCTTGCTTGCGAAATGCTATGTGGGACCCACTACAGGGATCTGTTGCCTCACTTTCTGTTCAATAACTGCAAATAATGATCATTGACATTATTCGCGTTAAATATAGGGGAACACCACAGTCCTTATTGGTCTACTCCAAATCCTATACTCAACGCATTGAGCAAATGTGTCTTCTGACAATATATCAATCACCAAAATTCCAATAGTTCGAGGGAAAAGGCAATCTAATAACATATTGTCTAGTTCTTTGAAACTTGCAACAACGCCGGTTTGTTCAACGACGTCATGGTGAAACAATTTGTTCATTACATCCATGACAATGTGTTTGATTGGTACACTAACTTGAAATCCAACTCGATAGATAGTTGGGATCCACTCAAAAGAGTATTCTTGTAATGCCCCAAGTTTCTACTTCATATCTCGAGGAAATCAAGTATTGAAATCTCAAAAAAAAAAATTTGATAAAGAACTTAGGATAAAATACTCATATTATGTTTGGTTCATTGTTAACGAAATTTAACTTCGCCACTGACCTTAAAAAAATGGTCAAGAAACCTATTCTAGCCTGTGAGTACGCTCGAATTCGAGTTCGGACGGAAAAGTTATGAAAATGCTTGAATTTCATGTTAAATAGGACCAAAAAAAAAATAATGAATTCTTGGTAGAGTGAGAATTTGTAAAATCAAAATACACCATTAGGCTTGTGGCAAAAAATTATGGAGAATGGAGTATTTATTCGGCAAATTCCGAGTTCGGGAAGTCAAGTTATCATCGAAAATAAAAATAATGTGGAAATACCAACTTTGCCCTCCAGGTCCTAAATAAGGAAAAATCTGATTTCTTAGTCTTCACTTTTCTTTTTCTCTAATAACCCTCAAACCCTAGCTTTTGGAGAACTAAGGGTTTCTACCCTTTTTCCCTTAGATTCTTCGAAATCGAATGATCGTTGAACTTCAATAACAAAGAAGGAGTTGAAGTCGGCATCGAGCTCTACAAGCTCATGGTCTTTGAACCGAAATCCTCTTTTGTTCTCTCCGTCTCTCACCAAAAATCAGCAAGTGGGTTTCGACTCATCCCACTCGAGGGTTCATTTACTTGGGAAATGATTGTTCTTCATCATAAGAGAGGGAGGGGATATTGTCTCTAAGAATAGTGCAGTCACCTGAGCATTTCTCATCCAAGACCACGAATCTCAACTTTCGCGCCACTCCTTGCCTCCGATCAATAGTCGGAAGCTATACAGATAGGATGCCTTCCCTTCTACCCTCAAGTTGTATGATATTTTTCATAGAACATAGATTTAACCATTGATGTTATTTTCCTCTAAGGATATATCGAAGAATCAACAAAGTTCACATAATTTTGATTTGTGTTAAGCATGGTGTTAGATTTCTATCGATTTTATTCCATGTTAGGAATGGGTGGGTTGAAGGTATTGAAGAATAAAAGAAAAATCTGAAAAAATGATTGAAAGGCCCAAACTTCGTGAATGTGTTCAGTACTGTCGGCAGGAGCTGTCGATTCCACCGACACCTGTCGAAGGCCATTTTGTCGGTCCCATAGACAGAATAATGCTCCTGCCACCGATAGAACAGTTTGATCAAAATTGCTTTTGGCTTTTGGGTTGTCTTCATCATGCCTTACACATATTTTTCCACCATTCATTTCATTAAAAATATTTAATTTACTTTAAGTTCTATAATAAAATTAAGGTTTTACCCCCCATTTCAGAACAATGGGAATGGTTTTAAGATCTAAATCTTAAAGGATCAAAAATCAAAATTTTGGTTTCAAGAACAAAACGTAAATTTTGACGTTTTCGGCAAATTTTCAAAGGTCAACATCTTTCACGTTACTTTGAATTAAGCTATAAAAGTTATATGGTGTCGAATCTTGTGTTCAAGGCTTTCATTTCCAAAAATCCATTTTCAATTTCAACAACTTTGAAAAATCACTTTTCTGGCACTTAGTCAAATTTTGACAGCTTCCCAGCCTTTATGCCTTATGGTTTTATCGTGATTTTCGAGCCTCTTGACTCAATCAAAAATCATCTAATAGAATTGGTTGACGTCCTATGGGCTTCGAATAATTTTAAAAATAAATATACTTTGATAGATAAGTAGGAAGTTAGACGATGGATTAATCGATTTATTGATGAATGGATAGAGATAATGTAGGTTTTCAACAGAATGATGGGACAATACCTCTAGTCTTATACGGTGGCCATGCCACATAAGACATAATAGAAGGATAGATGGATGGGTTGATAAATTGACGGAAATATAGATAGATACTACTAAGCTTGCTTGTATTTTTATAAAAAGAAACTAGTATATATATAGTATACAAACAAACTATTTTGTTTACCAGAAAAGAGTTATAGAAAACCTAAAAAGAGAGATGCATTGTTGCATATCCAAAAACGACGGGTTAATTTAGGATTAGCACTAAATGTCATATGCTCTTTGGTAGTATGGGATACCTTAGAGCATATTACAATTTCTGAGATCCAAGAATTTCTCTTATTTTTTTCTTGGGAAACGTTGTGTGTAAAGGTGGTCTCTGTATGGTGTAAAGGTAGGCAGGGTTCACATGCATTGCTTCTTGACAGGCTTCGACGCAAGGGGTCTCCTGGGCTAGTTAGTGATCACTGTTAGTCTGTAGTCGTCAAACGGTCGACCTCACTGCTAGTTGAACTCAATATTGGGTTCTTGGTCAACGGCCAGTCTGAGCCAGATAAATGATCATCCAACCGTGGTATACTAGACAGGCCACAAAATCAGATTATAACGATAGGATTCCACGTCAAATTTGAAGTTTGAAATATCAAGTTTGCCATAATTAAGGTGGTTATATTGGCGTGATCCTCTGCTCTCTTAACGACTACACCACCGTATTCGTATTATGTATCTTTTCTTTAATTGTAATGTTGATAGACGGTTTCATTTGAAAGTTGTATATGTTATTTTTGATGATAGATTGAGATTTGTTGCAATAGTTTGCTAACTATACTTAGACAAATTTCTCGTATATTACATTATGAAAAATCTGTATGATTTAACTGTCTAGATGATTACTCGTGCATGTATGATTCGTTGTTAGAACGACGTTCATCCTACTGAGTAACATCCCCCTGTTACTCACCTTATCCTTCACCCCTTTCAGATTGTCCAACTTTTGAGGAGTCTACTATTGGAGAGCCATTTGAAGAGGTTTCTTTGAAAGGTTATGTCGATTATCCACAACCTCCATCAATTTGAAGATCACTTTAGGAGTTTAGATGCTATCTACCTTTTTTATGCCAAATTTTGCGGGTGATGATGCATTTCTTTTGATAGAGTTCTATTTGGAATATGAATATGATGTTGAGGTTTACTACATATTGTGACTGTGTCTATTTAGCTACTGCTACTCTGATTGGAGGTTATTCAGTATAGTTTTCCACTACGTATATTTTTTTAAATCTTTTAATATTATTATTCTTGTTTGATTATCAAGTTGTTTGTATGTTTACCTCACACCTTAAGATTCTAACTAATGAATCATAGGGATTAACGTTGGGATTTCGAGGCATGACAATTCTTTGGATGTTTCTACAATACTAGGAATATGGTAAGTATGGTGGAGTTCACTACCATCAAACAAAAGAAGGATAAACTGGTCATCAAGTATATCGAATGTTAGAGAAATCTTTCCCTCAACTGATTGGACTATCTTTCTCAATCGTCTACTATCAAAATGTGCATTTAAGGAATACATTGGCAACTCCTCTACATCTTGAAAAGGATTAAGCCACAAATTTTTGAAAAGCTAACTATTCGAGCCCACAACATAAAGTAGAATATAGTTGTTTATCAGACTGCACAATCGAGCGAGCATTGAATGCAATATAAGAAAGATGGCAAGTCCTTCAAAAGTAAGGAAGTTTTGTTTTCCACCACCAATAAGTCTGTCAAGATCATAGGTAAGAGAAGAGAAGATTAACCAAGAGTTAATTCAACACAAGCAAAAGGAAAAAGCTTGGAAAACTCTCAAAGAGCTTGAGGCGAAGGAGTACCATTTTCCTGATGTTGACATCCTGATCATGTTCGAAGAGCTGTTGAAATTAAAGCTCATTAAACTCCCAACATCCAAACAACTTGAGGAAGTAGGTCGTGACAATAATCCAAGACATTGTCGCTACCATCGGGTGATTAGTCACCCTATTAAAAAAATATTTCGTCCTAAAAGAAAAAATTTATGGATCTAGCACGTCAAGGAAAAAATTAAACTTGACTATGTCGAAAATGTTGCCACTTCTAACATGACAAGTGTCATATTTGGATATTTTTGTCCAATACTCTTGTCCAGTTTTAATGCAACACAGACTCTATCTTCCCTAATCACAAAAGTTCCACATCCACCACCACAACCCATGTCCGAACATTCTAACATTGGAAAGGTTCACCCCACATTCGGGGCATTGCCAAGTCAAAGGAAGATTGTTACACTTCCCACTTCAACTCAACAACGACAACAATCTCATTTTGTTTCAAATTTAAGTTCGAGTGTCTCGCAGTTAGTTGTAGTCGATGAAGAAGGGTGGACAATTGTAACTTATCAAAAATAACCTTCTACACACGTGCCACTCCTCCAACTCTAAAGTCAAAGAGAAAGAGAAAAAAGTCAAAATCAAGTACAAGGTCAAGAAAATGAATGAGAGCAACAAAAAAGAAAACTTTTCAAGTTCAATCCACATAGCTCGAAGACATCCTTCAGCAACATCACCATGTGCTAGTTACTCTTCTAGAATTCTTACCCAAGAAACTCTTGAAGGAACAATACATAGAAGTCTGAATGATTTCATACTACCAAATGGGAGCGAAAATTTTGAAAGATGATATTGATGACAAGTCTGAGGAACATCCTACCACTTCTAATGATAGAGTTCAAAAACTTGAGGAAGACAATATCACCTCATAAATAAAAGATTCACAGGTCAGTTTGAATTTCTCTAGTGAACTCCAAAAGGTTCAGTATGCTTCATAACTAATCTCAATTGAATCAAAATAGGAAGTTCAACCTAATGAAAGTCCATGACAAAATAGTATGTACATGGATAGGATTACATTCATTGATGAGGATCTCCAATTGGAGTCTTGACCTCACAACATGCCTTTTTATGTCATAGGTTATGTGAGGAAGAACAAAATTCAAAGAATCATCTTTAATTGTGGTTCTACAATCAACATTATGCCAATTCATACCATAAAATAAGTTAGCATCTCAACAGATCAACTTGCTTGTATTAAGTTGATGATTAAAGGCTTCAACCTAGGTGGTCAAAGAGCTATCTACATGATAAGAGTCAAGTTATCTATCGTAGATTTAGAATCAACGTCGCTCTTCTACATGATTGATTGCAAAACCTCATATAACTTGTTTTTTGGTCGACCATGGTTGCATGAAACTAGAGTAGTATCATCCATATTATACCAGTGCTTCAAGTATTACCAATACGGTGTGCAAAAACGCGTAACCATCAAAGATCAACCATTTGACAAGGTGCAGACGTATTTCAACGATGCAAAGTTATATTTGAAAGGTGACATCATTTAAGAAGCGCTCCCAATTTCAGTACCTTCTTCTAGTAAGGAAAAAGCTAACAAAGGAAAGCATATCATGAATTATTTCAAGAAGATTTCTCCCACTCCTCAACTTCAGAAAGAATGGGTAGAGAAGCGTAAGCCAAAAATAAAATAGATAAAGGTGAGTCAACCAAAGTTGGATACATCATCCACAACTGTGCAATCGACCTTGATATTTCGTTACGTACCACAATCGTGACGGAAGTCGGGACAATCCCCTTTCAAAGAGATTTCTTCAAAATCCAAAGCTTATTATCTCTAAAGCTAAATTAGAGATTTTAAAAGAGGAGTTAACCCTTCTAGTTACACCCTTCGTCAAATCTAACACCACAAAGGCAATCCTATAAAGGTAGAGTACAAAAGTTGTTCGAGATCACTGGTTACGAGAAAGGTAAACTTATACGATTGGGAGAGCTATCACCAACTGATCAAATTCATGGCTTAATTGCAATGCAAGTCAAACTTGTTTGAACTAGAGAGAGTATCTCATTCACTTGAGCAGGGCTAAGTTATATGCTAGAGGTTTCGATCAAAATTTCAGGGAGAAAATGGTTTCTTCACAATATATTGCGATTGAGGTTATTGCTGAGTCTGTAAAAGAAACACTAGTTCTTCGCACATCAGTTTTTGATCAAATTTGTGACCACATCCCGACCATGTCGGTATTTGTTCAATTGGGTACTTTAACTTACCATCATAACGCACAAATTCATAAAATCTTGTATATCTACATTGTTTAAACTTGGTCTGAATGTAGGGTTTAACCTACGAAAGGAATCACAATGCCAACATAAGCAAAATAAACACGTTGAGTATAAAGATAGCAGCTGTTTGCATAGTACTATTCCGTCATGCATAAATCGGTAAGCAATTTTAGAGGTTTTGATATCAGATGCATTGGTCATAAAGCTATGTACCATCATCCTTACAAACCAAACGAGCAACGATCAGGCTTCAACTATAGAGATAAACAATTCTAAAAATGCCATTTCTGTAAATCACATCAGCATTGAAAAATTCCCTTTAAAAGAGTCATCGTCATCAAATGAAGAACTCAAAAGTATTCCACCTAATTTAAAAAAAGGCAGACAAGCCACTATCGACGACTTGAAAGAAATAAACATCAATACGACGGAAGAGTCGTGACCCACATTCGTTAGCATTCGTCTAAGCCAGAATGAAGAAGTTGTGTACTTTAAGTTGCTACAATAATACAAAGATGTTTTTGCTTGGACTTTAAAAAAATGTCAAGACCGACCCAAAAATTTTTGTTCATTAACTTGCAGTCAGACATGGAGTTTGCCTAGTAAAACATGCACAATATCATTTTTTTACTAGAGTTGGTACCACAAATGGATAAAGAGGTCAACAAGTTAATTAAAGCCAACTTCATCCGAGAAGTAAAATATTCAACATGGATGTCCAATATAGTTTCTATCAAATAGAAGAATGGACAAGTTCAAATGTTCATTGATTTTTGCGACTTGAACAATGCATGTCCAAAGGACGACTTTCTGTCCCCAATTATAGAACTTATGGTTGATGTGACTATGGGACATAAAACTTTATCTTTCATAGATGGATCTTCTGACTAAAACTAAATTTGAATGATGCCAAAAAATGAGGAACTCACAACCTTTCGTACCCTAAAAGGCATATATTATTATAAAGTTATGCCTTTTAGACTTAAGAATGTTTGTGCCACTTACCAACTAGCTATGCAAAAGATATTTGATAACATGCTACATGAGAAGGTCGAGTGTTGCGTTGATGACCTAGAAGTAAAGTTGAAAAAAAATTATCACTTACAACATTTACGCAACACCTTTAACAAATTTCGAAGATACAAACTCAAGATGAACCCACTAAAATGTGTTTTTTGAGTTACCTTTGGTAAATTCTTAGGATTTTTGGTTTGACATTGTGACATTGAAATCAATCGAAGTAAGATTGCGGTCATTTAAAATATGTCAGCACCAAAGAATATTCATGAGTTCAAAAGAATGCAACGTCAACTTACTTATTTTCATTAATTTATTTCAAATTTAGTTGGTACTTGTCATCTCTTTAGTCAATTGATGAAGAATGATACAACATTTGAATATGATGAAACTTTTGAGAACGCTCTAAAAAATATCAAAGAGTATCTTTTCAAGCCACAAGTTTATTTATGCCAATTCTTGAGAAATTGTTGATTCTCTATATCAGTGCATAAGAAATATCATTGGGGGCATTGCTAGCTCAAGAAAATGATGAAAAAAAAGAAGGTGCACTCTACTACTTGAGTCGAACTCTAATTGGTGCGGAAGTGAATCATTCACCAATCGAGAAGATGTGTTTAACATTTATCTTTGCCACAAAAAAATTTCATCATTACATGTTATCACACACAATCTGATTCATTGCATGAGTTGATCCACTTAAGTATATCATGACAAGGCTAGTTTTGTCAAGAAGATTAGCTAAGTGGACTTTTCTTTTATTAGAGTTCGAGATTTTTATGTATCTCAAAAGGCAGTGAAGGACCAAGCGTTAGCTGACTTTCTTGTAGATTATCTTAACCCAACTTTTTGTGTACGAAGATTCACAATTCATCATCAACCTGTAGACATGAGAATGTTCATCCTTGAACCTCAATGCTACGTTGTTTGGAGTCGTCACCATTCATTTTTGGAAATGGGTGTGAATGGGTACCCGAATCGATTCTTTTGAAAACTTTTTTTCATAACATTGTAGTGACTCTCAATCATGCAAAAGGTATAGTCTACCTAAGATCTAGGTAAGGGGACTCGGTTAGAGAATGGGGAAGGTGTTAAGCATCCCATTCTCTCCACCTATGGTGGTTAGCTTTAGATTTGGCCATTTTTTAAAAGATTAACATAATAAGTAAAATGCATGGGATGCATGAAATGGGTGGTGCACAGGGTGTGTATGTACCCTTTTGAAAGAGAATTTGATGTTGGTGTTGACATAAGAAATATCTTATGGGAGAAGATATCCTATGGAGTCAACACACCTTTGCATGAGTTGAAATGTTGGTTTAGGATTTTAGAGAAATTCCATGAATGAAGTTCTGTTAGATCTATAACCTTAATGCATGCATGCTTAGCTAGAAACTTAGTATTTTAACTCCATCAAGAAAGTTACATATTTCTTCATCATAGCTAAACATGTGTAATGTGTGTGCATAGTGTACATTATGATGCATGATATGAGAATGGGTTAAAAAGGGCTTCAACCTCCATCCTTTCAACCAAATTGCCTCAAGCATTCCATGCCTAAGGCTGAGGTTCAATCTACTCGGGATGAAGGAGGGTTCTCCATTACATCCTAAAGGTTTCTAAAAAGAAGAAAAGAGGGATAGAAGAAGAAGATGCAAGTTAAAAAGAATATAAATAAACAACTATTATCCCACCTTGTCCCCTTGGAGGTCTTGAACGAACTTGAGCTTAAGAGATAAACTTAAGAGTTGAAGGATGTTGTTAAGGGTTGAGAGAGTTGAAAGTTGAGAGATGAGAGATGAGTAGAAATTTTGGTAGAGTTTTAGGTTGAAAGATGGGGGCTTGGGAGCATGAATTATTCTTAGAAAATGAGGGTATTTATAGATTTTTTGGAGACCTTTTGGGGATAAAGTGGTCCAACCCTAAAAATAAAGAAAATGGACATGAGATTTAGGTTATTTCTTTTTGGATTTTTTCATTTGTATGGGGGTAAAGATGACATTTGTGAAGAAACCCTAAAAATATTCTTTAGTCTTTTATTTTTTGGTAAATAGAGGTGAGAGAACAAAAGTACTTTTGGGAGGGTGAATAAGGGAGTGACATGTGTAAAGGTGGAGTGATAGGTAAAAAGTATACCTTAGTTTATTTGTAAATAACACATAAAGCAAAGGTGGAAGTATATATTTGAAATGAACTAATGGGAGAACAAAAGTACTTTTGGGAGGGTGAGTAGGAGAATGACATGTGTAAAGGTAGAGTGGTAGGTGAAAAGTAGACCTTGGTTTATTTGTAAATAACTCATAAAGCAAGGGTGTAAGTATATTTTTGAAATGAACCAATGGGAGAACTCCATGTATGTACTTGAAGATTCCCACCTTTTGAGGGTATGATTGAAAATTCTCTCAACTTTATAGATTATTACTAAAGACCAAAGTATCTTTTTGATTTGACTAACCTTTTCGAAAAGGGCATTCTTGGATTTTCACAAGGAAGAGTTGACTCTACAATTAGATAATGCATTGGGTATTGAAGGCTTGTGGGAGATCAACATGTGTCATCTTTTGAGGGGGTGTGAAGGAATGGGCTTGGTATGGGACTTAGAGAATGGACTTGGTATTGAGCTTAGGTGATGGACTTGGGTTATGGACTATGGACTTTAGGGGTGGGCTAAAAGCATGGTCTTGAATTTGGGTTAGAAGATAGGATTTGTCTTGGGATTAGGTTGGATTAGGAAATGGACCTTGGTTAGGGTATGGGTGATGGAGTGGTGAGTGGAGAACGGTTACAGATCGGATCATGGAAGTAAGTAGAATTGGCTTGGATTAGGGACAAGGTATGGGTATGCAAAAATAATATGAGATGATGCATGTACGCATGTATGCATGAATAATGATGCCAAGTGGCAATGTGGGTCCGTCAAAGAGCTTGAGTTCTAAATCGAAATCAATTCAAGGAAATTTAGATCTTCCTAATGGGTTTGTGTAAATTTGGGTGTCTACAGCTGCTCTTCTTTGTAGGAGTTGCTTGCAAAGAACTGCAAAGAATAAATTAGACCCTTTATTTGCACGAATCCGAAGTAATTTATTGCATGATGATTAAAATCGTCGGATGGATTGAAGATGTTTGTAAGATGTGACTACCCAAGCACGGGGTCTGACAGGATTATCTTTTTGAAACCATTGACTTCGTGGCACGGAGCTCGTTTGAAGTCTTGGATTATTTTTGATGAGTTTTGGAAAATGATTCATGTCGTAAACCATGCAATTTTGAAATATTCCTCTTTTACCCTTATTAATTTCGAGCTTTGAAACTCCCCCTTTTGGATTTTATTTTTATTTTTATTTTATTATTATTATTTTATTATTATTTTTTTATTATTATTTTTTATTTTATTTATTTTTTTTATTTTTATTTTTTATTTATTTTTTATTTTTTTTGGGACTGAATTTGCCCCTGATGGTCTGCTCATAAAAGACGGACTAAATGATTTTACCCTGGTCCGTTTATTGTAAGCGGACCGAACAATTTCTTATTGGTCCGGTTATAATAAGCGGACCAGTAGCTGTACTTATCGATTTTCGAACGATCTTCTTCGCGCGTTCACTTCACTGTCGCTCTTTTCCTCTTCTCTTTTGCCTTCTCATCTTGCCCTCTCACCATCTTGCTTTCCATTCTTCTTGCTCTTTCTCTCTCTCTTGGCTGTTGTGTACTCTCGTGGACATTGTAGATTTTGGGCAACAAAGCTTGACTTAGGCGAGCATTTGTTAGGATTCTTGGCGTCATTCTTAGGTGCGTGCTTGGATTTTCTTTGTGAGGTTAGTCTTTCTTCCCTTCCCCCTCTTTTCCTTTTGTCCTTTGTATTTCTTTACCGCCATGCTGCTGTTATCATGTTGTTTGTGTGAGTTTGTCTTGATTGGGTTTGGGTTTGAGGCTTGTGGTTTGATTGATTTGGCTTGGAACTTTGATTGTGGGTTTGATTGATTAGGATTTTGATTATTTGATAAGTTGTGGTTTGAAAGGTTTGTAGGATCTATGGTTTCATGTTTGTTGAGGTTTTGGACTTGTTTGATGGGTTTGAGTTTGTTTTAGACTTTTAGGGATTTGGATTGTTGATCGAGGTACTGGTGGTTTATTGAAAGTTTTGCATTTGATTGATTGAGGTTTTGCCTCTTGACCATCTGATTTAGGTTTTTAATGGATTAAGGTTTGAGTGGATTTATAAGATTTTAATTAATGGATTAAGGTTCAAATGGATTATTTGATTTTAATTAATTGATTTGTTAGGTTTGGTTACAGTTTAAGGTTTAAATGGATTGTTTAATTCTGTTGAGGTTTTGGTGGTTTATCAAAATTTTGAATTTATTAATTGGTTTATATTTTAATTGATTGTTGTCTAGTTAGATTGATCAAGATTTTTAATTGTTCGTTGATTGGTTGAGATTTTTATTTAATGGTTGATTGGTTGGATTGGTTAGATTGGTTGATGTGATTGTTGATTCAAATTTTTAATTGTTTGTTGATTAAGATTTTAACGGTTTGTTGAGTGGTTGAGATTTTTTATTTGATGGTTGATTGGTTTGATTGGTTGAGGTGATTGTTTATTCAAATTTTTAATTGTTTGTTGATTAAGATTTTTAATGGTTTGTTGATTGGTTGAGATTTTTACTTGATGGTTGATTGGTTTGTTTATGCCATGTAGGTTAGCTACCCCTGACACACGATGCTTTAATATGATTCAAGTTATCGTTTACTTAGCGTTTAGGGCCTTACCATAAATCGTA
Organism: Akebia trifoliata; assembly: GCF_017979445.1. Classification (NCBI taxonomy): domain Eukaryota; kingdom Viridiplantae; phylum Streptophyta; class Magnoliopsida; order Ranunculales; family Lardizabalaceae; genus Akebia; species Akebia trifoliata. The sequence goes on from NC_141376.1 coordinate 32,781,720, forward strand.
TTTGGCTTGCTTGTTTTTGGGGTTGTTTCGTTGTTTTCGTCTAGATTGTTGAGAGTCCTAGCATTTGTTTTGTCGATTGTGGAAGGTTTGTTGACTTATTGTTTCGTTGAAGCGTTTAAGGCGTAGCGAGTCCTAGCATTTGTTCTGTCGAGCGTTGAGTTTTTACCTTTTGCGTAGCTGGGTCGTTCTCGGAGGTCTATTGTTGCTTTTGAGGGGGATGAGGAGGATGTTTGGTTCAGAGGGGAGATGCTGATTTTGCTGTCCTTTTTCGTATAGCGTTCCTCTGCATGCTGGGGAGCTGCTTCTTCTTGGAGGATGACTCTACCGTTTTTACTACATTTCTCCCTTTTTCTTCAAGATATTGAGGGAGTTGATAACTTCGATTGGGGCAGTCTTATTTATGGCACCATTATCGGTGGCCTGGATCGAGTAGTCGAGGGTATCACATCCCCTCGTGGAGGAGGAGTTTCTACCAGATTCTTCTGGCCATTCATTGAGGTGACTTCTCCTTCTTCTATTGTCCTTACGATTTCGCCTATTTGGCCATGTAGTTGTCTGATTTTGTTATTTGCTCCAGCTTTTTGTCCACATTCATTTCCCATATTATCTACCGACTATGCGTCGCTCGGATGAGGGGTTCCCTCTTGGAGCTTTCTAGGCGACTTGAGATTACCGGATGGTTAAGAGCAATTCTCGTAGTGCCAGAGCTCACTTTGATCGATGCCGCCTACAGGAGGTATATTATTTCATTTGTCATTTCATTTGTCTCCTTATGCACCATGTTCTAATCACCTTATCTTGCAGATTTTCTCCGTGACTTCTCGAGACCTACCCCATTCAGTCCAGGAGCGACGGTAAGTTCGGGCTGCCTTCCGTCGGGATTTACGTAGGGCGATCTATCCGTGTTTTATTGGTCGTGTCTCCTATGTGTACTACTTAGGGGAGCGATTCTTCTTTCAGCATGATCAGTCTTTACGGATCCCAGTAGCGCCTCCTGCCCCACTTGCAGCAGACATGACAGTGGACACTTACTTGGCTCAGGTTGGCGGCCTATCGGCGCGTGAGCTATCTGCTGAGGGCGACTATATTCGATGGTTCCGAGAGGCCTCTATTGGTTGTCTCATGCCCCCTATGCCGGTCCGAGCTGGAGTTACTGAGATCGGGGGCATCTTGATTAGGGAGCATGATGACACGGTAGTTATTACTTCTTTCCTTTGCCTCAGTTCTTTCTATGGATGCTTCCTTATACCTCAATTTTGACAAGTTGATGATCTTCGTCGCCTTCGTGAAAGCTATGACGTGATTGAGGCACAGGCAGCCCGGTACTCAGAGATGGAGGGCAGGTGGAGAGCTGCCCAGGCGGATGTGGAGTTTCAGGTCGCTAGGTATACTGAGATGGAGGGCAGATGGAGAGCTGCCCAGGTGGAGGTAGAGTCTCAGGCAATGATTATTCAAGGCCAGGCTGATCGAATACTAGCTCTGCAAACAGAGATGCCCATGAGGGAGTCGCGATTGCAGGCCGAGTTGGTATAATACTTGCCTTTTTCGTAGTCTCCTTGATTATGTCATTCTCAATCTAATCATTGTTTCTCATTCTGTGGTTGTTTCAGGACCATTATCACCGTCGTGAGGGAGCGAGTACTTCTACTTGTCCGCCTACACCTCCACAGGTATCGCATTTGATTTTAGTTACCCTTTCTTTGAAACTGCATCTGTATATAGCATGTTTTTTATCATTGTCACTTTTCAGGTTTCCGTTCTTGTTGGACCTTCTGCTTCAACACCTGGTCCTGGTACCTTTGCTCGGACGACTAATGAGGATGCAGCATTGGACCGGGAGTACTTTGTTGCTGATTCTGAGGGACGAGTTAGGCTACGAGGCCTGTCCTCCTCTTCTGGTACCGGCTTGTTCTTTTCGGGCGTAGGTCATGCTGATCTTTCTGGCGTTGACTCTTACCCACCGGACGTCCCCGCCCCTGGTTCAGATGACCATAGATCTCATTAGGATGTATTATGATATTTGCAGATATTTTTGTGCTCATTTGATCTTCACCTGAGGTGTATGTGAACAAATGTAATTTATGATACTTTCGTCGACCCAGATATATATATATATATATATATATATATATATTTATTTCTTTTCTTTCTTTTCTTTTATTTTTTATTTTTTATTGTTTTTTTGTTCCCACGAGTCTGAAATTTGTTTACTGTACCTAAAGATGTGATGAGTGGACAGTGTGAATGGGGCGCGTTAATGTATACGATGATGGCCAACTGTCTGGTCCGTTCACTGTAAACGGATTATTCATTTCTCCTCGAGTCCGTTCTTAAAGGACAGACTGATCGAAATTTTTTCGGTCCGCTATTAGAAGCCGGACTATGTTATATTCCTTGAGTCCGTTCTCAAAGAACTGACTGATAAAAATTTTGTTCAGTCCGCTATTAGAAGTCGGACTATGTCATATTCATTTAGTCCGTTCATAGTGTGCGGACCAGTAGGTCCATTTACTCAAAAGTGTTGTACTATTTGTGATTTTGTCTTATCCTTTGCCATGGAGCCCACGAAGCGCTCTAAAACCCAGGTCAGCCGAGATTTCGTGATTTCCTACTCTTCTTCCACCCCTGGGAGCATACAAGGTAATCTTAGTCTTCCCAACCTCAAAAGGTATGCTATTGTTGACTCTTTTTTGAAACATTGGTTAGAGTCTATGGCTAATGAAGATAAAGCTCAATGGGATTCTAACAAGCTAGGATTCACTCTTTCCTTGCCTATGGTCCCTTTGTAATGGGGTCTTATTGAGGCCATGATAGGGTGCTGGGTCCTTGACCTTAGCTTGTTTCGTATTGGTGAGCATGAAATGACCCCTACTATAGAAGAGATCGAGGTGATTTTGGGCCTTTCCTTTTCGAGCATGGTGGTGGTCCCACTTCTTAGAGAAGGATATAAGGAGGAGGCATCAGATTTCTTAGGGATTAACAAGAAATTTTTGAAAATCACGGATGGTGAGTCAACTTTGTTGAGAATATCCAAGTCTTTTCTCCTTGAGTGTCTCTTGGAGAATGACAAACCGTTGCTCCGATTTAACGCTTTGACCCTCGTGGTGGTTGGTCAATTGCTATTTCCGGGAGAAGGTGAATCATGGACCTCTCCCTCATCAGTGTGATACAACAGATCCGTTAGGGGTGCCGAGTGGCCCCTATGCTTTTAGGCGAAATGTTTCGATCTCTTACTGCTTGTTCGACTGGGAAAGACCGAATATTTCATGGATGTGCCCCCCTTTTGCAGGTAAATTGAGTTATTTAAATTATCTTGATTATCTATCTTTCTCATTTCAAGATTGTGCGGTTAGAATACTCCCTTTTCTTGCAGCTTTGGTTCATGGATCATATGTCTTTTACGGAAGTGATCCATCGTCCCTTCTGTGTGAATGCTGATTTGGTGTGCATGATGGCGAGACGAGAGCTTCCCATGCTTCTTGGTGGAAAAAAAGAATGGCATTCTTTTTTGTGCAACCTTGGGGACGAGGCTGTGAGATGGGTCGGGGCCTTCCAACCGAAGGGTTCCCCCATGATTGCTTTTGACGGGACTCGTTTCCTTGTTTTGATAGGCCTACATGGGGCCATCCAGTATCTTCCCCTTCGTGTTCTTCGTCAATGTGGGTATGACCAAGGCATACTCATCCCTGAGGACTTCAATGAGTTGGTTGGCCCTTTGTCATATTCTTCCACTGCACTTTTTAGTCGATTGGTGAAAAAATGGTCTTGAGTAGAAGTTTTGGATCATCCCATCTATGTGAACCACTCTTTTTTGACTTACCTTCATTGGAATTGAGAACTCATTTCCGGCCAAATTGCGGTATCACCTGTGCCCCGTGCTCGTCCTGGTACTTCTCGTTTCTTCGATTATTGTGATCGGTTAGAGGAGATTCAAGCAGATCATCGCTGTATCCGAGCTATTTGGCTCAAGTCTGAGAAGGATATGCAAGCTAAGAGGTGAGGTGCCTATGCTCTGAGCCGAAATTACTGATTTGAGAGAGCATCTCGCCTCGAGATTGCATGCTGATATACTTGTTGAATATTTAGTGATTCGTCATGCCTCTAATGCCGAGAGAATCATCATTGACCAAGCTGCTCAGATCAAAGCCCTAGAGGATAGACTTGATGCCTATTATGCTTCTTTCGGAAATGTATGAGTTTTTCCTTGCCTGTTATTCCTTCTTGTACCCTGTTTTCAACGAGAATGATGTAGCACTTTTTGAAATAAATGAAATAGATTTTTTACGTAGTGGCCTCAGAAATATCTACTATTTCGAAAACTCTTAATTTTGATAACAGTCCTAGCTTTTTCGTCATAGGCACAAAATAGTAATTTGATGACGCAGTTTTTTTTTTTTTTAGGCTTTAAAAGATTGCCTTTGTTGAATAATCTATGATAGACTGTGTTCGAAAACTCTGAAAGTTAACAATCATGGTGCCTTAGACAAATGTCGGGGATACAAGTGTCAGCTAATCCTTAGCCTCTTTAGAGTCATCCCCGAGACTGAGAATTTTGACTGAGTTATCTTCACTGTATCCGTTGGAATATTGAGGATTTCGAGATTTTTGTCGTTCACAATTTATACTCTTGCGGGCCAGGAGTTATTTTTTTATTTTTTATTTATTTTTTTATTTTTGTTTTTTTTCATTTTTGTCCCTGGTGCCAGTTACAATTTTCACCAGACCCAATTTCCACGTTGTTGCGCATCGACGCCCTTTTTGGGTTTTCATCGTGCCAGTGGTTTTGATCTTGCCATAAACTGATCTTTTTACTCACAGTGCCCTTGCAGGTTTTCACGATGCCCTTTCAGTCTATGCTTTCGTTAAAGATTTTTACTTTGAATACCTTCTCGGTTTCTCTATGCCCCTTGTGGCTTGGTGACTCAAGTTGAGCTGCGAGATCAAACACTCCACTCTTCTAGTGGCGCTCTTTCTTAAGTAACAAATCTGGACTCCCCTCTTGAGTTCCTCCGACGATTTTCAAGGTACGGTGATTCAAGTTGAGCTTCGAGATCAATGACTCTACACTTTGAGTCGCTCTTTTCTTTCAAATATTCGATCTGACCTCCCCTCTCGGGTCTTCCAATGACTTTGGCAGCTTGAAATCCGATTTGAGTGGCAAGATCGACTGCACTTGACAATATTTCTCATGACATGTTTCCACCGTAGTTGAGTTGCCTTGAACCATTCCCTGATCTAAGAGGACTTTAAATAGGACGAAACGTAAACTTAGGTTAGGGTTATGGAAGGATAAGAAAGGTTGAATCTAGATTTATTTAGGTAAATGATGGACACGGGGTTGGTCTATTTTTGTTTCGAAAATATGATCTATGTCTTCTCCCAGCTCTCACGAACTCATTTAGGTAGGAGATTTGGGTCGAGCTTAAGATCAACTATTCGAGATTTTTGACTTTTTGATTTTTTTGTACTTTTAATCGTTCACAGTTTATCCTCATGCGGGCTAGGAGTATACTTTGGTATTTTTGTTTTGGCTTTTTTTTTTTTTTGGTGGTGACTTGCCCCGGTCCTAGGTTAAGAAATGAATGTGATGGCTCAGAAAGGGTTAACTAAGGGTAGATAATTGTTCAAGTAGTAGAAAGATGGCCTCTCTTCATTTCAAGAAACAACTTTAGGCGTAATATTTTTTTACGGTATCAACGTTGATCGATTGTGGAAAGACTTCCCCATCCATCTCTGTAAGGATTAGCGCCCCTCCGGGTAGTACCTTTTGGGCGACGAATGGCCCCTCGTAATTCGGACGAAACTTTCCTCTTGCATCTTCTTGTATTAGCAAAATCTTCTTCAAGACAAGATCTCCTGGCGAGAACTCTCTAAGTCGAACCTTCTTGTTATAAGCTCGTGCTATTCTCCGTTGATAAGTTTGCCCATGACAGATTGCTGAAAGTCACTTCTCCTCTATTAAGTTCAACTGATTGAATCGGGCTTGGACCCAAAAGAGGGAATCTTGACCTCAACGGGCAAGACTGCTTCCATTCCGTAAACCAGTGAATAAGGCGTTGCCTCAGTCGAGGTTCGGATTGACGTTCAATAAGCATGTAGAGCGAAGGATAACATTTCGTGCCAATCCTTGTAAGTAACGGCCATTTTCTCGATGATCTTCTTGATATTTTTGTTAGCGGTTTCAACTGCTCCATTCATCTTTGGTCTATAAATGACTGAGTTGTGATGGGTGATCTGAAAATTCCTACACATCTCAGACATGTCTTTGTTCTTGAGATTTTTGGCGTTATCGGTTACTATCCCGCTTGGGAGGCCGTACCGACATATGATGTTGTTCTTCACAAACTTCAAGACATTGCCCTTTGTAACATTGGCATAAGATGCTGCTTCTACCCATTTTGTAAAGTAGTCGATGGAGACCAAGATGAAGCGATGTCCATTGGAAGCTTGAGGATTGATTTGTCTGATGACATCCATGCCCCACAGTGAGAAAAGCCAAGGAGATGTCATGTTGTGTAACTCTGAAGGTGGTGCACACTTCCGAACATGCTGGTACCCGTCACTCTCCATGGTCATCCAGTAGTAACCCATTCTCATTATCTTCTTTGCGAGCATATGTCCATTCATGTGAGGTCTGCAGACTCCGCCATGCACAGTCTCAATTAAGCGTTGAGCTTCTGCTTCTGTTACACACCTGAGGAGGACCTCGTGGTGAGACTTTTTGTATAAGACTCCACTACTCAAGAAAAACTGTCTTGCCAATCTCTGAATAGTCTTTCGGTTGGTTGCTGTAGCATCGAGTGGGAAAGTTCGATCTTATAAGAATTCCTTGATGTCTGCATACCATGGCTTTTCCTCAGACTCTTCAATCTCCACTAGTAGACAATACGCTGGTTCTTCTTCATCATCGCTCTCGGCTTCAACAAACAAAATGGTTTCATCAGAAAAATTTGTCTTGAGTGGCTCATAGTCGGGCAGAGGGTGTTCCACTAAGTGATCAACAATAACTTGTCCTTTAATGGCTTTTTAAGTGACATAGGTGATGTCGAACTCAGATAATAACAGTTGTCATTTTGCGATGCGTCCCGTTAGTACTGGTTTCTCGAAGAGATACTTCAAGGGATCCATTTAAGCAATGAGCATAGTTGAATAGCTAAGCAAGTGGTGGCGTAGTCGTTGTGATGTCCAGCCGAAGGCACAACACGTCTTTTCGAGGGTTGAATAGTTCACCTCGTAACTTGTGAACTTTTTGCTAAGGTAATAGATGGCTCATTTTTTTTGACATGTTTCATCATGTTGCCCTAGTACACAGTCCATGGAGTTTTCTTGTACGGAAAGATACATTAGTAGAGGTCGACCTGGTATAAGTGGAACTAACACTGGTGGATTAAGCAGGTATCTCTTAACCTTGTCGAAAGCTTCTTGACAATCTTATTCCATTCTTTCGGCTCATTCTTCTTCAGTAGTTTGAATACTGGCTCACAGATCGGAGTTAGTTGTGCGATGAACCTACTAATATATTGAATTCTCCCTAAGAATCCCCTGATCTCTTTTTCTGATTTGGGTGGTTCCATATTTATGATGTACTTCATTTTAACTGGATCGATTTCGATGCCTCTTCTACTGACAATGAACCCCAATAGCTTTCCTAACGTGGCCCCAAATACACACTTTGCCGGATTAAGTCTTAAGCTGTACATCCTTAATCGATCAAACAGTTTCTTCAAGTTTACCAGATGATCCTCATCGAGATTGGATTTAGCTATCATGTCATCCACGTATACTTTTATCTCCTTGTGGATCATGTCATGAAATAAGGTCGTCATGGCTCGCCCTTGACTTTAAGTGTCCACTCTGGTTTCAACCTCCGTAATTTCTGTTTGACTGGCTTACTTCCCGATCTAATAGGTAACTTGTGAACGACTAGATCTATGTCTAAACAGGGCATTCTTGGTAGGACTATGCGAAGACATCTTGGTACTGCTGTAAGAACCTTGTCATTTTTTCTTTCTGTTCAATCGTCAATAGGACTCCGATTTTAACGATCCGTGGGTCATCTTCGGTGCCTAGGTTCACTGAGTTTGTATCCTCTATATTTGGCTTAACACCCTTCTCGTGACGTTCTATGAGTTCTTTGATTTCTTTTGAACGATATTCAACATCTTCCTCTAACTCTTCTTCAATCCCCATGAGATCAAAGTCGAGCTCGAGGTCATAGTCGTATTCGTTTCTTTCATACTCTGTTCTGTCACAAGATTCATTCAACTGAGGAAATTCTTTGAAAACCTTAGGTATTTTGAAGATTCTTGATTTTTTTGAATTTTTGAAAATATTTGATTTTTTAAAATTTTTGAAAATATTTGATTTTTTTAAATTTTGTAGAATTTTTAATTTTTTGATTTTTGAAAGATTTTTTATTTTTTTGAGTTTTGTGGACTATCTGTATTCCTGAAATAAGATAAAGAAAAATCATGTAAATTCGTTAGCAACGAAGGTGAGCCCCCAAAATAGTCTTGCTTCGAGGACGAGGGCTCATTATCGTCCTCGGACAGACAAGATTTTGCTAATGGCACTTTTTTTAGGCCGTAGGGATTCTGGACCCCATGGTGACCTCGTAAGTGATTGGATATTCCTCTCAATTCTTGAAAACTTGCCCTTCTTCTGCAAGGTAGATATGTTGGGAGAGTGGCTCCCTTGATGGTTCAGATATGACTATCACTTCCGGATGATTGTCGTCAAGTCCGGGTACTTGTAGGGTGGGTGGAATTGCGACAGATCCCTAATCGATTTGAAAGGGGAACAGTGATCTTTCTTCTTCGCATATTGCGACTTCCACCTTAACGGGCTCTTTTTCTTCTTCCTCTTGACTCCGTTCGGAATCCCCTCCGAACAAGATATCCATGCCATCTGTAAAGGAATGTGGGGACTCAACGAATGAGTCTTCTTACAATTGAATGGGCTCGATACTTACAATACTTGGTTCTTCTGTGTGGTTTGTCGGTGGTAGTTCTGATAAGTCATCTGGTTTCTTCAAGGATTGTGGAAAGCAGATGCTGATGTGTGGTACCCTGCCCAGGTTCCATACGTTAGGCTCACGATTATGTTTTTGTGCAAATCGAATTTCCCTCTTCTTATCATTCATGTCAGAGATGTCCTTCTTTCTAGGCCTGAACCCGAGGCCAAAGTAGGGAGTATGTTTTTGCATGCTGATCAAAGTGGCCCTGCCTTTTCCTTTAGGTCCTAACCCTTGTTTCGGACGATATCCTACCTTCTTCATCACTCGTCCGATCATTAGATTTGTTTTTAACAACTTTACCCTTGTCTTCTTTTTTCCCCTCTGGATATGATTGACAGATGTGAACTGAAAGGAGTGATACCCCTTATTTTCCCCGGTCATTTCTATGTCAATATAGGGTACATCCGGTGATAGATCGACCGATATGAGATTTTCTACGAGAACCGATATCACCCTTTGTCCCATGATGAATTTGACTCGCTGATGCAAGGAAGAAGGAACTGCCCCTGCGATATGGATCCAGGATCTTCCTAGAAGGAGATTGAATGCTAAGGGTATGTCCAGAATCTCAAATGTCACTTCAAACGTGCATGATCCAATGGTGACTAGGAGATCCAGTTCCCCTAACAACTCCGTCTTCCTACTATCAAAAGCCCTTACTGTCCTTCTAGTTGGCTTGAGGTGAGACAAATTTGCGTTTAACTTATGTAAAGTTTGTAGAGGATAGACATTGAGAGCCAAACCGTTGTCGATCAATACCCTCGCTACCATCATGTCTTTGCACATTACCATAATGTGCAATGGCTCAATGTGTCCACGCCCCCCGCTGATAAATTCATCCTCTGTGAAGGTGATCGGATTGGGGGTCATGATCTGACTCACTGTCTTTTCCAACTATTTTGGCGAGGTGGTCTCAGGTACATGTGCATTACTAAGAACTTTGAGCAATGCTTCCCGATGATATTCTGAGTTTAATAGCAGGTCAAAGATACTGATTTGAGTTGGTATTCTGTTCAACGGCTCTACTATGTTGTACTCACTCTTTCGAATGAGTTTGAGGAGATCAGTTGCCTCCTTGTCAATTACTCTGCTCTTCTTCTTCTCTGGTTCCTTTTGTGGTACCTATTCCTCCTCTACAAGCTTTCATTTTCCCTTTTCTTTCCTTCTTTCCTCTTCCTCGTTCTAGTCATATGACTAATGTCCGTTATCATGGCCTCTTTCGGTTTCTCAACCCCTGTGGATGTCACAATCATCGTTTCATAACTCCATGGGATGGTTTGATTCGAGCGGTACGGAAATGGTTTGGGGGATATGATGGTCATGGGTTGAGCATTCGGTTTTAGATGAAGGACGAGAGGTGATGGATTGGGTTTGACGGTTAGTGTAGTGATATTTGGGATTTGTGGATTGGTATAAGATACGATGAGGGGTGGTCGGGAGGAGAAACTTGAAGTTTGAGGGGTGGGAGCGATGTAGGATATGATAAGAGGTGGTCAGGAAGGAGGGCTTGAAATTGATATAGTGTAAGGTATAATGAGAAGTGACCGAGAAGAAGAGCTTGAAGTTGGTAATGTGTAAGGTATGATGAGAGGTGGTCGTGAAGGATTTGAGATTTGGGAGTTAGAGTGAATGGTAAGATTGGCCAAATTGATTGAAAGTTGGGATGATGATTGGTTGGTTGTATCTGGTGGTAATCCATTGATGTTTGATGATGTTGGTTCTTTCCTCAGATTGACTCTAACCTTAGAGTCAATTGGTGTTATCAAAACTAAAGGGTTGAAGCTCGGTTCATCCCTCTCTATGGCATTGACTGTTGGCCCACTCCCTCCCCCATTATGCGTCGGTAGCAGGTTCTGATTGATATTTTGCTGAGGTGCTTGGGTTGTCGGACTATCCAAGATGATCAGTTTCTTGTCGATTAGATTCTGAACTTGGTGCTTGAGTTGCCAACATTGGTCGGTGGCATGCCCCAGTGCACCCATATGGAACTCACAGAATTGATCGGGATTGTACCTTGGTCCTTTCACCGTCTCTGGGTTTGGCTGCCTTTTAGTGAGATATTCTTCCTTGAGTAATGCTGGGAGTAGTTCTGATAGAACCATAGGTAAGCGGGTGAAGACTCGAGGGATCCTGTTGGGCCTACGCTGCTTGGTTTGGTGATTATGGACAAATTGTGGGTTTTGACCAAACACTGGATTTAGTCCGAACTGGAATGTTTGTGGTATCGGTGCAGCTTGAGGCGGATTGACTTTGAAAGGGACCTGAGGTGTGGGCGGCCTCTGGTTGGGTGTTGAGATTAAGAAAGGACAAATGGGTTGTAAATTGTTAACATGAGCTTCATCTTTCTTCTTGTTCAAGACCGCTGGTTTCCATTGAGTAGATCCCCCTGTTGGTGCCCCTAGACTGGAAAGGTCGTAAATCAGACCTGATCGGATATCGTCCTCTACCTGATCTGCCACTTGAACCAATGACGAGAAGTTGTCCGTCGTATGGCCCACCAGGTGAGTGTAGAATGAGTAGCCCAGAGTAAAGATTAATATAGTGTTCATCTCTTGTTCAGTCATAGGTGGTTTAACCTTAGAAGTCGATTCTCGCCACCTTTGGGCATATTCTTTCACACTTTCCTTTGGCTTTCGAGTCATCTTGCCATGTCATTTTTGTCCAATCCCATGTCCGTATTGAATCTGTACTCTTTCAAGAAAATTGTAGCCAGGTCTTGCCAGCTCTTAATCCGCGAATGATCTAACTGAGAGAACCATGAGAGGGTTGCCCATGTTAAACTCCTTTGGAAGAGTTGAACCAACAACCTGTCATCGTCACCAAGCTGGCACATAGACCCACAATAGAGCTTCAAGTGAGACAGAGGACACCCAATACCATTGTATTTTTCGAAGTTGAAACACTTGAACTTTGGTGGCAATGATGCATTAGGGTATAGGCACAGATCTCTGAACCTCATTCCGTTTGTGGAGTTTTTTCCTTTTATCCTTCTAATCTCTTCCTCGACTGCCTCGAGCTTGCTTGCAAGTCTCTCCTCTGTGATACTCCTTACCTCAGCTGCCCTGAATTCATATTCTTCCTCTTAAATGACCTCATGTCGTGGTGGATTGCAATGAATGTGAATTGGAGGTCCTTGGTTGGTAGGAGCGGTGGGTGGCAAGGTATTATGTGCAAGCGGTGGCTGTTGTTGTGGTTGTTCGGGCATGGCTTGATTTGAGCCAGAAGCTTGATGTTGGACAGCCTGGATGATACTTGGGTTGGCCAGCAGCAGATCGAGAATCTTAACGTGTTTTTCTAGTGCCTTCACTACCAGCTCAAGCTTTGAGGAGAGATCCGTTACTACTTCTGTTGTTGTCTGCTGAGGTTTCTCTGAAGTGCTCATGGTTGGTTGTGAGCGTAGAAAATACGGAGGATTATCGGGTGGTAAGTACTTCTTTCTGGGTCGTTTGGCCACCTGTGGATAAGAAGTTAGGCGTTAATATATCATTTACATAATGAAGATGCATGATGATTTATTAGGTCAGATTGAATTAATTGGTAAAGTTGTATTAAGAAAATCCTGAATTTAGTTGAGGTTGGATTTTTTTGTCAGCACAGAGTTGGAGATTCGTCGGCACAGAGCCGAAGGTTTGTCAGCATGGAGCTGGGGGTTTATCGGCGCGGAGTCGAATGTTCATCAGTACGGAGCTGGAGGTTTGTCAGTACGGAGCTGGAGGTTCATCAACACGGAGTTGGAGGTTTGTCAACACAGAGCTAGAGGTTTATCGGCACGGAACCGAAGGTTCATCAGCACGGAGACGGAGGTTTATCGGCACGTATCCGAAGGTTCATCAGCACGAGCCGAAGGTTTGTCAGCACGGAGCTGGAGGTCTATCGGCACCGAGTTGAAGGTTCATCAGCACGGAACCGGAGGTTTGTCGACACGAAGTCAAAGGTTCATCAGCACGGAGTCGGAGGTTTGTCAACATGAGCTGATAGCATAAAAAGTGGAAAGTGGTAGAAGAAAGGTTGGTTGTTTAGTCCGTTTCAAATATTATACTAGAATAATGAATAGTAGGAAGAACAACTCTAACAGGCATGCAAACTTTCAGCAAAATTATATGATCTAGAAGAACTAGTATTGAATAAAACTCCAATTTCTAACATTATAATTAGAAATCGTACTTTCCAAAACTTCATCGGAGACAGGTACTTTCTCCTGGGTCATAACCCTTACTCGCACCTGTGATAGATGACATTTTCTCTTGATATATCCCACTTGATCACACGCGTAACATGTCAACGATCTTGTCTTCGTAGGTCTCTGTGGAGTAGGCAGTTGGTAGACTGGGGTCTATAGGCTCTAAACTTGCCTTGTTGATTCCTTTGGCCCTATTGCTATCATTGGAGCTCCAACTGCTCTCTAACTCAATGATGGAAAACTCTACAACTCAGTAGTGGAGGAGTTTTATATTATGGATACACTGATCCGGAGAAGATTAGCCTCGAATACATCGGCCTCTTGGTTGGATCTGATCTGGGAAGAAAAGAAATCTAAGGTCAACTCATTTACCCCCTGGAGGTCTGAAACTCTATCTCCTCGCGTTTTATCCTTTAAGCTTGATTTACTGTATCTCTATAATTGATAGTCTCAATCATCGACCTCTTGGCCCTTAGGTAGGGTTATAGTCTTCTAAAGAATCTACGGGTCTTCAGTAAATCTGTCAGGATAAGCTTGAGTACATATCGTGACAACCTAGTGAACATCATATCATATCATAGTCTGTAAGTGATAGATTACCCTGCACTTATCTCAAAAACTCCTAGTGTTTGAATTCTTGAGTAGTCTCAAATATAATCTATCAACAAACATCTTCTCGAGGTCTACCCACTCAAATGATCCATCTCCCAATACATTCATTTTAAAACGTAATGACTAGCATCCCCATCCAATTAGAATATAGTCACCGTCACCCACTGATCTCTCAGGCACCCACTGATCTCTCAGGTACTACATGGCACTCAAAATCTTTCAGGTTTTCAAAATCCACTCATTAACCTCAACTGGATCAAAAAAATCCCCAAATCTCGATGGACGTAATCGTTAAAAATTCTACAACCACATCATTGGATTTACCTATCCTTTAGGCTGAGGAATTATCTCATTCTTCAAAGGCATGACCTGTAGTAGTAGTCCTGGAGGTGGAATAGTATTTGTCTCTTGCGAAGAAATCCAGTGCTCCCTCATTTCTTAGATTCAGTACTGTACCTTGCAATTGTGGTAAGTCTTGTACCATTTCTCACTTCCGATCGCTAGTCTTATCTGTTCGGGATGGCACGAATACGTTATCAACTTTATTAAAATATAGTGGCCTTATTGTCTCATACATTAGTTTGTCTAGCATCTTTTAGAGCCACATATCCTTAATCAACTAATGTTGACTCGAACATTTCTCTCCTTTATGTCCCGATTTGCCACACTCATAACATACCACAACTTTTTCTTTTGATGAATTTAGTAGTATATGTTGTTGTTTTCTTATGAAATTCTTTCATCCATTGAGTTGGTATGTCTATAATATCGTTTTTCACATATGGTTATTTTTTATATGAATTTCCTAGTTTTGTAATTTGTCTCTTATTAGATACTAATTGCCTTCCTTCTATTTGGCTTCGAGGTGGTGGTGGTTGTATTATTCATATTTCTTCTCTAAACTTGTTATGAGACTCAGCCACTTGTCCAATGAATAACATTAGCTGTGCTATCGGGTCAGTGGTCTGTTCCAGAATCTGCATCGTCTCTGTTGCATTTCGGCCTTTGCCTCATCAGCTCCTCTCACTTGTGTTTATCCATCACAAGGCACTTATCAAAATAAGGTCGAAACCGCTCTTACGTAACTATGAATTAGTACCATAGTTTGGTTTTTAGTAATGGACTCCATTTCCATTCTAACAAAATAAATCAAGAATCTTATCCTAGGCTTACAAAGCTCTATAGACTTCTAGACATAGAAGAACTCGTAATTCCAATACGGAACTACTAATGAGTTCGGATACCGAATTCCTAGTGACACTTTATGATTATCGCTCTAATATTTGTGGTATCAGTCAACTCTTAAAAACACAGCAGATCTGTATCCCATACAAATCTAATACTATGCTCTGATACCATCTGTGGCACCCCGCCAAACGCTAAGAAAAATCCCCATGTCAGGTCTCGAGGTACTAGGTGGCACTTCGAAATTTCGGCATGGTCTCCTCTGTTTATGTTAGCATTCCAAGGCGTTCAACCTGCACCTGATAAACGACATACAATCTGCATGTATATATTCAAAATAGAATACGAGTGGAAGCCTATATACATCCAATAATATACGGTAGATCAGAGTGCGGAAAAAGAAATTTACGGGATTATACAAAAATTTCTCACTCTAACAAGAGTCCTAACGCTCAGTACAAATCTATAATACTCCTAGACAAATGGAGTATAACCCCAATACTTACCAGGTGACGGACTCTGGTTGTCTATCTGACCTACCAGATAGTCCTCACTCGTGACCTACACCTGCTTCACCAAGCTCTGGATCTGAAACTTAAAAAAATGGAGAAGGAAAGGGTAAGTAACAATGGTTACCTAGTAAGGAAGAACACAATTTCTGCCAATAACCCCTTCTAACATGAACGATTAAGCATATTAAATCATTTTAAAGTCTGTAAAATTTTATAAAAGAACTACGATTAGCTGGTACATATAGCCAGGGATGAGCAACTAAACATTTTAAAACTCACATTACATTAATCTTTTTTTATACAAATCTAATTGATCAAATGGAAATATTAACATGGATTTCATTTTATATATCAAAATAAGCAACAGATACATAATACACAATAGTGGAGTATTGGAATTAGAGAGTTGGGATTCTCGACTAGATCGCTCCCAGTCGAGACATGATGTTACAATTCTTCTCTCGTTTTTAGTTCCTGATTTTGTGGTTGGTCGCTGTTTACCACGCTTGGTTGACCATTTATCCAGCTCAGGCTGGCCGTTTGACGTGACCGTAAGTAATGGGTCTCTTTTCGATGTGTCAGAACGTTCGACTACTATAGATTGTTAGTGATCACTGACTAATCATCTTCGTCTATGCCTATCAGGCGTACATGTGATTCCCAAATATACAAACCATTCGTATACGACCACCTTTACATTAAAAGTTCACTAGTAAAGATAGAGAGGAATATCCTAGATTCCAGTTGTAACTCCACTCTCATACGCATCCCATACCACGTATAAGCTTTGTGGTCCCTACCGTACATCCCAGAATAATACACCACTCCGGATGATATGACGCACTATCCCTTCAGGCATTTACAAATTCTTTAACAGCTCACAAAATAGCTACATATATATATATATATATATATATATATATAATATATATATATATATATATATAGATATATATTATTTTCATTTGAAAACAAAAGAGAAATTAACAATACAAGGTTGAGAATGGATATCCAGTTTCCTACCATGCAAGTGTGGCCACCCGGCCTAAAATAAATAACATAACGGAAATGTAAACAGCGCCTCGCGCTAACAGAAATTTAAATAAACATGCAACCAATAATATTATCCCTGGATATCTATTCACCAACCTACACACAACACAACAACGTAAAATGCAGACATCACCCCTCGGGTGTGACTCTGACATTTTACCGTTTCATACCCTTTTTTTCTGATTTTTACAGTTTTCAATCTTTTCAATAAAATATCAATTTTCTGATATTCATCAACTCAATATGAGTTCATTGAATATTAAATCACATTTTTCAACTATAGAATTTATTTCTATCAATAATATTGAAAAAGAATACAAATTTCATATCAAAATGGGGTCCGAGCAGTGCACAAGACCCAATTTATGGAAATAACCCGTTAAAATACCCTATCCACGTATAATTTGTTAAAAATACAATTAAACATATCAAACATGCAATTTCTGGCGTGAATTTTTGAAATAACAAATGAATTCTATATTTTGGAAATACATCCAAAATTTTTCTGATAAAATCCTAAATGCAATTTTCACAATCTACGATTACTAATAGAAATTGAGAGTTCCTTACAATCATTAGACGACAGAATTGAAGCATGTACACAGAAATCGAGGCAAATGGTACAGAAATCGAGGTAACTCGTACTTCGAGATGACTGATTTTCAAAACTGGCCTGGTGGTTTCGAAGATCTCGATGTCATCGTCATTTCTCCCTTCTGCGACGGAGGACGGTTTGACCCTGAAATAGATGAAATCCGAGGTCGAAGTTTTGAAATCCCCGTATATACGTACGACTGATTTTGATGATATGGGGTGAAAAAGACAAGAAAATGCAAGGAATTTGGGTGGGTTATGTAGAGAATGAGGCTGCAGACGTTTCTCCCTTCTACGTCGTAAGACGGTTTGACCCCGAAACGGACGAAATCCGAGGTCAAAGTTTTAAAATTTTCGTATACAAATATGGCTGATTTTTGACGATATTGGATGAAAAAGAAAGTGAAATTGAAAGAGATTGGATGGATTTTGTAGAGAACACAGCTGTGGACATTTTTCCCTTCTGCGTCAGTTGTCAACGGTGAACCGTTTGCGAGAGATCTGAGGTAGAAGATCGAAAAAAAATGATTTTTTTGTTTATATATATCGCGGATGTATGGACGAGTTAGGGAAGATGAGTTTTTTTAAAAAAATTTATTTTATTTATATAAAATTTGGGACGAAATT
This sequence comes from Akebia trifoliata, assembly GCF_017979445.1. Lineage (NCBI taxonomy): Eukaryota > Viridiplantae > Streptophyta > Magnoliopsida > Ranunculales > Lardizabalaceae > Akebia > Akebia trifoliata. The sequence continues at coordinate 32,799,499 of NC_141376.1, forward strand.
GGTATTTCGCCTATTGTTTCGATCGATGATAACTTGACCGTCTGAACTCCAAAAATGACTAATGAATACTCTATTTCGTCTAATTTTTCGTTTTGCATCTAATGGTGTAGTCAATTTCTATAAATTATGTCTCTAACAAAAATTTACATTTTTAGCCTAAGGTGACCCCTAAACTTGATGTCGTTTTCGTTTTTGACGATAATTCGACTTCTTGATCTCCAAAAATAATAAATAAATAGTCCATTTTTAATAATTTTTCTTTACGAACTCAATGGTATGATCGAATATTAATAATTATTTTTCTAGCAGAAAGTCACTATTTTAGCCTGATCCGACTCGGTAATCGAGAATTTTGCAACTTTTTTATTCGGACTCGCACTTGAGCGTGCTTACAGGCTAAACTATGTTTTTCGATCATTTTGAATTCAATGGTGAGGTCAGATTCCATTAAAAATGACCAAAAACATCTTAAATTTTTACCCCTAAGTCCCACTTTCAAGATTTTCTTAAAATTCCATTATTTTTTTTCTCGAGATACGAATTGAAACTCGGGATTGTACAATAATAACTCTATTTAATAGAATTCTAACTAAAATATAACTTTACCTAAAACAATTCTAATTAAAATATTACTCTAACTAAAAGAATTATAATTAAATACTAATTCTATCTAAACAAACACTTAAAAAATCTATAAATAGGGGTCCCTACTACCTATTTTCGTATCAAATCAAAAATCCTAAGAGAAGTAGGTCAAAAAGCTTCCCTAGCCTCTCACAAATCCTAATTTTGAAGTCCCAACTTCTTACCTAACACCCATACTTCGATTTTAGCCTGAAAAATACCTAGAAGCCCTTCAAAAACACCCCCAAATCGATAACAAAATTCAAAGAATCCAGATCTAAAGAAGAGATACCTTGCCTCAGAGATCTATAATCAGATTCGGAGACAGAACGAAGTAAGGAGTACGGTACAAGGAGCAGTTTTATCAAATCTGAGGGAATAGAATCGTTGCGTTCGAAGGTAAAATCTCTTTTATTTTTCTATATAGGTTTTTGTTAGCAATGTAGTCTTATTTGGGATAAGTAGAGACCGGCATTGGCTGGACGGGGTTGGTGCCTAATACCTTCCAACCCCGTAATGTGATCCCCGGATTCAGTTTTTCTTTAGTAGATTAGTTTTTTTATCCGTTTAGAGTCACTATTTGGTTCCTAGACCGTAATAACTAGGTGGCGACTCCCAAACCTCAAAAGTCAAAAGCGGATTTGCGCACCCCATGGATCGAGGGTGCTTTTAAGCATTGACTTTGATCAAGAATTGCAATTGGTGCTTTAAAATCTTTTTGTCTTTTTTTCAAATCTAGTTTGCTGGAAAATGATTAAATTCATTTGAACTGATCGACCGATTGTTGATCTTGATGGTTCACACACAAGTTATGGACATGGTTGAGATTGAAGGATAAACCCGATTTGGGTTGGGTACAGGTTGTGGACCGAACTCAAAATGGATATGGGTTGTGAACCCATTTGGAAGTGGATATGGATCGTGGACCCCGTTTGAAATGGATATGAGTCATGGACTCATTTGGGAATGGATCTTGACGCTGATATGGGTCGTGGACCCATTTGGGAATGGATCTAGAAGTGGATATGGATCGTGGACCCATTTGAAATGGATATGGGTAAACGATTCATTTTGAAACGGATTTGGGTCATGAACCCATTTAAAAATGGATATGGGTCATGGACCCATTTGAAAGTGGATATGGGTCGTAGACCCAATTGAAAATGGGTATGGGTCGTGAACCCATTTTGGTGTGGATATGGGTCGTAGACCCATTTGGAAATGGATATGGGTCGTGGACTCATTTTTGAGGTGGGTACAGGTCGTGGACCCTTTTGGAAGTGGATATGGGTCGTGGACCCATTTAATGTGGATATGGGTCGTGGACCCCTTGTGGTGTGGATACGGGTTGTGGGCTCGATTTAAGTTAATCATCGATGATGGATGATGGCAAGGTTGATAGTGTATCATGTTGGGTCGAGATCAATATTGATAGGTAGAGTGTAAGTGAGCTCCATTTGGATCAAACACCAAGTGATGAGGGGTGGGCCCTAAGCTTAATGATAAAAATTATCCATTTAATCATTTTAAAGTCTTAAAACTCAAAAGAAAAATAAAGTCCAAGACAAAAGTTGTCAAGACTAATGTAAAAGACAAAATGAGCAAAAAAAAATTTATTTTTTTATTTTAAGGGTTCCGATTTTAATGTGCAGACCAAAGGGCTTTTGTATTGGTCCGCACTTTAAAAATGGACCACAACCTTAATTTTCAAATTTTTTTTTTTAAAGATTTTAAGGCACATAGCCTTTGTTTTTTGGCTTGAGCCACAAGGAAAACAAAATTTTGTTTTTTTTTGTTTTTTTGTTTTTATGATGCAAAGCATAAACAAAGATTTTCCCCTTTACCTAGGGGGACATGTAAAGAAATAAAACAAAACAAGCCTAAAATCTATACAACTTGCCTTCTTGGGCTAAAAAAAAATAAAGTCATCTCTTTGTATCGAAAAAATTACAATAATGAGAGGGTTGATAAATCATTTTTTCAAAATTGTGTCATAAGCCTCTAACGTATTTAATGCATGCGACTATAGGTGGCTTCATAGTTATCCATTCTTCAAACCTTAATCCATACCGAAGTACACATGTCTTAGGTTGGTGATTGGGTTGGATGTGTTCGTCCCCGTACTCAAAATAAGCGATCTCGAGTCATGAAACTACTAAGCATCCGGGTTTAAACTTTTATAGGTAGAGGAGGTTTGCGTAATGGGCTATGCAAACGTAAGTGCACAAGTGCATTTTAAAAACAAGTATCAACCCCCTTTACAAGCATTCAACCCGCAAATAAGTCAAAGAAAATATTACAACCATTCCCCAAAAAAAGCAAAGTACCAAACAAAACACAAACAACAACAATGTTAGTAAACACATGTTGAATTTTTTTTTTGTAAAAATGGTCAAATGGTCATGGTTTGAACCCGCAAACTCCCCAATGGAGTCGCCAAGTTGTACACATGAGAATGTTCATCCTTGAACCTCAATGCTACGTTGTTTGGAGTCGCCACCATTCTTTTTTGGAAATGGGTGTAAATGGACACCCGAATCGATTCTTTTGAAAATCATTTTTTCATGACATTGTAATGACTCTCAATCATGAAAAATGTATAGTCTACCTAAGATCTAAGTAAGAGGATTCGGTTAGAGAATGGAGAAGGTGTTAAGCACCCCATTCTCTCTACCTATGGTAGTTACCTTTAGATTTGGCCATTTTTTAAAAGATTAACATAATAAGTAAGATGCATGGGATGCATGAAATGGGTAGGTGCACATGGTGTGTATGTACCCCTTTGAAAGAGGATTTGATGTTGGTGTTGACATAAGAAATATCTTATGGGAGAAGATATCCTATGGAGTCAACACACCTTTTCATGAGTTGAAATGTTGGTTTAGGATTTTAGAGAAATTCCATGAATGAAGTTCTGTTAGATTTATAACCTTAATGCATGCATGCTTAACTAGAAACTTAGTATTTTAACTCCATCAAGAAAGTTACACATTTCTTCATCATAGCTAAACATGTGTGATGTGTGTGCATAGTATACATTATGATGCATGATATGAGAATGGGTTAAAAAGGGCTTCAACCTCCATCCTTTCAACCAAACCGCCTCAAGCATTCCATGCCTAAGACTGAGGTTCAATCTACTCGGGATGAAGGAGGGTTCTCCATTACATCCTAAAGGTTTCTAAAAAGAAGAAGAAGAGGGATAGAAGAAGAAGATGCAAGTTAAAAAGAATATAAACAAACAACTATTATCCCACCTTGTCCCCTTAGAGATCTTGAATGAACTTGAGCTTAAGAGATGAACTTAAGAGTTGAAGGATGTAGTTAAGGGTTGCGAGAGTTGAAGGTTGAGAGATGAAAGATGAGTAGAAATTTTGATAGAGTTTTAGGTTGAAAGATAGGGGCTTGAGAGCATGAATTATTCTTAGAAAATGAGGGTATTTATAAAGTTTTTGGAGAACTTTTAGGGATAAAGTGGTCCAACGTTAAAAATAAAGAAAATGGACATGAGATTTAGGTTATTTCTTTTTGAATTTTTTCATTTATATGGGGTTAAAGATGACATTTGTGAAGAAATCCTAAAAGCATTTTTTGGTCTTTGATTTTTTGGTAAATAGAGGTGAGAGAACAAAAGTACTTTTTGGGAGGGTGAATAAGGGAGTGACATGTGTAAATGTGGAGTGATAGGTAAAAAGTAGACCTTGGTTCATTTGTAAATAACACATGAAGCAAGGGTGGAAGTATATTTTGAAAATGGACCAATGGGATAACAAAAGTACTTTTGGGAGGGTGAGTAGGAGAATGACATGTGTAAAGGTAGAGTGGTAGGTGAAAAGTAGACCTTGGTTCATTTGTAAATAACTCATAAAGTAAGGGTGGAAGTATATTTTGAAATGAACCAATGGGAGAACTCCATGTATGTACTTGAAGATTCCCACCTTTTGAGGGTATGATTGAAAATTTTCTCAACTTTATAAATTATTACAAAGACCAAAGTATCTTTTTGATTTGACTAACCTTTTCGGAAATGGCATTCTTAGATTTTCACAAGGAAGAGTTGACTCTCCAATTAGATAATACATTGGGTATTGAGGGCTTATGGGAGATCAGCATGTGTTATCTTTTGAGGGGGTGTGAAGGAATGGGCTTAGAATGGACTTGGTATGGGACTTAGAGAATGGGTTTGGTATTAAGCTTAGGTGATGGACTTGGGTTATGGACTATGGATTTTAGGGGTGGGCTAAAAGCATGGTCTTGAATTTGGGTTAGAAGGTAGGCTTTGTTTTGGGCTTAGGTTGGATTAGGAAATGGACCTTGGTTAAGGTATGGGTGATGGAGCGGTGAGTGGAGAACGGTTACGGATCGAATCATGGAAGTAAGTAGAATTGGCTTGGATTAGAGACAAGGTATGGGTATGCAAAAATAATATGAGATGATACATGTACGCATGTATGCATGAATAATGATGTCAAGTGGCAATGCGGGTCCGTCAAAGAGTTTGAGTTCTAAATCAGAATCAATTCGAGGAAATTTGGATCTTCCTAATGGGTTCGTGCAAATTGGGGTGCCTACACAACCAACTCTTAAAAGAATATGATGTTCGGAAGTAGGAGTTAATATTTTATCACCTCTATGATACACAACTCGTAAATAAGTTCAAAGACATCGTTATTAGAAATGTATCGAGAACTCAAAATAAGCAAGCTGATGTTCTAGCTAGTCTTACTACAAGTCTAACAATGCTAAAAAGAAATACAATGACTATTGTTATTTGTCAAAAATGGGTAATACCTTCTCCAAAATTTGGGTATGGTGAGCCAGTTAAGAAAATGCCGTCAAAGTATTTGAAGTTGAAGTCGAATACTGGAAGACAACCACTTATCGACTACCTACAGAATGAGAAGTTGCCAAACAATCTAAAATACAAAATTGAAATACATCATATGGTACCTCGATTTCTATACATCAATGATAAGTTATATCGTCACTCTTTTAATGATTTTCATAAGATGTCTCAAAGATGATAAAGTCCAAGACTCTTTAGAAGAAGCCTACTTTGGGGTGTGTGATTCACGTCAATCTGGACCAAAACTCCATCATAGTTTGAAGAGAATGGGATTCTACTAGTCTATTATGGTGAAAGATTCCTTAGATTACGTAAAAAGGTGTAAAACTTGCCAGTTTCATAGAGATTAGATTCGACAACTACTAGAGCCATTGCATCCTACAGTCGCATCTTGACCCTTTAACTGGTGGGAATTCTATGTTATTGGACCACTTCCAAAGTCTTTAAGGTAATACCTCTACATCCTTGCTACAACAGATTAATTTTCTAAATGGGTTGAAGTAGTTCCCCTTAGAGAGGTTAAGAAAGAAATGGTAGTAGACTTCATAAAAAATAATATCATTTTCTGTTATGGCATTTTGTGATATATTCTAACAGATAATGAAAATCCTTTCAGCAATGCCTTGATGAATCAGTTCTGCATAAAATTCAACATCAAGCAGAGGTGCTCTACGATGTAAAATACTACAGTAAATGGACTTGTCGAAGTCTTCAACAAAACCTTTAAAAGCTCTTGAAAAAGTTGTCTCAAAGTTGAAGAAAAACTGGCATGAATGAATTGGAGAAATATTATGGGCATGAACCTTTCATTGCACCCTTACACAGGCAACGCCATACACATTTTTATGGAATTGAAGTTGTCATTCCCTTAGAACATTAGGTACCTTCACCAAGGATCGTAATATAAGAATGTCTAACATGCGATGAGAATTTCAAGTTACTTCTAGCTAAACTCGATGCATTAGATGAGAAGAGATTAGAAGCACAACAATGGTTAGAATGTTACCAAGTCTGTTTGTTATGTGCCTTCAATAAGAAAGTTTGACTACATTCCTTCAAAGTTGGTGATTTAGTACCCAGTGTACAACGACCAATCATTCTTTCACATCATTTTGGGAATAAGTTTGTTCCAAAGTGGGATGGACCTCACATAATGAAAAATGTGCATATTAATGGCGCATATCTTCTCGTAACACCAAAAGGATTACGTCATGGTCCAATCAAAGACAAGTTCCTTAAATGATACTATCTTTAAAAGAAGCACAATCTTAGATAAGAACATAAACTATTAGCGGTGTTCCTCAACACAAACCTAAACTATTTGACAATGCTCATTATCGTATGAGTTTAAACTACATGATACTTTTGACCTGCATGAATTAAAACTGTGAATGATTCCAAATTTTTAAAAAAATAAATAATAATAAATAAATAAAATAGCTCACTAGATTAAAAATCCAAAAAGGCAATCTAGGCAAAATTTATAGTGTTATCCATTTGAACTACATTATGGTTTGATATCATACTAGGTATGTAGGCAACCTATAAAGTTATTTCAAGTTCAGCCACATCTTCAAGAGAAGAAATGATCGCAGGCATATGGAGATATTGACATTCTCTCATATTGGAAAAGTCAATATTAAACATCAATTCAACCCTAAATTGAAGAAATTCATCACAATCTCTCTGAAGTATTAGTCGTAGACATAAGTTTATACGACTATCACGTAAGAAAGCTTGTCGAGTTTGGGTAGAAATAGTCAGCATCCCACGTGACTTCAGGGAAATCATTGATAAATCAACCAACTTATTACAAGTAGGTAAAAACAACAGAATAGGATTCGTATATGTTATTTACGGAGTACCATGTGAGCTTTGGCAAGGACAGGAAGAAATCCCATCCCCACCACTCTTAGAGATGTTTTCAGTATCATCTACCAAATTCGAAACCCCTCTGCTAAGATGACTAACACTCCAAACATCTCATATACTTGAAAAAATAGGGATGTCCACAGAATCCTTTGAGTCAAACAAATTGGCAACAAAGTATAAATTAGTTGATGATCCTATGTGAATGACCAAATTACAAGAATAAAAATATAAGTCTAAAATTATCCAACAAAGAGAAAATGCATAAAGTTACCTCTCCTAGGAAACAAATCATTTTCATCTTCAGCTTCTTATCCACCTAGAGTCATTCTAGTATTATTAAGCTCAATCTAAACCATAAGCTTCAGGACATGCAGGATTTGATTCATGAATAGTTTATTCTACAATATCGACCCCAAGAATATTATTTTATTTTGTTCGAATAGTTATTGAAGACGTCAGTATTTTTTGAAAAGTAATTTCAATCTAAGCTTTGTAATAGTCTTTTGCATTTCTTCAGTATATTCTTCTCTATTATTTTTTTTGGAAGGTTTTTTGAGCGGTGAGCAACTCATGATGTGCATCATGATTTTTAACCCCTTTTCTCCCATCAAAACTGAAATTCGGAATAGAAACGTTATCTTCTAGAAGACGGAAGTCAAGTGTATCCAAGTAGGGCGCCACATCTTGAACCCATCAATTTCGATAATTCTTATCAAATTGTCGAATCATGTCTTTTGTTCTTTGAACAATAAAAATTTGACTCAACTCTTTAATTGGGTCAAAGATCCACAAATTATATAACTCTTTCATGTCCATGGATCTGACAAAAGGAATAGGAGTCCTAGGCATATGTTGACAAAAACCTTGTTGACGAGCAAATTTGTGAGAATTGTATATTTCAACTTCACAAATATTTTCACGGTGAAATACAATAAACCTAGGACGACAACTTATCATGAAAGCTTGAATCACAGGAGCATCATCACCTTTATTGGTTTGTACTCTTCTGTCGGTCTTCAGAAGCCAAACCTCCTCAGGGTGCTATTTGAAATCATAGGGACCCATATTGAGAATCAAATCCCTTGCATCCTTAGAACTATCTTTCCAACTGAAATACGAGATGGAAACAACAACCGTGTCAACCAAATACGAAGGTCCATAGTCAACATCAAGGTCACCAAATACTCCCCAAGGAAAATGAAGTCCAATCTAACCAAACAAATAATGAAGGGGATAATAAGTAAATAAAACACCTACAACTATCTATCTTTATACCCCAATAATTCTGAGTCAAACCACTATACAAACAACACAGAAGTGGAGGTACCAAGCTGAATGTAGTACCTCAGACCATTAGTACTGCTACCTTAAAGGTCCTTGGATAAAGAACATCACCACCTTAATAAAGGAGACAAAGTCATATTACCTTGAGAGATATGCAGTTATTATAGCTTCATATTCGACATTCTGATTCACAGGAAAGCCGAATATGATAAATGGATTTTCTCCTTGCTTACGACTCCCTATAGCCCAAGTGACTTGAAAAGAAAAGGGTCTTCATAATTTTGTTGTAGAACGTTGATTGTCATTATGATCGAAGTAAAATGATTTTGTCATTTATTCGTACTCCATTGTCAAAGGATTAGAAATATGTTTAGCTTTGGTGTATCAAAAATCAAACTACTCATTGTGCCTGACACAGTCACTTCCCTTATCAAAAGCCAATAAAGCATATGTCTTGTGTAGACACCCCAATTTTCACAAACCCATAGGAAAATTCAAATTTTCTCGAATTAATTTCGATTTAGAACTCAAGTTCTTCGACGGACCCACATTACTATTTTGCATCATTTTCATGCATACATGCATCATCTCATATCATCGCATGCCCATACCTTGTCCCTAATCCACCTAAACCTATGCCCATCACCCAAACCCAAATCCAATTCCATATCCAAACCCAAATCCAAGTCCATGTCCTACCCAAAACCAAGTCCATCCTAAGCCCAAACCCAAGTCCACATCCCTAACCCAAAACCAAGTCCATCCTAAGCCCAAACCCAAGTCCACATCCCTAACCCAAAACCAAGTCCATCCTAAGTCCAAACCCAAGTCCATATCCAAACCCAACACCAAGTCCATACCCAAGCCCAACACCAAGTCCATTCTCTCACCCCTTCACAAGATGACATATGTTGATACCTCATAAGCCTCCAACACCCAATGCATCATCTAATTGGAGAGTCAACCTTTCTTTTGTGAAAACTCAAGAATGCCCTTCTCAAAAAGTTTAGTCAAACCAAAAAGATTAGTTGGTCTTTGGTAATAATCTATAAAGGTGAGGGAACTTCCCATTATGCCCTCAAAAGGTGGGAATCTTCAAGTACATACATGGAGTTCTCTCATTGGTCCATTTCAAAATTATACTTCTACCCTTGCTTTATTTGTTATTTACAAATGAACCAAAGTCTACTTTTCACCTACCACTTCACCTTTACACATGTCATCCTCCTATTCACCCTCCCAAATGTGTTTTTGTTTTCCCATTGGTCCATTTCAAAACTACACTTCCACCCTTGCTTTATGAGTTATTTACAAATAAACCAAGATCTACTTTTTACCTACCACTCCACCTTTACACATGTCACTCCCCCATTCACCCTCCCAAAAGTACTTTTGTTCTCTCACCTCTATTTACCAAAAAACCAAGGGTCAAAGCATGCTTTTAGGGTTTCTTCACAAATGTCATCTTTACCCCCATACAAATAAAAAATCCAAAAAGAAATAACATAAATCTCATGTCCATTTTCTTCATTTTTAGGGTTGGACCACTTTATCCCCAAAAGTCCTCCAAAAACTCTATAAATACCCTCATTTTCTATGAACAACTCATGCTCTCAAGCCCCCATCTCTCAACCTAAAACTCTACCCAAATTCCTACTCACTCTCTCATATTTAAACTTCAACTCACTCAACCTTCAATCACCTCACTCAACTCCTAAGTTCACCTCTCAAGATCAAGTTCATTCAAAACCATCAAGGGACAAGGTAGGGTTTAACATGTAGTCTATCTATTTCAAAGCTTGCATCTTCTTCTTCTAACCTTCTATTTTATTTTATTTTTAGAAAGCCTTAGGATGTAATGTGCATACCCTCTCCCATCCCCGGTAGGTTGGACTAAGGTTCGATCGAAAGGATGGGGGTTGAAGCCCTTTTCACCTCAATCTCATGCATCATATTGTACACAATGCACACACTCACTTATGCATGGCAATGATGAAGAAATGTGTCACCCTCTTGATGGGGTGAAATACTAAGTTTCTAGCCATGCATACATGCATCATGGTTGTGGCCTCAAGGGAACTCCATCATGGAGTCTCTCTAAAAGCTCAAACCTACATTCATATTCACAAATTTAATGTGGCTACATGGGTCATTTTTTTCTATAGAATACCCCTAATGTCATGTTAAAAATCAAAACCCTTTGTTAAGGGAATATTCCACTTAATGCACACACCACTCTTACCATACATTCTCATGCATTTTAATATTTGTTTTCTTGAATTTTTTACAAAATAAAATGGCCAAGCAAGGTAACCACCTTTGGTGGAGAGGATGGGGTGCCTAACACCTTCCCCATTCTCTAACCGGACCTCCTTACCTAGATCTAAGGTAGACCTTGCCCTTTTCCAATGAATGAGAGTCAGTACAATGCCATGGAAAAAATGGTTTTCAAAAAATCAATTCGGGTGCCCATTCACACCCATTTCCAAAAAAAGAATGGTGGCGACTCCAAACAATGTAGTATTGAGGTTCATTGTGAACATTTCATGTCTACAACTTGGCGACTCCACTGGGGAACTTGTGGGTCCAAACCAATTTGGCTTGGCCATTTTCTTTTCTTTCATATTTTCTTTAAAAAAAATATATATATATATTCAACTTTATTTTTTAGTTTCATTTTTGTTACTAATATATTTGTTGGTTGATTCACTTTGTTGTACTTATGATGTTCTCTTCCTTGTGGGAATGCATGTAATATTTATTTTTTTTGTACTTGTTCAAGGTTGTAAGGGTTGATACACATTTGTAATGCACTTGTGCACATTCGATTCATATCTCATTGCACAAACCACCTTCTCCTATTTTAAAAATCTAACCCCGGATGCCGGTACTCTCAAGCCCCCTAGATCGTTCATTTGGGGAGGCGGGGAGGAGAACATCCACCTCAATCACCAACCTAAGAAGTGTACATTTCAATGTGCATGGAGGTTTGAAGATTGAGTAACCTCAAACCACCTATAGTCGCATGCATCAAAATACGATTAGAGGCATAGGACACAAATGTCAAGATGTATCAACCCTTGGGTATCTTGTAATGTTCTTTTTTAGCCCTTGAAGGCAAGGTTGTAATGTCCAAAGGGGCAAAATTGTATAGATTTTAGGTTTTTTTTTTTTCCTTTATTTTCCTACATGTCCCCCTAGGTAAAGGGGGAAATCTCTATATATTTTTATGCTTACATCATAAAAAATAAAAAAAAAAAAAAATTTGTACCCCAAGCCAAAAAACAGAGGCTATGTGCCTCAAAATCTCAAAAAAAATTTAAAAAAAAAAAAAATTTTTGCAAAAATTAAGGTTCTGGTCCGTTTTTAAAGAGCGGACCAGTACAAAAGCTCTTCGGTCCGTTCATTAAAAACGGACCCAAAAATAAAAATAAAAATAAAATTTTTTTTTGTTTTGCTCATTTTGTTCCTTACATCAGTCTTGACAACTTTTCTCTTGGACTTTATTTTTCTTTTAAGTTTTAGGGCTTGAAAATGATTAAATACACCATTTCTTCGTTAAACTTAGGGTCTACCCCTCGCCACTTTGTGTTTGACCCAAATGGAGCTCGCCTCCACTCTACCTATCAAAGTTGATCCGGACCCAATGTGACACACTATACCCCTTACCCATAACCACTCCGAATTGGGTCCGCGACCCGTATCCACACCAAAATGGGTCCACAACCCATATCCACTTTCAATTGGGTCCACGACCCATACCCACTTCCAAATGGGTCCACAACCCATATCCACTTCTAGATGGGTCCACGACTCATACCATATCCAAATGGGTCCATGACCCATATCCACTTCCAATTGGGTCGTGGGTCCACGACCCATACCATATCCAAATGGGTCCATGACCCCTATCCACTTCCAATTGGGTCCACGACCCATACCATATCCAAAGGGGCCCACAACCCATATCCACTTTCAATTGGGTCCACTACCCATACCATATCCAAAATGGGTCCACGACCCATATCCACTTCTAGATGGGTCCACGACCCACATCCATATCCTACTGGGTCCATGACCCATATCCTTCTAATTGGGTCCACGACCCACATCCATATCCAATTGGGTCCACGACACATATCCACTTTTAAATGGGTCAACGACCCATACCATATCCAAATGGGCCCGCAACCCATATTCACGTCCAATTGGGTCCACGACCCATATCCACTTCTAAATGGGTCCACGACCCACACCATCTCCAAATGGGTCCACAACCCATATCCACTTCCAATTGGGTCCACGACCCATATCCACTTCTAAATGGGTCCACGACCCACATCTCCAAATGGGTCCACAACCCATATCCACTTCTAATTGGGTCCACGACCCCTATCCACTTCTAGATGGGTCCACGACTCATACCATATCCAAATGGGTCTATGACCCATATCTACTTCCAATTGGGTCAACGACCCATATCCATATCTAATTGGGTCCACGACCCATATCCATATCAAATTGGGTCCACGACCCATATCATTCCAATTGGGCCCACGACCCACATCCATATCCTACTGGGTCCACGACCCATATCCTTCTAATTGGGTCCACGACCCACATCCATATCCAATTGGGTCCACGACCCATATCCATATCCAACTGGGTCCACGACCCACATCCATATCCAACTGGGTTCACGACCCATATCCTTCTAATTGGGTCCACGACCCATGTCCATATCCAAATGAGGCAACGACCCATATCCGTATCCAATCGGGTCCATGACCCATACCCACCTCAAAATAGGTCCACAACCCTTATCTACTTCTTACTGGGTCTATGACTTTTATCCATGACCTATACCCACTTTCAGATGGGTCCATGGCCCACGTATATTTCGAGTCAGGGCCACAACTCATACCCAACCCAAATCAGAGCTATCAGTTAATCTACCTTTTACAAAATGCATTTTTAGCTCCGTGCTGACAACCTTGGGCTCCGCGCCGATAAACCTCTGGCTTCGTGCCGATGAACCTCCAGCTCCGTGCTGATGAACCTTCGGCTCCGTGCTGATAAACCTCCGGCTCCGTGCCGATGAACCTCCAGCTTCGTGCTGATGAACCTTCGGCTCCGTGTCGATAAACCTCCAGTTCTGTGCTGATGAACCTTCGGCTCCGCGTCGATAAACCTCCAGCTCCGTGCTGACAACCTCCAGCTCCGTGCCGATAAACCTCCGGCTCCGTGCCAATGAACCTCCAGCTCCGTGCTGACAAACCTCCGGCTCCGTGTTGATGAACCTTCGGCTCAGTGCCGATAAACCCCCAGCTCCGTGCTGACAACCTTCGGTTCTGCACCGATAAACCTTTGGCTCCGCGCCGATAAACCCCAGCTCCGTGCTGACAACCTCCAGCTCCGTGCCGATAAACCTCCGGCTCCGTGCCAATGAACCTCCAGCTCCGTGCTGACAAACCTCCGGCTCCGTGCCGATGAACCTCCAGCTCCGTGCTGATGAACCTTCGGCTCCGCGTCGATAAACCTCCAGTTCTGTGCTGATGAACCTTCGGCTCCGCGTCGATAAACCTCCAGCTCCGTGCTGACAACCTCCAGCTCCGTGCTGATAAACCTCCGGCTCCGTGCCAATGAACCTCCAGCTCCGTGCTGACAAACCTCCGGCTCCGTGTTGATGAACCTTCGGCTCAGTGCCGATAAACCCCCAGCTCCGTGCTGACAACCTTCGGTTCTGCACCGATAAACCTTCGGTTCCGCGCCGATAAACCTCCAGCTCCGTGCTGACAACTTCCAGCTACGTGCTGACAACTTCCAGCTTCGTGCCGATAAACCTCCGGCTCCGTGCCAATGAACCTCCAGCTCCGTGCTGACAAACCTCCGGCTCCGTGCTGATGAACCTTCGGCTCAGTGCCGATAAACCCCCAGCTCCGTGCTGACAACCTTCGGTTCCGCACCGATAAACCTTCGGCTCCGCGCCGATAAACCTCCAGCTCCGTGCTGACAACCTCCAGCTCCGTGCCGATAAACATCCGGCTCCGTGCCAATGAACCTCCAGCTCCGTGCTGACAAACCTCCGGCTCCGTGCTGATGAACCTTCGGCTCAGTGCCGATAAACCCCCAGCTCCGTGCTGACAACCTTCGGTTCCGCACCGATAAACCTCCGACTCCGTGCCGATGAACGTCCAGCTCTGTGCAGACAAACCTCCAGCTCCTTGCTGATGAACCTTCGGCTCCGTGCTGACAACCTCCAGCGCCTTGCTGATGAACCTTCGGCTCCGTACTGACAACCGTCAGCTCCGTGCCGATAAACCTCCAGCTCCGTGCCAATGAACCTCCAGCTCCGTGCTGACAAACCTCCGGCTCCGTGCTGATGAACCTTCGACTCCGTGCCGATAAACCCCCAGCTCCGTGCTGACAACCGTCGATTCCGCGACGATAAACCTCCGGCTCTGTGCCGATGAACCTCCAGCTCCGTACTGACAAACCTTCAATCCATGCCGATGAACCTTTAGCTCCGTGCTAACAAACCTCCAGCTCCGTGCTGATGAACATTCGACTCCGTGCCGATAAACCCCCAGCTCCGTGCTGCCAACCGTCGGCTCCGCGCAGATGAACCTCCGGCTCCGTGCCGATAAACCTCCAGCTCCGTGCTGACAAACCTTTTGCTCCTTGCTGATGAACCTTCGGCTCCGTGCTGACAACCGTCGGCTTCGTGCCGATGAACCTCCAGCTCCATGCTGACAAACCTCCGGCTCTATGCTGATGAACATTCGGCTCAGTGCCGATAAACCCCAGCTCCGTGCATACAACCTTTGGCTCTGCACCGATAAACCTCCGGCTCCGTGTCGATGAAGAGAAATCAATGTTCCCCTTTCAAATCGATTGGGGATCTGTCATAATTCCACCCACCTTACAAATGCTTGCACCTTGATTTGACGATAGTCACCCAGAAGTGATGGTCATATCTGAACCGCCAAGGGAGCCACTCTCCCGATTTATCCGCCCTGCAGAAGAAGGGCAAGTTTTCAAGAATTGGAAGGAATACCCAATCACTTACGAGGTCGCCAAGGGAGCCACTCACCTTCGTTGCTAATGAATTTGCATGATTTTTCTTTATCTTGTTTCAGGAATACAGATAGTCCACAAAATCCAAAAAAATCAAAAAGTTTTCAAAATTCAAAAAAATCAAAGATCTTTCAAAATTCAAAAAAATAAAAAACTCTCCAAAATTCAAAAAAATCAAATATTCTCAAAAATTCAAAAAAATCAGAAATCTTCAAAATACCCAAGGTTTTCAAAGAATTTCCTCAGTTGAATGAGCTTTGCGACATAACAGAGTATGAAAGAGAAGAATACGACTTTGACCTCGAGCTAGACTTTGATCTCATGGGGATTGAAGAAGAGTTAGAGGAAGAGGTTGAATATCCTCCAAAAGAAATCAAAGAACTCATAGAACGTCACTAGAAGGGTGTTCAGCCAAATATAGAGGATACAAACTCAGTGAACCTAGGCACCGAAGATGACCCACGGATCGTTAAAATCGGAGCCTTATTAACGATTGAACAGAAAGAGGAGATGACAAAATTTTTACAACAGTACCAAGATGTCTTCGTATGGTCCTACCAAGACATGCCCGGGTTAGACACAGATTTAGTCGTTTACAAGTTACCTATCAAATTAGGAAGCAAGCCAGTCAAGCAGAAATTACGAAGGTTGAAACTAGAGTGGACACTTAAGGTCAAATGAAGTAGTAATAAAGCAGTTCAAAGCAGGGTTTCTCGCAGTATCCACCTATCCTGAGTGGCTCGCTAATGTCGTTCCTGTACAAAAAAAAGATGGAAAGGTGCGCATGTGTGTAGACTATCGTGATCTGAACAGAGCCAGTCCTAAAGATGACTTTCCATTACCACACATCGACACTTTGGTCGACAACACAGCAGGGCACGATATGTTCTCCTTCATGGACGGCTTCTCGGGTTACAATCAGATAAAAATGGCGGAAGAAGATCAAGAGAAGACTGCATTTATTACACCTTGGGGTACCTTTCACTATAAGGTCATGCCATTCGGTCTCAAGAACACTGGGGCAACTTACCAACGAGCCATGACTGCCTTATTTCATGACATGATTCACAAGGAGATAGAGGTATATGTGGACGACATGATAGCCAAATCTAACCTCGAAGAGGATCATCTGGTAAACCTGAAGAAATTATTTGATCGATTAAGGAAGTACAACTTAAGGCTTAATCCGGCAAAGTGTGTATTTGGGGCAACATCAGGGAAGCTATTGGGGTTCATTGTCAGTAGAAGAGGCATTGAAATCGATCCAGCTAAAACGAAGTACATCATAAATATGGAGCCACCCAAATCAGAAAAAGAGATCAGGGGATTCCTAGGGAGAATTCAGTACATTAATAGGTTCATCGCGCAACTAACTCCGATCTGTGAGCCAGTATTCAAACTACTGAAGAAGAATGAGCCAAAAGAATGGAATGAAGACTGTCAGGAAGCTTTCGACAAGATTAAGAGATATCTGCTTAATCCACCGGTTTTAGTTCCACCTACACCAGGTCGACCTTTACTGATGTATCTTTCTATGCAAGAAAACTCCATGGGCTGTGTACTGGGGCAACATGATGAAACAGGTCGAAAAGAGCGTGCCATCTATTACCTTAGCAAGAAGTTCACAAGTTACGAGGCGAACTATTCAACACTCGAAAAGACGTGTTGTGCCCTCGTTTGGGCATCACAACGACTACGCCACTACTTGCTTAGCTATTCGACTATGCTCATTGCTCGGATGGACCCCTTGAAGTACCTCTTCGAGAAGTCGGCGCTAACAGGACGCACTGCAAAATGGAAGCTACTATTATCTGAGTTCGACATCACCTATGTCACTCAAAAAGTCATAAAAGGACAAGCCATTGCTGACCACTTAGCGGAACACCCTCTGCCCGACTATGAACCGCTAAAGACAAATTTTCCTGATGAAGCCATTTTGTTTGCTGAAGCTGAGAGCGACAATGAAGAATCTAGTTGGAAAATGTATTTCGATGGAGCAGTAAATCAAAAGGAAAATGGAATTGGGGCAGTCCTGGTCAAGCCAGACGGAACTCATATCCCCATTGCAGTCAGATTAAGGTTTCAGTGTTCCAACAACGAAGCTGAATACGAAGCATGCATTGTGGGGTTGAAAGCAGCAATCGACTTCGAAGTGGATGAAATAGATGTATTCGGAGACTCAAGTCTGGTAGTCTACCAGACAACCGGAGAATGGAAAACCCGAGAGCAGAGACTGGTTCCGTATCATGAATATCTCGAAGATCTAAGTTCAAACTTCACCCGAATCTCATTTACCTATATGCCGAGTGCTAAGAACCAGTTTGCAGATGCATTGGCTACTCTGGCTTCAATGATCAGCATCTCTGAAGATACCATAGTTGACCCTCTTGAGATTGGTATTCAAGATGAGCCAGCGTATTGCTTACCTGTGGAGATCGAAGAACCTGAGGAAAAACCATGGTATACAGACATCAAGGCATTCTTAGAGGATCGAACTTTTCCACCTGATGCCACAACGACAGATCGGAAGACTATTCAGAGATTGGCAGGACAGTTCTTCTTGAGTAGCGGAGTCTTATACAAAAAGTCGCATCACGAGGTCCTCCTCAGATGTGTAACACAGACAGAAGCTCAACGCTTGATCGAGACCGTGCATGGAGGAGTATGTGGACCTCATATGAATGGACATATGCTCGCAAAGAAGATTATGAGAATGGGTTACTACTGGATGACTATGGAGAGCGATGGGTACCAACATGTTCGGAAGTGTCATTTGTGTCAAATCTACTCCAACAAAATCAATACACCACCTTCAAAATTGCATAATATGACTTCTCCTTGGCCCTTTTCACTCTGGGGCATGGATGTCATCGGACAGATCAATCCTCAAGCTTCCAATGGACATCGCTTTATCTTAGTCGCCATTGACTACTTTACGAAATGGGTAGAAGCAGCATCTTATGCCAATGTTACGAGAGGCAATGTCTTGAAGTTTGTGAAGAACAACATCATATGTCGGTACGGCCTCCCAAGCGGGATAGAAACTGATAACGCCAAAAATCTCAAGAACAAAGATATGTCTAAGATGTGCAAGGATTTTCAAATCACCCATCACAACTCAGTCATTTACAGACCAAAGATGAATGGAGCAGTTGAAGCCGCCAACAAAAACATCAAGAAGATCATTGAGAAAATGGCTGTTACTTACAAGGATTGGCATGAAATGTTGCCCTTCGCTCTACATGCTTACCGAACGTCAATCCGAACTTCGACTGGGGTAACACCCTACTCATTGGTATACGAAATGGAAGCAGTCTTGCCCGTTGAGGTCGAGATTCCCTCCCTCCGAATCTTAAAAGAAGTTGAATTGGATGAAGCAGAATGGGTCCAAGCCCGGTTCGATCAGTTGAACTTAATAGAGGAGAAACGACTTTCAGCAATCTGCCATGGGCAAATTTATCAACGAAGAATAGCACGCGCTTATAACAAGAAGGTTCGACCTCGAGAGTTTGTACCCGGAGACTTAGTTCTGAAGAAGATCTTGCCAATACAGGAAGATGCGAGAGGAAAGTTTCGTCCAAATTACGAGGGGCCATTTGTCGTCCAAAAGGTACTGTCTGGAGGAGCGCTGATTCTCACAGAGATGGACGGGGAAGTCTTTTCACAACCGATCAACGCTGATACCGTAAAAAAATATTACGCCTAAAGTCGTTCCTTGAAATGAAGAGAGGCCATCTTTCTACTACCTGAACAATTATCTACCCTTAGTTAACCCTCTTTGAGCCATCACATTCATTTCTCAACCTAAGACCGGGGCAAGTCACCACAAAAAAAAAAAACCACCAAAAGTCAAAACAAAATACCAAAGTATACTCCTGGCCCGCATGAGGATAAACTGTGAACGGCTAAAAGTACAAAAAAAATCAAAAAGTCAAAAATCTCGAATGTCTGATCAAAGCTCGACCAAAATCTCCAAGTTCGTCTGACAATGGGAGGAGACATAGATCATATTTTCGAAACAAAAACAGACAAACCCCATGTCCGATCTACCCCTCAATAAATCCAGACTCAACCTTCTTTATATCCTTTCACAACCTAACCTAAGCCTACATTTCGTCCTAATTAAAGTCCTCTCAGATCAGGGAACGGTTCAAGGCAACTCAATCACAGTGGAAGCACGTCATGGAAAACATCGTCAGTGTAGTCTATCTTGCCACTTAAATCGGATTTCAAGCCACCAAAGTCGTTGGGAGATCCGAGAGGGGAGACTAGGTCGAATATTTGAAAAAAAAGAGCGACTCGAAGTGTAGAGTCATTGATCTTGAAGCTCAACTTGAGTCACCGCACCATGAAAATCGTCGGAGGAACTCGAGAGGGGAGTCCAGATCTGTTACTCAAGAAAGAGCGCCACTAGAAGAGTAGAGTATTCGATCTCGCAGCTCAACTTGAGTCACCAAGCCACAAAGGGCATAAAGAAATCGATAAGACATTAAAAAAAAAAAAAAAAAAATCTATAAAGTAAGCATAGACTGAAAGGGCATAGTGAAAACCTGCAAGGGCACTATGAGTAAAAAAATCAGTCCATGGCAAGATCAAAACCACCGGCATGATGAAAACCCAAAAAGGGCGTCGATGCGCAAAAATGTGGAAATCGGGTCTGGTGAAAATCGTAACTGGCGCCAGGGGGAAAAATGAAAAAAAAAACAAAAACAAAAACAAAACAAAAAAAAAAACAACAACTCCTGGCCCGCAAGAGTATAAACTGTGAACGGCGAAAATCTCGAAATCCTCAATGTTCCAACAGATGCAACTAAGATAACTCAGTCAAAATTTTCAATCTCGGGAATGACTCTAAAGAGGTTAAGGATTAGCTGACACTTGTATCCTCGACATTTGGCAAAGGCACCATGATCGTTAACTTTCAGAGTTTTCAAACACAGTCTGTCACAGATTATTCGACAAAGGGAATCTTTTAAAACCTAAAACAAAAAAAAATGCATCATCAAAATTACTATTCTTGGCCTATGACGAAGAATCTAGGACTTTTCTTAAAATCAAGTGTTTTCGAAAGTAGTAGATATATCTGAGAGGTACAAATGTAAAAAAACCTATTTCATTCATTTCAAATAGTGTTACATCATTATCATTAAAAGCAAGGTACAAGAAGGAATAACGGGCAAAGTACCACTCAAGCATTTCTCTAGCAAGCGTAGAAGGCAACAAGCCATCCTCTAGGGCTTGACCTGAGCAGCTTGGTCAACGATGATTCTCTTCACATCCGAGGCTTGATGACACACCAAATACTCAAATATTATACCATCATGCAAGTCTTTCTCAAGGATGGTCACGCTACACTAAGCTCTCTCAAGATGATCCTATAACTTCCATGAAGGGAAAACTAAGTTCGGAATTCAAAATCAATGAGGGAAAAAGAAAAAATATCTCAAAATTGCATTGCATGGTTCAAAACGTCAATTACTTCCAAAAATCATAAAAAATGATATCTAAGATTTCAAACGAGCTCCGTGCCACGAAATTAAGGGTTTCAAAAAGGCTAATCCTGTCAGACCCCGTGCTTGGGCAGCCACATTTTACAAAAAATTCTTCAATCCATTCGGCGTTGTTAATCGTCATGCAATAAATTATTTCGGATTCGTGCAAATAAAGGGTCTAATTTATTCTTTTCAGTTCTTTGCAAGCAACTCCTGCAAAGAGGGGCAGCTGTAGACACCCCAATTTGCACGAACCCATAGGAAAATCCAAATTTTCTCGAATTAATTTCGATTTAGAACTCAAGTTCTTCGACGGACCCACATTGCTATTTTGCATCATTTTCATGCATACATGCATCATCTCATATCATCGCATGCCCATACCTTGTCCCTAATCCACCTAAACCTATACCCATCACCCAAACCCAAATCCAATTCCATATCCAAACCCAAATCCAAGTCCATGTCTAACCCAAAACCAAGTCCATCCTAAGCCCAAACCCAAGTCCACATCCCTAACCCAAAACCAAGTCCATCCTAAGCCCAAACCCAAGTCCATATCCAAACCCAACACCAAGTCCATACCCAAGCCCAACACCAAGTCCATTCTCTCACCCCTTCACAAGATGACATATGTTGATACCTCATAAGCCTCCAACACCCAATGCATCATCTAATTGGAGAGTCAACCTTCTTTTTGTGAAAACTCAAGAATGCCCTTCTCAAAAAGTTTAGTCAAACCAAAAAATTGTTGGTCTTTGGTAATAATCTATAAAGGTGAGGGAACTTCCCATTATGCCCTCAAAAGGTGGGAATCTTCAAGTACATACATGGAGTTCTCTCATTGGTCCATTTCAAAATTATACTTCTACCCTTGCTTTATTTGTTATTTACAAATGAACCAAAGTCTACTTTTCACCTACCACTTCACCTTTACACATGTCATCCTCCTATTCACCCTCCCAAATGTGCTTTTGTTTTCCCATTGGTCCATTTCAAAACTACACTTCCACCCTTGCTTTATGAGTTATTTACAAATAAACCAAGATCTACTTTTTACCTACCACTCCACCTTTACACATGTCACTCCCCCATTCACCCTCCCAAAAGTACTTTTGTTCTCTCACCTCTATTTACCAAAAAACCAAGGGTCAAAGCATGCTTTTAGGGTTTCTTCACAAATGTCATCTTTACCCCCATACAAATAAAAAATCCAAAAAGAAATAACATAAATCTCATGTCCATTTTCTTCATTTTTAGGGTTGGACCACTTTATCCCCAAAAGTCTCCAAAAACTCTATAAATACCCTCATTTTCTATGAACAACTCATGCTCTCAAGCCCCCATCTCTCAACCTAAAACTCTACCCAAATTCCTACTCACTCTCTCATATTTTAAACTTCAACTCACTCAACCTTCAATCACCTCACTCAACTCCTAAGTTCACCTCTCAAGATCAAGTTCATTCAAAACCATCAAGGGACAAGGTAGGGTTTAACATGTAGTCTATCTATTTCAAAGCTTGCATCTTCTTCTTCTAACCTTCTATTTTATTTTATTTTTAGAAAGCCTTAGGATGTAATGCATACCCTCTCCCATCCCCGGTAGGTTGGACTAAGGTTCGATCGAAAGGATGGGGGTTGAAGCCCTTTTCACCTCAATCTCATGCATCATATTGTACACAATGCACACACTCACTTATGCATGGCAATGATGAAGAAATGTGTCACCCTCTTGATGGGGTGAAATACTAAGTTTCTAGCCATGCATACATGCATCATGGTTGTGGCCTCAAGGGAACTCCATCATGGAGTCTCTCTAAAAGCTCAAACCTACATTCATATTCACAAATTTAATGTGGCTACATGGGTCATTTTTTTCTATAGAATACCCCTAATGTCATGTTAAAAATCAAAACCCTTTGTTAAGGGAATATTCCACTTAATGCACACACCACTCTTACCATACATTCTCATGCATTTTAATATTTGTTTTCTTGAATTTTTTACAAAATAAAATGGCCAAGCAAGGTAACCACCTTTGGTGGAGAGGATGGGGTGCCTAACACCTTCCCCATTCTCTAACCGGATCTCCTTACCTAGATCTAAGGTAGACCTTGCCCTTTTCCAATGAATGAGAGTCACTACAATGCCATGGAAAAAATGGTTTTCAAAAAATCAATTCGGGTGCCCATTCACACCCATTTCCAAAAAAAGAATGGTGGCGACTCCAAACAATGTAGTATTGAGGTTCATTGTGAACATTTCATGTCTACATCTTGAATAGGTACTGGCAAGAAATAAGAAGTCCTCAAATACCATTGCAACCCATGAGTTCATTGAAGTTGAAACTCACTTCCTTATAATACTCACCCATGGTGGAAAGTCTAGAAATCTTTTCATTTCCCATAAAAAAATGTTGAATTCCCTATAATCCATCAAAAAAGTATTGGTCTCAAGACACCAAACCTTACACAAAGCCCGATATATGTCGTTATGTGACGCCCCACCAAACGCTAACACAAATCCCAAGGCCGCCTCGAGGCATTAGGTGGCGCCTCGAAATTTCGGCATGGTCTCCTTTGTTTATGCTAGCGTTTCACGGAACTCAAACATGATAAACAAATTCAAACAATCTTGAATAAAACAACATATCCACAACGAATAAGAAATGGAAGACGATAGATTTTATGAACAACAAAAAGTAAGGTCAGAGTTGTGCAAAAAGGAATAAAGTTATACAGGATTTCAAAATTTTCCTCACTCTAACATAGACCTAACACTCGGTCCCAAAAACATAGACCTCTCCTAGGACGAACAGACTCCTAGTAGAAGTAGTCATGATACTCACTGGATAACGGACTCTGGTCGTTGATCTGACCGATCAGGTGTTCCTCGGCTAATAGTTCAGCACCCGCTGCGCCAACTGTAGGCTTTGCAACTAAGAAAAAATGGAAGGAAAGGGTGAGTAACAATGGTTACCCAGTAGGTCCACAAACAATTCCCACTAATAATCTAACCTAACGTAATCGAATAATCATACTGTATCATTCCAAAGCATGCAAGTTTTACAATTGAAACTACGATTAACTGGTACATATAGCCAAGGATGAGCGACTAAACAGTTTAAAAATTACACATAGCATCAATCATCCATACTCATTATACATTTTCCATTTATGCAAATATAGTTGACAACACTGAAATAGTAGATATGCTTTTCAGTTTATAATTCAAACTATAATACAAATACATAATACAAGTGGTGGAGTAATAGAATTTGAGCATTGGTGTAGACACCCCATTTTTGCACTCACCTGATTAATCAACTCGTCAACCCGATCGCAACGGTTCTCAATGATGGATGTTTATTCCAATACTTTATTTTGTTACCAGATATGTTTCGGAAATCCGGATAAGGTATCTTGAACTGAAAAAACCTTAGAAACCACGCTACGCTAGGAAAATACGACCCCAGAAACATAGAAATCATCCTCTTGCAAATCAAAAAGAAGTTTCACGATACAAATCACTAAAAATGATCAAATTATCAAAATACCCCTAACATCAAGATAATCATAGAGCCTACGTTACGCTTAGGAAAACTCATTCAAACACATAAAATAATAAATCAAAACCAAATAAATCATTTCACCAATTTTCACAAAATTTGACAAAATTATGAAAATGCCCCTCATAAAGTTTACGACCATTTCATACAAAAAATTTCATAAATGACAAAAAATCAACATTCCCATTGGATTCCTTATGAAAAACTGATTCTAAAACATCCTGGAACATTGAAAAATGATTTAAAACGTAAAAAATCCTCTCCGAGGGTAAAATGGTAATTTTATAATTTTATAATTTTAATAATTAAAAATTTTAAAATTAATAAATAAACCATTAAATAATGTAAAGTGAAACATTAATAAAATTAATTTAAAATTTTGAACCAAAAAAATCGATCAATCAAGCTTTCAGGCAAAATTGTTGATGGTTGCCAGGATATTTATTCAAGGACCCCTCCATCTGCGGGCCCAAAGAATTAAAGATATAATAAAAGGGGGTTCTCCAAAAATTAAAGTCAATCAAGTAAGACTAAAGTCAATCAAGTAAGGCTAAAGTCAAGATATTAAAAGTTAATCAAGAAAGACTAAAGTCAAAGTATTAAAGTCAATCTCATAAAACTAAAATCAAAATCCTAATCTAAACTAATTAAGTCAATCTCATAAGACTAAAGTCAAAACCCTAATCTAAACTAATCAAGTCAATCTCATATGACTAAAGTCAAAATCCTAAAGACTAAGTCAATCTCAGAAGACTAAAGTCAAAATCCTAATTAAAATCCTAAAATAAACCCTAATCAAATCCTAATTCTTTTAAAAAACTTTATAAATAGGAGCCTCCACACCCTATTTTCGTATCAAATGAAAAATCCTAAGAGAAGTAGGTCAAAAAGCTTTCCTAGCCTCTCACAAACCCTAATTTTGAAGCCCCAACTCCTTACCTAACACTCATACTTCGATTTTAGCCTAAAAAATACCTAGAAGCCCTTCAAAAACACCCCAAAATCGATAACAAAATTCGAAGAATCCTGATCTAAGGAAGAGATACCTTGCCTCGGAGATCTGAAATCAGATCTGGAGACATAACGAAGTAAGGAGTACGGTACAAGGAACAGTTTTATCAAATCTGAGGAGATAAAACCGTTGCGTTCGAAGGTAAAATCTCTTTTATTTTTTCTATCTAGGTTTTTGTTAGCAATGTAGTCTTATTTGGGATAAGTAGAGACCGGCATAGACTGGGCGGGGTTGGTGCCTAACACCTTCCAACCCCGTAATGGGATCCCCAAATTCAGTTTTTTCTTTAGTAGATTAGTTTCTTTATCTGTTTAGAGTCAGTATTCGATTCCTAGACCGTAATAACTAGGTGGCGACTCCCAAACCTCAAGGGTCAAAAGCGGATCCGCACACCCATAGGATCGAGGGCGCTTTCAGTTGGGATTCACTACTAGATCGCTCTCAGTCGGGACATGATGTTACAACATAAATCTGACTTTTAGTTCTTAATTTTGTGGTTGGTCGCTAAGCTTACCATACTGGTGACCATTTATCCTGCTCAGGCGGGCCGTTTGACGTGACCGTAAGCAATGGGTCTCTTTTCAATGTGTCAGAACGTTCGACTACTACTAGATTGTTAGTGATCACTGACCAATCATCTTCGTCTATGCCTATCAGGCGTGTATGTGATCCTCAAATGACACTCCACTCATATACGACCACCTTTACAATACACGTTCGCTGGTAAAGCTAAGAAAGGAATGGACTCGGATTTTAGTTGTGACTCCACTCTCATACGCGTCCCATACCACGTATGAGCTTGGTGGTCTCTACCGTACATCCCAGGATAGTACACCCCTCCGGATGATGTGACGCACTATCCCTTCAAACATTCACATACCCTTTAACAGCTCACAAAATAGCTACATATATATATATATATATATATATATATATATATATATATATATATATATATATATATATATATATATATGTTTTTCATTTAAAACCAAAGAGAAATTAACAGAACAGGGTTGAGAATGGATATCTAGTTCCTACCATGCAACTGTAGCCACCCGGCCTAAAAATAAATAACAGTACTCAGCGCACGCGCTAATATAATCGTAAATAAACATGCAACCCTTTCATTAATAACCTGGATATCCTTTCACCAACCTACGCACAACATACAATGTAAAATGCAGACATCACCCCTTGGGTGTGATTCTGACATTTTACCGTTCATTCTCTTTTTTCTATTCTCTCAACATTCTCACTTTTTATCTTTTCAAATCAACCATCCATTTCCAATCTTTCAAAGTCATTCTTTTGGTCTTTCCATTGAAAACCATCAAAGTTTATTAAAAAACAAGGTCTCGGCGATGCACGGGGCCAAAGCTGTTAAAAACAAGGAAAGTTGGTGAAAATTTGGCTAAGTGTCAAAAACTCAAATATTCAAAGTTCTCGAAATTGAAAATGGATTTTTCGAAATGAAAGTCTCAATCACGAGATTCGACACCATATAGCTTTTGTAATCTAATTCAAAGTAATGCAAAAGTTATTACATTTTGAAAACTTGTCGAAAACTACGTTTTGTTCTTGAAATCAAAATTTGGATTTTGATCATTTGAGATTCGGATCTCGAAACCATTTCCATTGTTCAGAAATGGGGGGTAAAACCTTAATTTCATTAAAGAACTTAAAGTAAATGGAAAGTAAAATTTAAAGAGGACATTTACTTAAATGTTTTTAATGTAATGAAGGGTGGGAAATCAAGTATAAGGTGTGAGGAGGGCAACACAGAAGACAGAAGTCAGTTCTGAATAACTGTTTCTGTCAGCAGATGGTCGGTGGTAGAATCGGGATTCTGTCGATGGGACCGACGCCTCCTGCCGACAACATAAAATTTTCTCGCGGTTCTTGGGTTCGTCGGTGGGACCGACAGAATGCCTTCGGCAGGTGCCGGTGGCACCGACCCTTCCCACTGACCGCACTGAATCATCACTCGAACTTTCGAGTTTTGGATCCCTTTTTCAAATTCTTCTTCCGTTCTTCGAATCATTCAATGCACCCACGAGTTTATGGTTAAAACTTGATAAAACACAATCAAAACATCTACTTCTACCATGAATTTGAAATCGAACAATAACTTTCTACGATTTAAATGCAAACAATAAGTTTTGTTTCAAAACCTAAATGCACATTTCGAAAATCTAAAGTTATCAATAGGAATTGAAAGTCCCCTACTTGTTTGTGGACGTCGAACGTGATAAACTCGCACAATGATCAAGGTTGGTGGTGAAAGAGTTGATGTTGAGCTGAGTTTGATGTAAAGAGGACGAGGGTTTGCAACTCCTTCGACGACAACACTCTTCTTTACTTTTACACTAGAAGATGAGCTTCTATTAACAAGGTGAAACTTCAAGTTTGATGATACCCTAATGTACTTGCTGATTTTTGATGGAGGGTGAGGAAACGAACGTGAATGGGTTAACAAAGAGGGTGATGTTGTAGCTATCGTCGTAGTCGACAACTTTGTCTTCTTCGTCGGGGTTCAACGGTCATTCGTTCTCAATGGATCTTGAGGAGAAGAGAGGAGAAAACCCTAGGTTGAGAAAATCTGAGTTTTGGATTCTTTAGAGAAAAGGGAAACAAATGAGAATAAAAGAAAGTTTACTTTCTTTTATAAGAAAGCCGATGGCATACTTGTAATTTTCCCATCATTTCTAGTTTCAACCGTAACTTGACTATCCGGACTCTAAAAATGACAAACGAGTATACCATTTCGAATAATTTTTTATTACGGACCTAATGGTGTCATCCAATTTTCCTGATTCTCGCTCTAACGAAATTTTACTATTTTTGGTCCCACTTAACACAAAATTCGAGGATTTGTTAACTTTTTCACCCGAACTCAAATTCAAGCTTGCTTATAGGCTAAAGTATATATTTCGATCATTTTAAAACTAATGGTGAAGTTGATTGTCAACAAAAACAAACATAGCATAATTCGGGTACTTTACTTTAAGTTATCTTTTTAGAATATTCTTCGAATAAATACTATCTGATCTCCTCAAGATACGAGTTAAGAACACGGGGTGTTACACGTTAGGACGATTGTATTCCTTACTAACTAAAAATACGGCCTTACCAAGAAAATATGTCACATTTTTGTTCCATAGCTTATGGCTCACATCCAAGCTCTAATCTCAAAAATTACTGAGATATCAAATGTCGCCTTGAGGTTCAATATGCGAACCCCACCAAGTAAAACATTGCATGATTTTCTATGTCAAAATAGATTGTAGACAATTTCGAACTTGATCATGATGATGAGGATGACATAAAAATGGTTGACGTTCTGTATCAATCTCGTCTCCTGGGAACACGTTAACTATTGAAGGATATTCACTTAAAGTTATCATATCAAGTGATATATCCCTTTTTATATCTTATACCCTCAAAGGACCGATTATTGTTGTATGCATAACAAGTTTCAAATCTTCAAATGGACTATTTTCTCATCTTGAATGATAAACTATCATAACATGGAGAAAATAAAGTTACTTCCCCTTATGAGAGGGATTTGTAAGATCATCTACCTACTCTTCGCATGGTAAGCTTCTTTTGGAATGATTTTTATTTCTTAAACCTTTGGGAAGAGTGTCCTTAGCCATCCTTGTGGAATAAAAAATAATAATAAGAGTAAATATACTTATTTACTAATAATGTCATGTCTCACTAAGTATTAGTGCCACATTGACTAAAGGTACATGCAAATATGAGATGCAAGTGTAAATCAAAAGGCAACATACTCAATAGTATTCTAGCACCAGTTGGCATTATCCATCCCCGAGCACTACTGATAAACAGTTATTTTGGAGACTGGCCAACCGGCCTGTACATATCTTTCGTCGAACAACATCTCTAGCTAGTTGGCGCTGTCCAACCCGAGTACTATTGATAAACAACTACTTTGGAGACTGACCAATCGATGTGTACATCTCTCTCATTGCACATCATCTCTAGCTAATTGGTATTGTCTGCCCTCGAGCTCCACTGATAAATAGCTACTTTGAAGACTAACCAACTAGAGTGTACATGTCTTTCATCACACAACATCTCTAAACAATTAGCGTTGTCCACCCTCGAACACCATTGATAAATAATTGTTTTGGAGATTGGTCAACCGACGTGTACATCTCTCGTCTCACAACATCTCTAACTAGTTGGCGTTGTCCATCCCTGAGCACCATTGATAAACATTTGCTTTGGAAACTGGCCAACCAGCGTATACATGTCTCTTATCGCACAACATCTCTACTAGTTGGCATTGTCCACCCCTAAGTACCACTAATAAATAGCTACTTTAGAGACTAGCCAACCGACATATACTTATCTCTCGTCACGCAACATCTCTAGTTAGTTAGCATTGTCCGCTATCGAGTACAATTGGTATACAACTATTTTGGCAAGTTGCAACATTGATCCGTTGAAACAAGGATAGTTCATCTAATACACCGTGGTGCATCAGAGACCACCTAACCAAATAAAGTAGAAATCTCACAACAAAAATGCTTGCATTTAGCGACAAGTTTTTAGCGGCGGCCAAAATAGGCGCCACTATAGAACAAGGTCAATTAGAAATTAAAATCTACTTGTGCGGGAAAACTAACAAAATTTTGCAAAAAACCTCTCTCTCCCTGTATCATCAAAATTTTGTGAAACTCTCTATCTATATCAATTTCGTCTCATCTCCTCTACATCTAGGGTTTCAATGTTAATGAAGGAAATCTTCCCTTCTAACAGGTATTTCTCTTTCTCTCTCTCTCTCTCTCTCTCAAGTTCATCTCATCTCTTCTTCACATTCTCTTATAACAATGCATGTTTCCTATCTTTTTTCTGCAAATTATCGTGTTATTGTATTGGATTTTGATTATGAGATGGGTTCAGCTAATCAATTTAAAGTTCTTTGAATGAAAATTATGCAATTTTTGGGGTTTCTCATGTAATTAGGTGATGTTCTTTCTATAAAAACTAGTTTGACTCATCATTTTTCTAATAACAAGTCAATCCAAGGCCCAATACTTCAATATTCTTAACTATAACATTTTTTTGGGTGCTTATCGATCCGATTCTAGGTATGAGACCCTTAGAAGTTGGAACCACAAGTGATCCTCCAAATACTTGATAAGTAGGGTACTGGATAGGGATTTTTTATTTTATTTTTAGTGATTGTCTTCTTATTGTGAATTACATCGACATTGCCAATCAGTGTAAGATTGATGATTTTAAGCTGAAGTGAAAAAATAAAGAATTCACATAGTGTTTACACTTTATATTCTTGAAGTAAAAGCAGATTTCACATTAACTTCAGATTCTACTTTTAGTTAATAGTACATTTATTCCTAAGTAATTATTGATTAATATTTATTTAGCCCATTTAGTACCCTTAGAAACAAGTTATAACTAAAACAACAATCCACTATCCAAAAATCACATAATTGGTTCCAAGTGCACTTGAGTACCCTTTGACAACCTTAGGGCATGCCACAGATTGGATTAATTTGAAGGAAAATGTTGAAGTAACATTGAAATTGACTTCGTTTCACACATTGCTGATGTGGTGGTATACAGAACCATAAATGCTTTTCATCGAAATACGAGGTGAGAAGCATCTGTGGTTCTGTGCACACCAATGTGTGAAATGATATCAATTTCAATGTTACTCCAGCATAATGTCTTATTTTTTAAAACAAAAATAGAGAATTTCTAAGCACATCAACTTTTCTTACAACGCCCAAAGTATCAAATTTAATTGGGTGGTTAGGTTGGGTGCAACCATCTTTCTTCTTCTTTTTTTTGGTGATTTTGACATAGCCCTGTATAAATATTTGAGAATTGACAAAAATACAATATCTCATGTGTCTATTGCAATGCATCTTATTCTTTTAACACCTCACAATTGCATGGTCTTTTAAAGAATTCGATGAAATAGCCTGTTTCATAGTATTAGATGTTGAGGTGACAAACCTCTATATAAAATATGTGGCATCAAAATCACTGAAATCTGTGTTTGGATGTTAAGCAAGCAAAATTGGTAGTGAAGTTTGTGGTAGGAGTAAGCGTAGATATTTCACCTGGTGCATATCTGGTAATTGGAATCGCCACCGTGGACCATTTCTCATTTCCTATTAGAGAAGACCCATAAATAAAATGGGGAGGGAAGGGGAAAGGATTGCTTTTCTAACTCAAATCTATTGCAAGGTCAGAATGTGCATGATATGAGAGGAAACCTATCAAGAATTTATACCTTCTATTTATAAGTAGATTTGGTGTATGATGTCCTTCTAAGTGAAATATCTATGATAACAAAAGTTTGCGTTAAAACTTTCTCTAGCACATGGTATGTATATCTGATGGGTTTGCCATGCCACAAAGGTATTCTACAGGAAAATTTCGTCTTGGGGTTCCCATTCTTGTGGTAATATATACTTTTGCCTCTAGTTATGCAATTGATAACCACGCCACATGGACTAAGGCTTTGAATTGTACATAAATAGTAACTTCTTTGGGCATGATAAGTGGCATTGGCATATTCCTAGAATTTTCTAACAAAATCTTTATGATGTATGTATGGGATTTCACACCATAGCATATTGAGTATTGACATGTAGAATGGGACTCTTATCTTTATTCTCATATGTACCTTTATTCCTATTTAGAACAGAACCTTAATATTGCTCCTATAACCTATTAGACTCAGATCCTCTTAAAACCAATTAAGAGTCTCTCCTTTTATTACAGTATAGAAGCATAATTTTCCAACTCTTGGTACACTATGTAGACTTTGGGCATTCAACCTTGATACTGAAATTCCCATAAGTTTCATAAACGTAAGACCAATTGTATAATTAAAAATTTGGTAGTAAACTTTTCTTACTAAGTTTCATTTTGTAGACTGATGAAGCAGAGCTTAAGGTGTTAAGTTTTGGGGAAATGCTTGGAAAGATGAGATTGATAAAAGTAATGAAACATTGGGTTTGGTGTTGTTTTGTTGGTGGACTTCCTATATATCATGTAAAAGACCATAAGTAGCATGGTTTCTAAGGCCTTAACTTAAATGGAGAATCAAGATCCATTCAACTGACCCCAAATTTTTGGGATAAGACTTTAACGACGATGATTGTAAAAATATTGAGTAAATCTTGAAAATGGGGCGTGTTCATCACAGTTGGATGGCAGAAATTGAATTGATTGAGACTTTGGTAATGATGTTTTCAAATCTTAGCTTCAAGACAAAGTGCTTTGCCTGAAAAGATGACATATTTTGTAGGTGTTAGTCTTCCTTGACGAGATTGGCATTTCTCATTCACTACTTTTTGTTCTAGATTAATGTCAGATTTATTTGAAGAGTATTGATTTTATGACGCCCCCTCTGACACACGTAATAACCATAAGTCTTTTTCTTGTGTATCCTGAGGCAAATGATCTAAGTTTCTATGATGGGGGTGTAGCAAGGCGTGTGTCAAAGGGAGGGGGCGTCATATTATCACGAATCTTATTTGAATGATACAAATTTTAAGCCTTAGGGAAGTATTCTTTGAAGACTATATTGAAATGGGATGTTGTGATCAAATTCAAACCATATTTGTTATGTTGTACTCTTGTGTTTTATATGGGTGGTCATCTCTACCATATCTCGAAGCACTTTTTTCAAAAACAATATATCTAGAATTTTGAAAATACGGTGACAGATATACGTTTAATAGAAGATGTTAGATTCACGATGAACTCATTATTTGTCCTCCTAATCAGATTTGAACCTTCTCCTTACTAGTTTACTTTCAGCATTTTTGGAAGGCTTTCATATTTATTATTTCTGATTTCTCACATCCTAAATTTATTTGATAGAACCGAGTCTGAATTTAATTTCTAGAACCCATCTTTGACTTGCATCAAAACTGATCTGTATGTATTCCTTACTAGTTTATTACTAAGTGACATGTTTGAGTGATTTTCTACACCAGTTTTCAAGATTGAATCTCAATTTGCATATTTGGAACCAATTTTTCAATTTTGGAGCAAACAAGAAAATGTTATCCCTACTACTACTTTACTTAAAGTCCCTCTCATTTGAAGGATTTTTGTTTCTTTTTTTAAAATATTTTAGTTGGAATTGAATTCAAATTTGCATGTTTGTAACCCATATTTGAATTTTCCTATCGCTTTGTAGTGAAATAAAAGAACCATTTGCCTTACTAGTTTACTTAAAGTCTCTGTTGGTAGTGACAACTGCATCTGTTATTTCTGGTTTTCTTTTTTATATTTTAGTTAGAATTAAGTTTGTAAACGTTTGAAAACCATATTTATACCGAGTTCAACAATTTCTTAAATACTTCTTAGTTTCCTTTATGGGAATACATTAGTGTGTGCCTCTATTTGTCACTTGATGTCTCATTGTAAGACAAAGACGCAGGTTATTCGTCACGGCATCTTCAAAAATCCTAAGAGTACTATATCGATGTTGCAGCATTCCTTGTGACACACAAGCAAGGTGTGATTGTTTAGTCAGTTAGAATTGACGGATTGTTTGTAGATATGTTATGATTAGTTAGAACTACTGTTGGTATTGGTGGTCTGAAATGACATTTTTTTTCTGATATCACGGGATGATTTTTACGTTTATCACATTTTTCTGTTACACTTAACACTTGCAAATGGAGCTTGAACAAAGTTCATCTGGTGAGACGACAAAGTTCCTCTAGCGATTCTGTTGAGGTACATAGGTTGAAGGAGAAATTAGAGTCTTTGAAGCAACAACAGATTGTAAGAGATGTTGAGGTGGAAAGACTCAAGGAATTGATCATTACCCTAATGAGAAAGGTAAATTCTCACTGATAATTGAATATGTTGTATTTTAAAATATTTTGTTACTAAATAAATATTGATTGATATGACTAATTTGATTAATTTATACAAATTATACGTCGATGAACAGCACAATCAGCCCGACAATGATCAGTGCCCACAACAACAACCATGATAGATAGTTTTTGTTTTTTGAGTGACAAACATGGATTTATAAGACTTGACTCTTAACTCAACCGACTTATTATTTTGTTATACTTGTCTCTTAACTAATTTGACATACTAAATAATTGTGTTTAATTAATAGGTTATATAAAAATAGGTATTTAATTACAAATAATTTTAAAATAAATTAAATTAAAAATAAATAAATAAAAAAATCTTATTAGCATGGCCATTACCGCCACCATAGGAATTCAAATTGTATTTATATCTACGATAATAAAAACTAATTAGCGGCGGCCACTACAGCTACTATAGGCCTCACTTGTATCTATAACCACGGTAATAGAATCAATTAGCGGTAGTTTTTGACCGTCACTATAGGGGTCCATATGGCTTTTAACTGCGCCATGAATAGTAGTGTTTCCCTTGGCTGTCGCTATTGATAATAGTGGCGGTATTTTTGGTATTTGCGGCAGTTTTTGTTCCCCGCTAAAAACCTAAAATTTTGTAGTGTCTATTGTTCAATTGTTGGATCCATCAGAAGTTTGGCGCATTCGATGTAAACGATAGTTCATCACAGATTGTTGTGGTATCGTAATGAAATAACGCATATCATAAATAAAATAAAAATACAAAGCATATTAGAAAAAAAAAAAATTGTGTTAAGAAACAAGAATACCTTAAAAATATCAACAGTCTTCTAAACAAACATGGAGTCGAAATCTGAAATTATCTTTTTGAGAAGTTCGTGCTCGTGTAATTGTTCTCAAGGGCTTGAAGAAATTTGCGTATCCTACAAGTCAAGATGGAGTGAGAAATAAATTTTCCTTAAAAAAAAAACAAGCAAAATTGCTTTGATTGAAAATAAAGTTGGTTTTCATATTTGATTACCAATTATTTTAAGGAATAATTTCTCTAAAAACAGAGATAAAAAAACACTTTTTCTTTTTATAAAGGGAGCATGCCCTTGTGTTCTGTTAAAAAATAAAGTTTTAAAGTTATGACCCTCTTTTTGTTTTCAAAGAATTAAAAAAAAAAAAAAAAAATGTTTTTAAGAAGGGAGTGCAGCCCTGCTTCTATTTTTTAAATGGAAAATAAAAGAAAATCATGGTGGGTAACCCTATTTTATTTGCAAAAGAGTAAGGCTTTTCTTACCAAGGGTTTTAGAGCCTCACTGTTCGAACTTCGAAGTGCTTCAGGTTCTCAAGTTAGCGTTAATGACTATCATGTTTCGCACACATCAAAACCAATCGAGTTCAAGAACTCACCCTAACCTTAAATCAATGGCCGACGTTCCAAACTTAAAGTTCAAACCATCCAGATCCTGTTGTGCTGTGTTGAAAGAGAGATACTCGAAGTTGGAAGAGAAAAGGAATGCTTTACGACAAGTGGTAAAGCTCCTCGAGCACGAAATTGATAAGCTCCAAACTGAGAATCTCAACGTCAAGAAAGCATATGAGTAGCACAGTTAGAAGCAGAGGCGAAAGCTAAGGTGTCTACCGTCAGAGTTGGTTTGGAGAACGAGATCTTAAAATTTGAAATCTGAGATATGTTCCTTGGGAAAATGTGGGATCAAGAGATCACGATGAAGATGGGTAAGTAATACTGATTTGAACCCGTGTTTCAGACGGGGGAGGCCGAATTAAGTCAGCTCAAGGAGCTTCTTGAGAAAGAGAGAAAGAGGGTAATTTTGGCCAAAGGCGGAGAAGAAAAAAGTAGCAGAA
Source organism: Akebia trifoliata (assembly GCF_017979445.1). NCBI lineage: Eukaryota > Viridiplantae > Streptophyta > Magnoliopsida > Ranunculales > Lardizabalaceae > Akebia > Akebia trifoliata. The sequence continues at coordinate 32,836,018 of NC_141376.1, forward strand.
GCATGGAAACTAGTGAAATCTGAAAAGAATAAATTTGAAGAAAAAAACAATGCTTGTGGAAATTGAAAGGAGTTGTGCTAAGGAATGTAAGCTTCGCTTTGAAACATTAAGGACTGAAGCCAATGAAGCAAGAGCAAATTTGGCTTCCGAGAAGTCAAAGATTAAACAGGCACACAAAAGGCTTGAAGTTGAGAAGCAGAAGGCAAATAAAAAGGAAGAAACGTATTGATTCAGAGATGGCAAAAGCACAAAAGAAAGGTAGTGTCGGAGAAGGATTGAAGAAGAAGAGTTGGAGAGTGAGTAGAAATGTTACTGGGTGCTAGAGACGTGAAGAAAAAAAAAAAAAGAAGGAATTCATGCAAAATTAAAGTCAAAGGTTTTCCTTACTAAAGCTACCCTGACCCATGGAACTGGGAGCTGTTAGTGGGCCCAAGCGATGCACTCATACATGCGACATGTACTTCATCACCAATCAATAGCACACACGTGGAAGGTACTATAGGGACATATGTTGACATTCCTTTTGAACCTTTGGACGCTGAGTTGGCACAGCATGCTGGAGCAAAGCCCACAAAGGAGAAAGCGAATGGGCCGAATCCACTGGACTGCTTGTGTTTGGAGGTATCCACGATTCTCAATCAGCCCGCCTGCGAGTTAGCCCAGTAGCACAGCCCAATAGACTCATTTCAAAATGTAGCAATAGGGACCAATGGAAACGGTAATGCCCTTGTACACTTAGCAATGGAGGACATTAACGATACCTTGTTGGAGGAAGAGCTCTTAGAGGGCATGCTATTAAGGGAGCCCATCGTGGCTGTTGGGTTGGACATGTTAGAAACAGTTGAAACCATTGAAGTTGCTGATGGAGAGTTGTTGTGTTCGAGGCTTATAGGGGCAGAACGTCATGTTGATCTAATTTTTGAGTTAGCTCTTCCACAAAATGAGAGCACAGTGACAGTAGTAACTGTTGAGGGGAGCACGATGCAGACCCAAGAGGAGGCAATGACTTGTATTCAGTTGGTAAGACCTAAAACTGAACTTGTAATAAATGAGCTGATGACATAGGAGGTAATCGATTGTTTGAGGGGAAGGGATTGAGTGCCACTAGGCAGGGAGGATTTCTCCAACTCCTCCAGGCCATCGAGGGGCCAGAATTTCGAGGGAACAACTATGTTAGTAGGAAATATATTGAAGGGGGAGAACATGAAAGGGCTATAACAGAAGATGTTGCACAGGAGACGATGTGTATGAATCATTCTCCATTATTCAAGGTAGACATGGTAGATAACTCGAGTAATTGGGGTGGTAAAAGGTCAAAACATCAGGTAGTGGAATTTTTAGCCGATTGGATCATAAATAATTTGAATGAGATTAGTTGGTCTGCCGGCTTGGTCACAGAAAGACGTATGGAAGGGTCAGATATTTTGCTAGAATTGGCATTAAAGAAACGAGACGAGATTGAAGTATGCTATGATGCAACGATTAGTGAGGAGGAGTCGCCAAACGAAGAACAAACCATTATCCGGGACGAGGTGGAACTCATTCTAAGAGTAGAGGGAGATTAGATAGAGACAAGACAACAAGGTTTTCTGAGTAAAGGGAAAGAACTAGAGGTGGCAGATGAGAACAGAGTTAAGAAGTTAAGAGTAAGACTAGTCAAAGAGGTTCAGGAGCTGCAGAAAATAGGAGCTATAGTAAAGGTTGTAGCGTCTTTAGTCTTAAGGAATGGACGAAAACTCAAGGTTGCAAATGTCGATTAGATTCCTATCTTGGAATGTGCGTGGCATTAATGATAAAACCAAAAGGGCATCAGTTAAGTCAATGCTTCAAATGTACAAACCTCACATCATGACTTTACAAGATACAAAAATGAGTCAGGTGAATAAAGTTGTCTTGCAAGACATCTGGGGTAATCAGAACATGGGGTGGAAATATCTAGTAACTAATGGGACAGCAGGGGGAATCTGGGTTCTTTGCGACAAAACAGTGATTGAGGTTGATGATTTCTTAGTGGGAGGATTCTCTGTGTCAATCTTATGCAAGTATGTAGGGAAGGAAGACAACTGGGTATTCTCGGGCGTGTATGGGCATACCAAAGAGTGGTAATGAAAAAAATTCTGGGAGGAGTTAGATGATGTGAGTGCTTATTGGAATCGTCCATGGTGTTTGAGTGGGGATTTTAATGTTATCAAGTTTGTTTGTGAGAAACAAGGAGGTTCGTGGTTAACAACAAAGATGAGAAGATTTGGGGAATTTGTAAATAGGAACAACTTGGTGGATATTCTGCTTCAGGGTAGAAGCTTCACCTGGTCCAACCATCATGATGTGCCCACCCTTAATAGATTAGATAGGTTCCTCGTATCAGATGACTGGGCATTGTTGTTCTGTCAAATTTCCCAGATGGCCATTCCATACTCGGTATCCGATCATTGTCCTATACAATTGGAAGCAGGGTCATTTTGCAGAAATCCTATCCAATTTCGTTTGGAAGTTATGTGGTTGAAGCACCAAAATTTCAAGGAGTTGGTGACAGAATGGTGGAGGAGTTTTGTCTTTACAGATACAGCAGGGGAGGTGTTTAAAAAGAAGTTGAAGGCTCTAAAGGAAGTGCTAAAAAAATGGAACAAGGAATCTTTTGGAAAGGTGGATATGCAGAAAAAAGAGGCCCTTTTGAGAATTGAGGAATTGTATAGAATTGAGGAGCTGAATCAGATCTTGACAAACGACAGGTCAATGAGAATTAGCCTTCGAAAGAAATACCAATGGATGGCTCTTATGGAGGAGATCAGTTGGAAATAGAAAGCTAGAATTAGATGGCTTAAAGAACGAGATGATAACAATAAATTTTTCCATTGCATGGCTAATGCCTGTAATAGAAACAATCGCATCACAAGAATAAATGTGAAAGGAGAGAGGCTGGAAGGGGAAGAGGAGATTGCCAAAGGGATTGTAGAGTTCTATGCGAAATTGTATACTGATGATATGTATATTAGACCAAAATCGGAGCTGCTTCAATTTAATAGAGTTTCTGAGCCACAACGTGATTGGTTGGAAAGACTCGTGGAAGAAGATGAGATCTGGGAGACTATTTCAAGCATGAATAATGATAAAGCCCCTGGGCCAGACGATTTTCCCGTGGAGTTTTATAAAACTTGTTGGGAAATCATTAAGTGTAATTTTATTGCAGTAATTGAGGAATTTTTTAGAGACGGAGTGCTTGATCTCGATTCTAATTGCACCTTCATCGCTTTAATTCCTAAAGTAATGGGAACGGAAGGTGTCAAAGAGTTGAGACCTATCAGTTTGGTGAACACTAGTTACAAAATTATCCCAAGTATCCTTACTAAAAGATTAAAAGGCGTCATCCAAGGACTTATAGGATGCAATCAAAGTGCGTCCATCAAAGGGAGGTAGATTTTGGATGGGTTTCTAATAGCAAACGAGTATATTGACTCTAGAATGAGATCTGGCAAAGCGGGGGTGGTTTGTAAGGTAGACCTTGCAAAGGCTTATGATCACGTCAATTGACAGTTTTTGGAATACATGCTTGTTAAAATGGGCTTTGGAAAGAGATGAATCTCCTGGGTTATGACGTGAGTCTCTTCACCATCCTTCTCGATCTTGGTGAATGGAATGCCCCATGGTTTCTTTAGGAGCATTAGAGGCCCCAGGCAAGGGGATCCTCTATCCCCCTTCTTGTTTATTATTGTGGCAAAAGCGCTTGGAAAGATGATGGATAGAAGGATGGCAAATGGCTATCTGTCGGTTTGAGGTAGGACAAGGCACTATTTCTATTTCATACCTTCAATTTGTAGATGACACACTAGTATTTTTAGATGACTCTATTGATCAAACAAGGAGATTAGGAGGTTTATTATGTTGCTTTAAAGCGGTGTCTGGCATCCCGGTAAACACGAGAAAAAGCAAGATATTCCCGGTAGGCATGGTTAGATGCGTTACTCTTCTTGTGGCGTCGTTGGGATAGAAAGTAGGTAGTCTTCCTTCCTCTTATCTGGGGATTCCATTGGGGGCTCCATATAGGAGGGTGGCGATATGGAACCCGATAATAAAAAGAATAGAAAGGAAACTAACGGCGTGGCAAGCTAATTATCTCTCCAAGGGAGGTAAACTGACTTTGATTAAAAGCGTATTGTCTAGCATTCCAGTCTATTTTCTCTCTTTACTCTCTTTGCCCCGAAGTGTGGAAACAAGGTTAGATAAGTTATTTTGTAATTTTTTATGACATGGCAGAAAGGGGAGTAGGAAACACCATTTAGTGAATTAGAAACAGGTGTGTTCATCCAAGAAGCAAGGCGGCCTCGGTATTAGGAGACTCGGGGAGATGAACATGGCTTTGAAGGGGAAATGGCTTTGGAAGTTTGGAACCAATGGGAATAATTTGTGGAGACAAGTTCTAGAAAGTAAATAAGAATCAAGTCAGACAGGTTGGGAAAGCGGATCAGCTAGGCTGCCCCATGGTTGCGAGATGTGGAAAGGCATCATGAAGGTCTCCCCCTTATTCAAAATGAGAATAAAATTCAAAGTGGGCCAAGGCAATCAGGTAAGATTTTGGGAAGATATTTTGTGTGGCAAGCAATCCCTTATGGAGATATTTCCACATTTGTATTCCATATCCTAAAAAAAAAAGGTGTCCAATCACATCAATTCGACGTCTTATGGGTGGAGAATGGGCATGGGATTTTGGGTTTAGGAGAGGACTCGATGAATTGGAACTTGAAGAAGTTGGTAAATTAGTTGAAGGCACTTCACGTATCATTTTACATACGGGTAGAGAAGATGTGAGAGTATGGATGGATAGCAAGGATGGAAGATTCTTGGTTCACTCATTCTATCATTCTTTGTGCCATAATGGAGATGTTTCCTTTCCACATGTCTCAATTTGGGGATCGAAAGTGCCAAGTAAAGTTGCCTTCTTCATATGGACGGCATCTTTAGGAATGATTCAAACAATGGCTTTTTGATGCGGTGTGAGATGTGCGGGACAAGTTGTATGTGCTTTGTATGGATAATGGAGAATCATCAAACCATCTACTTCTACATTGTAAAATTGCACATAGTGTTTGGACTCACTTATTTAAGTTATTTGGAGTAATAACTTGTTTACCGAAAATAGTAAATGACCTTTTCATGTGTTGGTCATCAATTAGTTTCTCGTTTGGTGGAGCAATGAGGTTGTTGTGGAGCATTACACCATTCACAATTTGTTGAGGGTGTGGATTGAGAAAAATAGGTGTATTTTTTAGGGGAAACAGGAGGATTGTACGGCAACAATTATGTCCATCTTGAGTCCTATCTTTTGTTGGTCCAAAGTCTATAAGGAGTTTAGGGAAATTTTCTTTGAAGCTTTTATCTTCAAATGGGATAGGATTCGATGAATTTCTAGTGAGTAGCGTCATTTTTGTAAGGTTTTGCTAGGTTGGTCACCTCGACTGGCCTAGTGTTGTTATTAATGAAATGCTATTTATAAAAAAAAAATAGGTTTTCCTTACTAACTTAGTAAGATTCCAAATCTTACTGAGTTTCCTTGGGTAATATTTTGTGGCATCCAATTCCAAACACATGATCCGATGCTTCAATGTTGTAGAAGACCGTGGGTTGGACTACCAATTTGATGACCTATGAGGGCCCAATACTCCTTGGTAAGATTTGAAATCTTACTAGGTTTTTCATACTAGACCAATCCATAAAATAAAGTCAGTAACAAACTTTATAAAGTAATGGAGATGTATGAAACTACAACAGATAAGTCTCGCCCTCCCTCTCTTGAAAAAGGGTGTTTTTTAAAAGAAAATTGAACACTTTCCACAAAATAAAAAATTGAAATGTTTCACTCTTTTTGAAAAAAAAAAAAAAAATCTTTAAATCGTAAGTGCAACACCTTGAGCTTTCGAAAAGTTGAACTTGAAGATTTGAAGGCGTAAGATGTTGATCTTTATACAAGATCCACGGTGTGCCTTTCGAAATTTTATTGAAAGGAGAGATTGTTGAATAGGAGAGATGAAGAAGATAAACTACTCATAAATAGTGGCGTTCCTTTGTGGCTGAAAACTTCAATCTCGCCCAAGATATATTTCAGAACTTTAGTCATGAGATGCAATTTATAGTGAGGAGATGATCAAATTTACATTGAAAGGATACTAACATGTTTGGTTTGGAGTTGAAGATTTGGCATCTGGTTTGTTTCAGTTGAGTAGAACTCTAATAAGTAACACTCGTCCAAACGCCCTTTTGCTTGCCTTGTTTGATAATAAAAAAGAGAAAATTATCATCTTTTGTGGAATTTACCTAAGGGTATGTTTGATTGCACATGGAAAATAGGGTGGAAAACCAATTTTCATGGAAAATGACATTTTTCAAGTGTTTGATTGCACATGAAAATGGAAATTCATTTTCCACCTCAATCAAAAAGTCCACCAAAACATGGATTTCACTTTCCCACCCATATGGGTGGGAAAGTGAAATCCACCCATATTTTTCATTCTCAATTTTTTCACACTCATATTTTATTCTTCACCACCACCACCACCACCATTACACTAACCTCGCCGTCGTCACCATCATCGTTGTCGCCTTCACCGTCACCGTCGTCGTCATCACCATCTCCGACCACCTTTCCTCTCTCTCTCTCTCTCTCTCTTCTTCTCCTTCTCCATCCCTCACCTCCGCCATCACTACCACCACCACATTTTCCCCTCACTTACTTTCGTCGCCACTGTCGCCATCGCCACCGCCACCGCCACCGCCACAGCCACCACCAACGTCGTTATCACCACCATCGCCACCGCCACCACCACCGTCGCTATCGCCACCGCTACTGCCATCGCCACTCATCTTCTTCTTCCTCTCCCCCTCCTCTCATCTTCTTTCTCTTCCTTCTCCTCTCCTTCTTTTCCTTTTTTCTCATTTAATTTTTCCATGATTTTATCCAAGTAAAATCAAACAATAGAATTTGATTTTCCAATCCTACTTATTTTCCATCACAACTTTTCCATGGATTTCAAATTCCATGGAAAGTCACTTTCCATGCAATCAAACATACCCTTAAAGCAAAAGTGATCAAGTTTTCAAAGGTAATCCTCCAAGACACGTTTCAGCCAAAACCAATTCCTTTGTAGCTTACTCATCCCATTCCACAAGCCCAGCTCAGGCCTATTGGGCCACAAAACCATTGTCTCAGCCTACTTCCCTTGTGGCCTAAATCGTTAGGGCCCAACTTTAAGTTCATCGATAAATATTCTTCATAGCCTAGCCCAGGTGATTTTTACATATAAATCTTCTCTCACTCGTGGAAATAATTGAATACATGGGTTTGTTCCCATGATTCTCAGACATGCCAGACAAGTGTCCATCAAATGCAACCAGCAAATGCTTGGGCTTGCTTCCATCCTTCTCACATACACCCAACTTGGTGCACATGCAATGAAAGCTTGTTACTGAACTCATTGAGTTATTTAAAGAATGGGTTGAAGTTGTTTTTGAAGTATTGTTGAAGGTAAACTCTTTCATCAATAATTATGTGGATAAGAATGCATAGAAGTAAGTTTTGATCCCATGCATCTCAAATGCACCAGATTCTTGAACTTAGATGTTTTTGGGGATAATAAATCTTAGCTTTGATTGGTGTAACCCAAATCCAAACCTAAAACCCAACACCATTATTCAAATCCGTTTCCAATTCTTCTGCGGAAGAAATCAATTTCTAAAGGACGAAAAGAACATGGTGCTGTGAAGAGCACTCCAAAGCAAAAAGTAAAAAGACACGTGGTTAGACTCAAGTCTTTCGAACTCACCAAATACATTATGAAGAAGTGGTTTGTTTAGTACGAAAATGGAATCACCATAAACATCTTCATCAAAACACATGAAGCTAGTGTAAATATGTTCAAGGTTGCGCCGTCTTCAACTTTGCTTTCAACAACAAATCCTTGAAGGAGGCATTGTGAGCAATGAAAATTTGTGAAAATCCTCATAAATTTTATAAATTAAAATAAAGTCCTTAGAAGTTACAAATAGATTCACACATCCAATTGGACTTCATTAATTGGAGATAAGTCTTCTAAAGATTGAGTTTTAGATTTTTGCAAATATAACTTATAATCCAATAATTCCAAGTGATCCATATTAAATATTGGGCTCTACACCCAGATAAATGAGTTTGGTCGATGAATCCACAAAAATCCTGAGGAGAGAGAAGTTTTGAATTTTTTAGAGAGAGAAATTATCAAAAGAAAGTTTTAGGAAGATTCTTCCTTCTCCCTCTTTGGGGAGAAGATTATAGAATCTACCATACTTTCTCTGTGTAGTTTTTTTCTTTTCTTTTTAAATCTATCCGGCTTATGGTTTGTCCTTCTTTGTAACGGCAGCTTCATCATCCGGAATTTCTTGGAAAGATCTAATTAATAATTATTAGAGGGAAACTTTCTAAGATGGAAAGAAATCTAGAATTCTTCCCTGAAGTGAGAAATGGAGATACAGTTTTGCTGCCAGAAAAAGCCATTGAATCCAAAGCTACTAGATGGGAGAACTCCCTAGTAGCTTATCTATTAGGGAAGCGTCCATATTTTCATGGTTTGAAAATTGATGTTCAGAGGATGTGGAAAATTAAGGGAAATATGGAGGTTTTATTGTTGGAAGATGGATTTTTTTATTTAAATTTAATAATTCTGAAGACTGCAACATGGTTCTCAACTCTGCAGTCTGTGAATTCGGAGCCTATGAGAGAAATACTTTGCTTGGGTCGTATAGGTAGTAAGATTGGAATTCCTCTGCATTCTGATGAAGCCACTGCTAATAGATCTCGACTTGGATTTGCACGGAGCTGTTTAGAGATTGATTCTCTTTGTAATTTTTCAGATTGTTTAATCCTGGAGAGGGAGAATGGGACTAAGTTTAATCAAAAAGTGGTTTATGAATGGAAACCAAAGCCTTATAAGGTTTATGCAACATTCGATCATAGTCAAGAGCAATGTCCGAGAACGAGTTTAAAAAAAAATATTGTGGTTATGGTTTCAACCTGGGCTGCAAAGCCAATTGTGAATGAAGGTAGTAAGGAAGCTCAAAATGATGTTGTTGTGGTCGAAGTAGCTGCAGATATGGGCGAGGAATTGAATCGTGCGTGTGTTGCAGATTCAGCCATTGTTGTTCGAGAGGGCGAAGAAGGTAATGACGTGGCAGATGAGTCAACAAAATCAGAAAATTTAGGCGATTTGAATTTCAAATCTGCAAGGGCTGAGGAGAATATTCCACGAAATATGGAGGTTGTTGGTGAGATCATTGATTTAGATAAATCGGGTAACTTAATGCCGACGAAAGATGGATGGAGTTTGGTTGTGGCTTCCAAGAAAAGTGGGTCGGATATTTTAAAAGTAAATGGAGCGGATATTTCAGTGCAAGATCCAGATTTGGCTAAAAATCTTGAGGTAGTTTAGAACGTCCAACCAATGAGAGCTAGATTGGAAGGAGAAATCAAATTCTACGGAGAGTAGTGATTCTATCAATGAATCCTCAGCTACAGCTACAGCTACAAAGGATGAATTGTCAGACATTGTACTCCCATGAAGAAGCAAGGAGTCGGTAAGAATAATAATAAAAAGAAGAATGTAGTGGAGGGGGGTAATAGAACTACAAGATCTGAATCAATCCCCATTGAGGGGAACCCGAAAAAATGTTAATTATGTCACTGATCATGTAGAATGTTTGGGGTCTGAATTATGCTCGAAAGAGGAAATCAATCAAAGATTTTATTGGGGAGGAGAAAGCTGAATTAATGGGCTTTTGTGAGACGAAGGTTCAGAAGGAAGATGCATTGAAGTACCAGAGGAATTTATGTAGAGCTGGAAAATTTATTGATAACTATCAATCGCATCATTATGGCCGCCGCATTTGGGTGGGATGGAATCTGTTGATTTTTTATGTATAAAAGGTATTTGAATCTACTCAGGTTATTCACTTCAAAATAACTTGGCTGAGAGATGGATTCTTTTGTTACATGTCATTTGTCTATGCTGAAAATTTTGAAAAAAAATAGAAGAGTGTTGTGGAATGATTTCTTTCAAATATCTATGATGGATTCGTGGATTATTTTGAGTGATTTTAACACGGTCAGATTTCAGGAAGAAAAAGTGGGGGGTCGTCTTGCAGCAATTCGTGCAATGCTAGATTTTAACTCCTGTATAAATTTGATTGGTGTTTAGGATTTGAAGACTAATAATGATTGGTTCTCTTGGAATAATAAATCGGTGGGATCTCGACGTATTCTTTGCAGGTTGGATGGGACGTTAATTAATTTGGCTAGGTTGGTTAAATTTCCTCAGATGTTCAGTAATTATTTGTTCATTAATCATGCTTAGCTCAAATTTTTGTCTTTCCGAGTAGTACCTCTGGAGGTCCAAAGGTTTTTAAATTTTTTTTCTTGTGGCTAGGTAAACTGGGATTGAAAGTGGTGGTGTCTAATGCTTGGAATCAAGAAGTTCTTGGTACACCAATGTTCAACCTAACCCGAAAAGTTAGAGTTGTCAAGAATTCCATTAAAGCTTGGAATAGGAACTACTTCGATTCTCTTCATAGCTATAAAGATAAAGCTAAAGAGAATTTGTTTCGGATCCAAGAACAGATTCAAAAGCGGCCATTGGATAGAAATCTTCAGGTTTAAGAGGTGGCTATGAGGATCTATAATGCTGAACTTGATAGTGAAGAAAGTTTTTAAAGACAAAAATCAAGAGTTCAGTAGCTTAGTTCTGGTGACAGAAATACAAGATTGTTTTATAACTCAGTGGCTACGAATATTGTGAAGAATGGTATTATGGAACTAAAAAGAGATCAAAGAGATTTTCTAAAGATGAAGTCAATATCGGAGCATGGGCTACAAAATTCTTTTCAACAATGTTTTAGAATTCTACCCCTTCTATAAGTATGCAAGTCCCTTTTATTTCTAAATTTTTGGAGGATCATGGGCAAATTTTATTAAATCATGTGAATAAGGAGGAAATAAAATATGTTATTTTTTATTTTTCACCTTTTACTGGGAGATTGTTGGTGAGGATGTTTGTGAAGGAGTGATGGATTTTTTTAAACACGAGAAGTTGATGAAAGAAGTCAATGCCACATTACTTTGTTTAATCCCTAAGGAAGAAAATGCCAATAGACTTGAAAAGTTTGGACCTATCTCCCTTTGTAATTTCATTTATAAGACTATTTCCAAAATCTTGGCTAATAGATTAGCCTATAATTTCTCCTTATTAATAGGTCTTTGTGAAGGGTAGGAAAATTCAAGATACTATCCTTCTAGCCCATGAAATGGTCCATAATTACCATCATTCCAAATCTCTAAAGTCTTTTCATGCCAAAATCGGCGTTAGAAAAGCATACGATTGTATTAATTTGGGGATTTTTGAAATATCTTCTTATTTAATTAGGTTGTCCCCTTTTTTGGATAGATCGAGTTATGGAATGTGTCTACTTCGAGTTTTTCTATCCTTATAAATGGATCTTTTCATGATTTTTTTAGAAGTAAATGAGAGCTTAGAGAGGGTGATCCTTTATCTCCATATCTTTTCACTTTGATTATGGAAGCATTTTCTTGCATTCTTAATAAAAAGGGTTCATCCAATTCTTTGATGATTCCTAAGATCATGGGAGTATCAGGTGTTTCCCATTTGTTTTTTGCTAATGATGTTCTTATTTTTTCTCAAAATGATAGAATATCCATTTTTCCATTTGAGAGGTGTTAAATCTTTTTTATAACATCTCCGCTCTTCAAGTTAATGATGCTAAAAGTCACATTTTTTTAGTGCATCGTGCAAAAATTAGGATTACATTCTGTCAACGTCTCTTGGATTTAGGAAAGGTACTCTCCCTATTAAATATTTAGGCTTTCCTTTATTTTCAACTAGACTTTCTCATTCTCTTTGTGAACATCTAATTGATAGAGTTTCTAAGAGAGTTGATGGGTGGAAAGAAAATCTTTCGTCTTATGCGGGTAGATTAAAATTAATCAAATATGTCTTTTCTAGTTTTCAAATCTATTAGTCTGCATCTTTCAATATTCCAGTGAGTGTTTTGAAATAAAATAGAAAATATTATGAATAATTTTCTTTGGAGTGGTCCTTCACTTGTCCATTCTATTCATCCAATAAGTTGAGCAAGGGTGTGTAAGCCTTATCATAAAGGGGGTGGTCTTGGCATTCAATGGCTTAGGGATATAAACAAAATTGGCAAGGCTAAATTTTATTGCAGAATGGTGGAAAATGAGACTATATGGGCTGTTTGGATGAAAGAAAGATACGTGTGAAATGGAGATATTTGGGGATGTCAAGTTTCAAATAATGCTTCTTGGGCTTGGAGAGACATTTTGAAAATGAGATTTTGTTAGAAAACATATAGAGAGATCCTTGGATAGATGAAGTGAGTATTATCACAAGATTTGGCAATTGAATTATTAATTAATTCGATAGTCATCTAAATGCAAAAATTCGAGATTTTGTTTTGGACAGCAACTGGGTTTTTCCAAGACCGTATAATGATCGAATGCAAGCAGTCATTGACTTAATAACATCTAAACATGTCCCCAAGAGGTTGATGGATGATAAGATCATTTGGTGATTAAATCCAAGTGGGAAATTCACTTCAAAATCAGCTTATCTGTCATTATTTGAAGGTAATGAATCGATGGGTTGGAGAAGAATCGTTTGGTAAGAAAGGTATTCCTAGATTCTCATTCATTCCTTAGCTTGTTGTGCAAAGGAAGCTCTCTACAATTGAAAATCTGGATAAAAGAGGGTTCCAATGGGCATCATGATGCCAATTATGCTTTATCAATCAAGAGACAAATGATCATTTGTTTGTTGGTTTTTCCTTTACAAGATGGGTCTTGGAATCAATGCTTGAGGAGGTTTGGCATCATTAGGGAGGGATCCGCGTCATTGATGGAAGAAATTCAAGTGATTACTAGTATTCAGTTACCAAGCAAACATATTTCGCAAATGTTGTTTACTACCTTTTTTGCTATAATTTATTTCAGTTGGAAAGAGTGGAACAACAGATTATTTGAGGAAAGTATGTCTCCAAAGACAATAGTGCTGAAACAAGTGGGAGAGGCTATCAAAAATCAATTCAATGGGATCTTCATTGATGATGATACTTCAACAATTAGTACCCAAATACTTCAGAACTGAAGTTGCTGTTTTTCGATTGTGAATCCACCTAAAAAACATTTATTTTGGACAATGCCAGAGGAAAATGTTGTTAAGATAAACACGGATGGCTCTTGATCTTCGAATGGTTCGGGGTTTGGCTTCATAGGAAGAAACAATTTCGGTGACATTCTATTTGCAGGTTGAAGTAATTCTTTAGAAGATGACATTATTATGATTGAACTTCAAGCAATAGTAGAGGCTATGAAATATGCAAGATTGAGAAATATCCCGAATATTTTGATATCTTCAGATTCTCTCTATTCGATCAGAAGCGTACTGAAGGAAATAGAACCTTCATGGAAATACCTAAAGAGTTTGCAGGAGATTACTATCCTACGAGAAAATTTTGTAACTTGCTTGTTCGAATTCTTTTGGAGAGAAACAAATTGAGCTACAAACTTTCTAGCATGATTGGGTTATTTTGCGGAGCAATTTTTTGTTATTGAAGATATCGAAAATATTCCTCAAGAGTTTTGAGCATTGTAGAGAAAAATTTAATCTATGATTACACTCGGTGTTTTCAGGGTGGAGTCCCTTCAACTCCAACTTATAAATATAAAAAATGAATTTGACCAACCAACAATCCTTAAAATTGGATTTAAACAAATTTAATCTTTAGATGAACCAATCAAATCTCTTTAAGTTAGGGCATCACTACAAAATTTTAGGTTTTTAGCGGGGGTCAAAAACTGTCGCAAATACCAAAAAACCGTCGCTATTATCAATAGTGATGGCCACGTGTAACGCCACTATAGGTGGCGTAGCTAAAGGCCATATGAAGCCCTATAGTGGCGCTCAACAACCGCCACTAATTGCTTATATTACCATTGCTATAGATATAAATAAGGCCTATAGTGACGGTAAAAAACTGCCACTAATTGATTGTATTACCGTCGCTATAGATATAAATGAAGCCTCTACTAACAATAGTGATCGCCGCTAATTAGTTTTTTACCATAACTATAAATGCGATTTGAATGCTTATAGTGGCGGTAATGGCCGCCACTAATAAGATTTTTTCATTTTTTTATTTCTTTTATTTTAAAATTATTTGTAATTAAATACCTATTTTTATACAACTTGTTAATTAAACACAATTGCTTAGTAAGTCAAATTAGTTAAGACACAAGTATAACAAAATAATAAGTCAGTTGAATTAAGAGAATGCTTATAAATCCATGTTTGTCACTCAAAAAATAAAAACTATCTATCATAGTTGTTGTTGTGGGCACTGATCATTGTCGGGCTGATTGTACTGCTCATCAACCTACAATTCATATACATTAATCAAATTAGTCATATCAATCAATATTTATTTATTAATAAAATATTTTAAAATACAACATATTCAATTATTAGTGAGAATAAATTCTATCGTGTAATGTAATCTAATCTTCTTTGTACAAAAAAGATGTGTTGTGTAGGTATGTGTTTGTCAAAAAGGGTCTTAGATATGGATTTGTGATTGGAAGGTACAAGTAAAGGTGGTGTAACAGATCCATGAGAAACCATTCAATAGTAACATATTATTAAATAAAATAAATCCATGAGAAACCATTCATAGATTTGTTTGAAAGCCACTAATTTGACAACCAATGCAAAGAAATCTCAACTCAGACACTTTTTTTTAACTTATATAAGAGAGAGCACACGTGTGAACTAGCACCAAAGAAAGTAGAACATTGGTCTTTTATGAGTGTGAAGATAGAATGTTAAGGTGTGCAAGTAATGAAAAAGCCAAACAAAACTAGAGCTGCATTTAAAAAAAAAAAAAAAATTTCAAAATAAACACTATGGTTAGAGAAAAAGTATGAAGATGGAATAGAGTGTGACCTTCAAAATAAAATTAATGTAAAAGTCATTTTGCTTGAGCCATTATGAAGACTGGAAAGCAAACCTAAGTATAGCAGCATGAAGTAAATAAAGCTTAAACATGTGAGACAAAAACTTGTTCCTGTTCATACATTGAGAAACCCAGATTGTCACACACAAGTCATTGTTCCTGTAATGAAATCTAAATATTGGGTATTTGGGAAAAGTGTCAACATGTTCATTAGTTGGAAAAGAGTAGTTATATATAATCAGCTCTGTTTTTTGCCTATGCAACTGTAATGAAATCTAAATATGGTTTACCTACTGCTACCAGACTTATGTGCTACGCAAAGATACTTGTTTAAGTGGACAGCATTATAACATATTTTTAACTTGTACAAGCCAAACATCCATTGTGCATAGTTCCATGCTCTCAGATTTTTCAGTTTATTTTCCTAAAATTGCTGATTCCTATTGCCCATGACACAGTTCTTTCTTACAACTTCCTTGATAAATCACTGGTGTACCTGTCTGAAGTGTCTGCTTGGACAAACAAGCAACTTCAAAGCTGTCTGAAGTGTCTGCTTGGACAAACAAACAATCATGTAAATTTATTTTACATTTCAATTCTAAAGTAGGTTCTCTTAGAGATTTGACAAGGGTTCTGTTCTTTCAATCTGAATCACTTTTGAAGGAATATCATGGATTAAAAAAGTGAAAGACAACAGCTTCACACAATTTGCATTGTCACACTGTTTTCTTGTAATAAAACACACCCTTAAAGGAAAATGAGGCTATGTGATAGTACTAAGGTATGGGCTGAAATTTCACTGATTTAACTTACAAATACATAGAAACTAAGTAAAAGAACAACCAACCCAATGCACATTAAATGCTACTTCAAGTTCTAATGTCACGTAAAGAAAATTCTAGCAAAGCCTCACTTTTCAAGTAGATTCTAGAGAAGTTTAGCTTAATGTCCAAGTGGTCCTGTAAAAGAAATAAAAATATTACCTTCAACAAATATGTGTAATTACAAGGAATGAGACAGTACAATGAGATGGATAAATTTTTTGACTATTTTTTCAAAACTACACCATGATTGACACTTTGTCCTTGTGCTGACAGCTGCCACGTAGTGTAATAGTTATAAAGATAAGAGTCCATAATCCAAAAGTGTGCCACTCAGGGCAAAGGCTAAAAGGGTTGTGAATGCTTATTTGCCAAAGTCTGACATACATAGAAAAAAATCCTAATCAGTGTAATTGTTAACATCAGCCTAATCCTATGGGAGCTATGCCATAATACTGAACTTATGTTGCTTGAACATCTATATCAATGGCCAGCATTGACAGTCTAATGTATTCCTTCTTAGCACATATGAAGGTCAGAAGAGTTCTAATGATCTAAAAAACACAGAACACTCTCATTGAACACAAACACAATAGTTGTAGCCCCAACAGCAGCTGTCCCCATTTCCCACCTATACCACAGCAGCAGCCATGTGTCATAACAGCAGTCACCTGCTGCCATTTCTTTAAAATTGGAAATCGTTTCTCTTATCTAAGTTTTATGCATGATAAAGCAATGATAAAGTAGCTGTAATCAAGTAACTATAAGTCTAAATAATGTGATTTTCTTTTGCACATATCCACTCAACCACTCACTAGATCCACAGAAATGTCCCAAATCACTATATATAATAATTTCCTTTCTTTGGGTAACTAAACTTGGATAGTTTCCCTTCTCTAGCTGAAAAAATTATTCTTGGGACATACCAACCTCTCTTTGTTAGTTGTTATCTTCCCAAAGAATACCCATCAGAAAATTCGGTAGTTAGAGTAAACTATGGCCTCATTAGCAAACTAAGCATCTTGTATACTATTACATCGATAAGTAGCTCAACCCTTACTTTAGTTATGGCATTCCCACCACAAATATCTAATGACCCCAACTTACTCCATAAAAGGTTAGGTCCCAACCTTTGATCATAAGGTAGCATCTTCTTTTTCAGTATGGTTTGATTGAACCTGGATCTGGAGAACTAGTTAAACAAAGCACTGTCTAATACACATTAATGCTTGACTTGTAACCATATACTTACTTGGGTAATGGAAAAACATCTAAGCCACTAACACCTCAACATAACTCCAAATCTATGCCATGAAATCTCCTTAAACTGTGATCCTATATTGTGATACATAAATACATAACCTCTTATGTCTTCAATGAGAATGCTAGTAGCCTAGGTTTACATCTGAACAATGAAATTTATAAAATAACTCATTTTTAGGTTAGGTCCCAACCTTTGAACATTATAAATTAATTAAAACATGCAAGAAAAACCTTTTAGATTCCACTATACAAAATTAATGAAAATTCTAGAACTCCATACACATTTATAAGTCATTTCAGATCACTAGATTCAGATTCAGAACAACAAACATCAAAGTTAAATCAATCGAGACAAAAAAGGAAAAAACAAATTACAGAACTTCAAATCTAAATAACTCATTTTTAGGTTAGGTCCCAACCTTTGAACATTATAAATTAATTAAAACATGCAAGAAAAACCTATAGATTCCACTATACAAAATTAATGAAAATTCAAGAACTCCATATGCATTTATAAGTCATTTCAGATCACTGGATTCAGATTCAGAACAACAAACATCAAAGCTAAATCAATCGAGACAAAAGAGGAAAAAACAATTTACAGAACTTCAAATCTAAATCAAATCGTGGTAATCTTACTTGAGAGCTCGAAAATTTTCTTGAAGCTTTCAACCATTACAACAAAGAACATACTTCGTTCTACGATTTGGATTCTCAAAAACTCAAAGAACTATGAAATCTGCGATTTCCATTCTCAAAACTTCAAAGAATGTGAAGAGGAGATGAGAAGAACTTAATACGAAGAGAGAGAGAGAGAGAGAGAGAGAGAGAGAGAGAGATACCTGTTAGAAGGGAAGATTTTCTCCATTAACATCGAAACCCTAGATGTAGAGGAGATGAGACGAACTTGATGCATAGAGAGAGAGAGAGAGAGTTTCACAAAACTTCCATGATACAGGGAGAGAAGTTTTTGCTAAATTTCGTTAGTCGCGCGGGCAGGTAAGTTTAATTTCTGTTCTATAGCGACGCCTATTTTGACCGCTCCTATATATCTGTCACTAAAACCAAGCATTTTTGTAGTGATAATTGAAAAGTTAAATTATCCTTAAATCTATAAATACCAAAGTCTCCCTCAATTAAAGAGGTTAATTAGGATCACTTTTTCTTAAAAGATAGACACTCTCCCTCAAAAGACGAAGCAAAACTCTTCAAGATAGACTTGAATTCTTATTCAAGAGAAGATCAAGTTCAAAAGTCTTTTTTCAGAAGTCAAGAAATCATTCTCGGTTGGTAAAGCGTAAAGTCCAGAGAGAAGAAAATTTATATAAATCTCTACAAAAAATCAAGCATCAAAAGCAACTATTTACAAGTCAAAAGTTGCCTTCTCAGCTGATCACACAAGATGCCCGGAGAGAACAAAGTTACGCATACGTTGCCATTTGTACTAATAATTGGATTTACATTGTATACTAAAATTCTCTACAAAGTTTGATTGATAGAATTTTTGTGTGTTGAAATAAGTGGTGGGGGAGTTGTTGGAAGATACAAGACCCTCTTAGTATGAACTCCTTTCCACCTGATGAGCTGATTTCCAATGCCTCTCCATTCTTACTATATTTTGTTGCCTCCCCCATCTGTTGTGCTTGATTTCCTTGTGCAAGGCTAGGCGACTGTCAAAGAAGGGAGATCTTAAATTCAGTAGTACGGTTAGAGGACTTTCAATGTAACTATGCTCTAATATTAATTAGCCTACCAGATCCGTAATTAATCAATTATTTGCCAATTATTTATTGTTGATTGGATTGGAATGGGATTAACCATATATGACCTAATGTCTTCGGTGTGACTCATCATCAAGTCCTAGCCCTATTGAATACCCAACAACAATCAAGTCAACCGGATAGTTGAGGGTGCCTACATGAGACACTTGGTTAATTGGAGAACCATATATGTTTGCATCACATTTGATAACCCACTGATACACTAACAAAATACAGTTTCATTTTGTTACAATTTAAATGAAAATTTAAATGAATTTTGGATGGTAGAGTCTAGACATTAATTAATAAAATATTAAGTGGGGGTTCATCCGCTCATATGATTTTTTAATGAGTTGTACATCCATTAAGTTATGTAACCATTACATGATTTAATGCCTAAATATTAATTGGTGAGTATTAGCTATAGAGATATCCTTGAATTTAAAACTGATGACATGCCATCCCTGACCTCAGTCTTATTAATAGGCTGATGAAAAAAGTCCCAAATACCCCCATTTTCATTTGTAGCAGAAAATCCTTGGTCTTTCTTCTCAAAACCAAGTCTCAACAACCCCCTTCCTCACCTTTATATCAACATTAATTCTCCCTTCAGTTACAAAATAATGATACGAACGTAACAAGAAGAGTGGTTTTGAAAGTCAACCCACCCCAGCCCCACTCTTTCTTTTTTCTTTATATATATGGAAAAAAGTTACATGGACCAAGAGACCACGTGGAACATGAACCAAAGTCCACATTTGTTTGTCGTCTAGATTGGATTTGAAAAATACTCCCCACAAAAGCATTTTTTGACATTGGATTTTGAATTTAAAAATGGGCAGTCATTGAACTCCAACAATGAAAAAATCTCTTTTTTCAATTATATTTTTTTGAGAATTCTTAAAATTTTATGTTCTACATACATGTAGCACCTGATGGTGTATTTGGGAGCCATGTTGATATGTGATCCATATAGATGGGATGGTCCTTCGTCCATCTCTCTCTCTCTCTCTCTCTCTCTCTCTCTCTCTCTCTCTCTACATATATATATATATATATATATATATATAGGTCCCGTTCAGCAACAAACATTTTGGCAAAACATTTTTCAAAACATGGGTTAGAGGTTTTGGAATGGGCTGATTTTTGGTAAGGATGATTTCTACGGTGAGGAGATCATCCTCACCAAAAATCAGCCCATTCCAAAACTTCTAGCCTCAGTTTACAATTTGAAAAATCGTGAACCGTCCAATTTTTGTAAACCATTTTTGATGGGGTTAGAAGTTTTGGAATGGGCTGATTTTTGGTGATGATGATCTCCTCACCGTAGAGATCATCCTCACCAAAAATAAACCCATTCCAAAACCTCTAACCCATGTTTTGAAAAATGTTTTGCCAAAATGTTTGTTGCTAAACATTTCCCTATATATATAGGATTAGGATCCGTATACACATAAAGCTACTCATAAAGCTACATCGTGTTCTGTCTTATATAGGCAAAAATGTTTGGAATGTGCTGATTTTTTGTGAGGATGATCTCTACGGTGAGGAGATCATCCTTGCCAAAAATCAGCCCATTATGAAACTTCTAGTCCTATGTTTACGAGTTGAAAAATTTTAGACCGTCCAATTTTTGTAAATCACTTTTGATGGGGTTAGAAGTTTTGGAATGGAATGATTTTTTGTAAGGATGATCCCCTCACCATAGAGATCATCCTCACAAAAAATCAGCCCATTCCGAATCTTTTTAACCATATAAGACAAAAACGTTGTAGTTTTATGAGTAGCTTTATGTGTCTACGGAACCCAACCTATACATATATATATTGTCACACTAACTTAGTACAATTCTTCGATGATTTATATAGGAATTGGTGGCATTAGTTCCAATTCATTTCTTTCTTCTTTATGTGATTATGTCCAACTTTTGTTTACATTCTACAGGTTATGGATATCCTTGCTCCATTCCAAAGAGGTGGAAAATTTGGGTACGTGAAAGACCCGCCACTAAAAAAGGACGAAATGGGGTAGGTGCAAGCTATATTAGTTGTTAAAGCCTATGGGTATCAAATTCCTACCCATCAACGAGATAGCTATTAAAGTCTATGGGTCAACGTCGTCAACTCATCTCATTAAAAACAGGTGTAATTACATTTTACAGGATGTGGATATCCTTGCTCCATACCCCGCCACCAAATAGGAAGAAATGAGGAAGGTGCAAGCTATATTCGTAGTTAAATTCTATGGGTATCAAATGTTAGAAAAAATAGAACTTGAAAAAATTGCTCTGAGGCACGTAGTAATCTGCGTTGTCTTATAGAGGACAGACGCCCCCACTCCGATTGAACTCGAAGATGCAGATGGGTTGCTGGCGAACTTGTCTTCAGGATACAATAGAGCCCAATTCTAACACAATTGTATATTTCCTTAAAATTTGCACTATTTTGAGAAAATCTGTTACACAGAATCTCGGATACACGAATGCCTCTTTTTATAGAAAATTTTTGAATTAATTTTTTTTAACAGAATTGATCTCCATAAAATAGATAACAATTATAAAAGTCACACCTATTCGTAAATGATTTTTGAATCTCAATAGGTATGAAACCCATTGGAACCACTAGGCACCTATTCGGATCAAGGAATTCGTTAAGCACCCTTAGGCCCCTTCGACACCTTTCGGATCGGCCTTGGTGCCTATCCAAAATTGGACGACCCTATTAAATATTTAATTTCTCTCTCTCTCTCTCTCTTTCTTATTTTATATCTATCTATATATATAAATAAAATAAAAAAGAATTATTAAATTTCCATATAGCTTGAAGCCATTAGGAGCTCTCAAGGAGAAAGTCTTTGGAATGAAGAAAGAGTTGAGAATAGGTTCTTATTTATAGGTTTAAAAATCCCTCCAAAACATTTAAAAAGCGATGTGGGATTTATAAAATATTTGAAAAATGAGCCCAAAAGAACTTTTATAAATTTCAATCCATGTGAAAAGTTTTCAACCAATACAAATGTTATTTTTAAAAATACTTACTTTTCTTTAACAAAAAGTACACCAACCATAAAATAACTTTCAAATATTATTTTAAAATAAACTTAATTAATTTTATTTAAATCAATTTTAAATAAATATTAATCAACATTTATTAACATTTATTTTAACAATAAATTCCCACCCATCAATGTCGTCTACTCATCTCATTAAAAACAGACTAAAAAAGGAAAAAAATTGAATAAATGAAGAGTTATCACATGTCCTCTTCAAACTTCAAACTCTATTTCTTGTCCCCCTCAAAGAGATGATAATGAAGAGAGAGCGACATATAGAGAGATTTTAAGCTAACTTTACCTTTTGAACCAATAGTTGGTCCACATTATTTATCCAAACACATCTCATACGAAGAACAAATTAAATTACTGGAGAAAAATAAATTGCTTTATTATTTCTTGTCCTTCTGAACAAAGTTACCAACATATTTATAAGAGAAGAAAAAAATGAAATCCTACTCTAATTGGCATGCTCACATAAAGAAACAAGTTCCTACTCTAATTGACATATTTACCATAAACAGTAAATATTATTTATAGTAAGTCTAAAAATAATAAAATAGTAATTACTTCGTAATTGAATTAAGAATCCTAATTACATAAAACTTTTCTTCTGTAATAACTTCATAATCACAATCATGCCTAGGCATTATATCGCGTAGCCCTTTGAGTCATTGTTCCAATACTTTTAGAATCATCGAATTTCGAGTCTGTATGATAAAATTATGCCCAACTTACTTTAGGCTATGAAAGTAGATCCTCCTAAATCAATTATAAAGAGTTACTTTTGGACTAATAATTGAAATTTTGTTTAGAGCAAAAACTCCTAGGTATTTCTTCTCTAAACCAAGTTTCAATCAACCCCCTCCCTTCCCCTTATGTCATCTTTTTTTTTTCACCATTCAATTTGAAAATCATGATACGAACATTCAAAGAAGAAGAGGAAGAATGGTTATGATGTCTTCTCTAAGTCAACCCAACCCACTAATACTCTATCTTTCTTCGAAGAATGGTTATGAGTCCACTAGTACTCTAGCTTTCTTCTTTATATACATGAGTGTTGATTTTCTAACTAGAAAGCCTTCACTTTCTCAATACTTTGCTGATGTGGCACAGACACAGAACCACAAATCTTTTTCCTTGGAATACATAACTACTCATCTTTTATGAGGATGCGTAGTTGTGTATCCCGAGGAAAGATTTATGATTTTGTGTTCGTGCATGTCAACCAAGTGAAGACTTTCTTGTTAAAAAATCATTACTCATATATATGAATAATGATGAATGCACGCAGTTAGGTACGCGACTGATGTGGCAAGATGACATAACCGCACATCTTTTTCTTGTGTATCCCGTTGAAAAAGATATGTGGTTTTGTGTCTTTGCCATATCAGCCATGTACTAAAACCACATGCATTCATCACGACTATATGTATATACGGTCAGGATCCCTTGACTCCTAAGAATGACTCATAAAAAAAAAAAAACACACATGATCCCGACCTTTTAAATGCAAAATTCAATGGTTGAGATTTATTCTTGGGATAAGTATCCCTGAGATTTGCATTATCAAGATACTCATAAATCTCAACCATTGGATTTTATGTTTAAAGGGTTGGGATCATATGTTTTCTTCATGAGTCATTCTTAGGAGTCAATGGATCCCAACCTATATATATATAGGGTAGCGTTCAACTAATAATCTTAGGTCGACGACGTTGGTTGACAAAACTTATCCTATATGACTTAAAAGTTTCGGATTGAGCTGATTTTTTGTGATGATGGTATTTATGATGAGAAGATCATCCTCAAAAAAATCAACCTGATCTGAAAACTTCTAACCATCAAAAGTGGTTTACAAAGTTGAAGAATTGTGGACCGTCGACTTCTATTGTCAATTTGTAAATTAGTTTTGATGGGTTAGAAGTTTCACAAAAAATCAGCCCAATCTGAAACTTATAACCCATATAGGAAAAATTTTATCAACCAACGTTGTCGGCCTAAAATTGTCAGCCTAACGCCCCCCCATATATATATATGGGGGATGGTTCATGAGACGAAAATTGTGACAAAATCTATTACAATGATTTTTGTCTTATATGGATTAGAAGTTTTGGAATGGGATGATTTTTTATGAGTATGATCTCTTCACCATAGAGATTATCCTTAGAAAAAATCAGCTCATTCCAACATTTCTAACCCCATAAAAAGTGATTTACAAAAAACCATTGTCATAGATTTTGACACAATTATTGTCCCATGAACTGTCTCATATATATATAGGAGAGTATTTAAGGGACATAAGTTGATAAACATATGTAAAAACAATCATTTTTTAGAATATGGGTTAGAAGTTTTAGAATCTGATATATTTAGAAGTTTCTAACCCCATCAAAAGTGATTTAGAATGTGAATCGTTGATTTTTTACAAATAATTTGTAAGCCACTTTTGATAGATATAGAAATTTCGGATTGAACTGATTTTTTGTGAGGATGATCTTCTCATCATAGAGATTGTCCTCACAAAACATCAACTTAATCCGAAACTTGTAACCCATATTTTGAGCAATGATTGCTGTTACATATGTTTTTACTTATGTGCCTTGAACGTCCTCATATATATATATATAATGATTTTGTAACTCAACCTAGCAGGGTAACTCAAAAATCCAATTGATGTGTACCCTACAAGAATAATAGATTTTTCCCTCGGATACACAACTTCACATCCCCATAAAACATGTGCAGTTGTGTATTGCAAGGGGAAAAATCTTTCCACCTGCCACATCAGTGAGTTTTGAGTTACCTGTCAGGCTGACTTACAAAATCAGCACTGTATATATAGAGAGACGTGCTGGGTTGAAATTAAGATGTACTGTGATCCTCACATTTCTGAAGTGGGGTGTGCACATAACCGTTGATGTGTTTCCTCGAGATAGGAGTAAAAAGCATTTCCAGTTATGTGTGCACCTCTGCATCAGAAATGTGAGAATCACAGTAAATCCAATGTCACCCCAGCATTACTGATATCGATATCATCTTTCCGAACTTTACAGTGTTGCTTGCTAACATTAATGGCTATGGAGAAAAAGCGCTGAACCCATGCTGCTGCAACACTTATTTTGATTCTCCTTTGCTTTTCTATGGGACGATCACCATCACATTCAATAAGCTCCATCAAGCAAGGCCAAAATCTGACGGATGGGGAGATCTTAGTTTCTGCCGAAGGTATCTTTACACCAGGCTTCTTTGATCCTGTCTTCGATTTTGAGTAGCCCTTACACGACTGGGTATCAGTGATTGTGATACCAAGTGCTGGAGCAACTGCTCTCGTGTAGCTCTCACTAATTTTAAAGATAATAGGACTGGATGCATCCTTTGGGGTACTGGATCAATGTTTAATACATCCGGCTACACGGTGAGTGAAACCTACATGTTTTCTCTTCCTTCACTTCTTTTGCAAAAACGGCAACAAAAAGAATCATGGAAAATGAACTCATATGTTCACTCACAATCTTTACCACGTAAACATGAAATCCAACAGTCGAGACAATCATGGCAATAGCATGTGAATCAGGATCCAGAGCAGTGTCTCATTCCTATAGAATTAGAACACATCAGACTCCTAAGAAAGCCATTTTCTATAAAACTATGCAGTCCGATGTGTTTGATCTCCAACCATTATGTGCCATGTAGACACCATATGTTGCTATAGGAACGAGACACCACTCTGGATCGTTACTCATAGCATATTCTTGGTCTATTTATTTAGTTTTATTTCTCTTTGACATGCATAAGTATACACAAAGAACGATTTAGTGTCTACATGTACGAAAGCAGCCTGAGAAAGAGCCAATATTAGATGCCTCATATGCTTCACATGATAGCAGCCTAAGAACCAACAAACCCAACACAGTATTCCCATCTTGATCATATATGGAGAAGATGCCTATTATGCAGTCTTTCAGTATGTGGGAATTCGGAAACAAACAAAATCTTAGCTTTTCTGAGAGAATTTTACCTGCAATATGTTAAGTATTCCTGATCACATTTTGATCCTTCAGAAAGTCCACACTATGACGTGCCTGTGAAATTATTTCGGCCCATTTCTGCAAAGAAAAAACGATTTATAAAACATAAAAGAAAAAGATCCATTGTAAGAACTTCAAAACACAAGTACATCATTTCACTATCAATTTGTCTGACTCCCCATGTTCCCTGATTTGAGCATTGGATTTTCTCTAGAAATATAAATATAAAAGTGTAAAATCTCTCTTGTTAATCTTTTTTGACGAATCAATTCAATGGTCAAGCTCATAAGAACTATAAAATTGAGTCCAATATCATCGAATTGATGTGAAATTGGCTCTACAATATTAAATGTCCCAACAAAAGATTTTTTCTAAAGAAAGGTTGGGTCGAATTTTTGTTTTTCAAAATGTAATGTGGCCAAATTCCCATTAAACCGGTTAAATATTCACTAAGGTGAAATACCGAAAAAGCATCATCTTAGTGATTCAACCACCATAAACAAGAAAAAATACCAAACCCGTCCTATCCTCACCATAGGTAAGAAAAGTAGCTAAATAAATTACCAAACTTAGTAACGCCAAGCCAACTGTGTGCAATTGTTTGATGATCTATATAGGAATTGGTGTGGCATTAGTCCCAATTCATTTCTCTCTTCTTTATGTCCAATTTTTGTTACGGTCTACCGGTTGCTCCATACCAAAGAGGGGAGCGGATCCTCTGTAGTGAGTTTTCCCTACATTACCCTGTATAGCCACAAAAACAAAATCTGTTTCGTTAAAAAATTGGAGGTCATGGACCATTCATTTTCAAAATTTTCGTCGGCCTCAAAGAATTTTATTTTTTTCAACAAAAAAAAAAAAAAAAATTTCAAATCTGATCTACATCATAATCCATACAAGGCTGAGTTGTCTGATTTTGTTTCCAACATTTCAATCTCTACTACTTAAGAGGCACTACAGGAAGAAGCACTATAGAGGATCCGCTCCTGAAGAGGTGGAAAGTCTATATATGGATATCTAATTCCCAACCATCAACGTCGTCTACTTGTCTCATGAAAAACAGCCTTACTTACTTGACCAAAATAAAAGAAAAAAAAAGTAAAAAAAAGTAAAAAAGTCGTCAAATGTCCTCCTCAAACTCTATTTCTGCTCCTCTCAAAGATATGATAATGAAGAAAGAGAGAGATACATATAGAATAATAAGAAGAAGAAGAATGGTGATGAAGTATTCTCTAAGTCTACTCACACCCCTCTTTCTTTCTTCTTCTTCTTTATATTGTATTTATCATCTTTCACAACTTTACAGTGTTGTTTGCTAATATTAATGGCTGTCAAGAAAAGAAGCTGTACCCATGCTGCTGCAACACTTATTTTCATTTTCCTTTGCTTTTGTATGGGACCATCACCATCACATTCAATAAACTCCACCACGCAAGGCCAAAATCTGACAGACGGGGAGATCTTAGTTTCTGCCGGAGGTAGCTTCGCACTAGGCTTCTTTACTCCCAGCGCCAAGTACTCTTACTCTGACTAGACTTCAAGTAGCCGTTACTTAGGGATATGGTTCAGAGATGGCACAGATCAAATAAACCCAATCGTGAAACCCCGATCCCTGATATGAGCGGTGTTCTTACCATTGATGCTGATGGAAAATTGAAAATTATGTATGGCCACAGAAATAGCTCCATCATCATCGTGTCAAATACCATTATTAATGGAAGAGCAACTACTACTGCCACTCTAAAGGGGTTACAACCCTTATACTTTCAACCAGACCGAAGTCCAATCTACTGAAGATAAGGGAGGGGAGTATTACATCTTAAAGGCCTTCTAAAACAAAAATAAATAGAGGAGGGGGGATTCTAGAAGAAGGATAAAGAGATGGTAGAGGGAGAGAATGGAGGGGGAAATGATCCTTTGACCCACCTTGAAGCTTCAATCTTGTGTCATTTTTTTTCTTCTTCTTCTTCAATGTCTTCTTAGGTCCTTAGTAAAAAGTGAGTATATTTTTTCCTTTTTAGAAGATTGATGTGAGAATGGAGAAGAGATGATTAGAGAGTAAAATTTTTTAGTGAGACTTAGTAATCTTTTTTGGCGAGTGAAGGGGAGTATTTATAGATGTTTGGAGGGTATTTTAAGGGTATAATGGGGTGAAGGACTGGGAGAATAGATAATGACATGGGTTTTAGAGGTGAAGGATATCTAATTTTGAATGGATAGGAGGGTAATTATGTAATAAAAGAAATATGTGGTGTTTTGATCCAAATGATTTGGATCTTACCCAAACCATTTGGGTAAAGTGTTTGGTGAGATGAGATGAGTGATGGAGAATGGTGGTGTAAGGGGTTAGGTATTTGATTGAGTGTTAGGTTGGTTGAGGAGGTTGGGTGTTTAGATTAGGGTAATGGGTTGTGTAAGAGGTTGGTTGGTTAGATTTTGAAAGAATTGAGGGGATGATGACATGTGGCAATGGAGATGAGAAAGTGGGGGATTGAGATTGGTTGATTGGTGATGGTGGTTGTTTGATTAAAGAGAATGAGTGTGGGTTGATTTTGTGGGAATGATTTTGTAAGAAATGATGAGGGAGGTGTAGGTTGTGATGTGAGTTGGTGGAGTATTTTAGGGAAAGGTGATGGGTTAGGATGTAGAGGATATGAGTTGTATGTGAGTTGGTAGAGTGTTTTAAGGAAAGGTGATGGGTTAATATGTAGAGGTTATGGGTTGTGATGTGGATGGTTGATTGTATTAGAGAAGAGTGATATGTTAAGTTAGGGTAAGGTATGAGTTGAGGTGATTTTTGGAGAGAGGTGAGATGGTAGATGAATTATTTAAAGAAATGTGATAGGGATAGATAATTAGATGAGGGAGGTAAAAGGGGATGATAACATGTGTCATCTTTTGATGATAAGAGGGTGATTAGTTGATGTGGGTAGTGGTTAGTGGGTTAGAGTTGTGGGTTGGATATGGGTTTGGGTTTAGGGGTATTGGGCTTGGATTTTAGGAAAGATTAGGGATTTTTGGATTTTGTTCATTTTGAATTGGATTTTTTAGGGTGGGTAGGTTGTAGGGCTTTAGGTGATATGGGGTTGAATTTTAGTTTAGGGATAAGGTGAGAAATCGATTTTGGAAAGTTAAGGGTTTGTGGGCTTTGAACGGGCTTAAGGTATTAGATTCGGAGGTAAAACAATGAAAAGTGGGGAAGGTGGTAGGTATCCCAAGTCTCTTTTTAAATTTATTCATTTTTTTAGAGGTTTTGAAAATCATCGGATTGATCAAAATGCTATGTGTTGGCAAATTGGGCATTTTAGGCCCATTAGCACTTTTATTGAAATCTAGTATTTTTTGTTGCGAGAGCGGAGCTGTGAAGGTTGGGAAAGTGTGGAGGTAGGCCGAGTCCCTTTTGGTGGGCCCACTAGACCATTAGGGGTTCTTAGGGGCCTCGTCGATTCGATCAAAATATCACTTTTTTAATGATTTGGGCTTTCGAGGCCCATTGACCAACTTTGTTGAAAAATCGATATTTTGAGTGGAGCGGGGTAGATGGGAGCCTACCGAGTCTTTTTGGATGGGCCCTTTAGACCTTTAGGGGGTCTTATGGGCCTCGATTTTAGTAAAACGTCGAATCTTTTATGTTTCGGGCTTTTAAGGCCCGTTGGCCAATTTTATTGAAAAACTATTATTTTTGGGTCCTTTCGAGTAGAGGGCCCGTTGAAATTGGGGTGTCTATAGTTGTCTTTCTTTATAGGAATTACGTATAAAGAACTGCAAGGAATAGACTAAACCCCTATTTGTGCAAGCCAGAAAAATCTTGTAAAACACGACTATGGATTACCGATTGAATTGACAACTTTTGTAGTAAATGGTTACTCAAGTATGGGGTTTGACAGAGTTTTGCCTTATTAATTCCTTGATCTCGATGGCACGGAACTCGTTTGAGATCTTAGATTTGGTGCAAATTTGAAAATCAAATATTTTTAGTCGCGTTTTGATAAATTTGAGTTGAGTGCAACTCGAAAAGGGTTTTTGAAATTCTTTTTGATTTTTTTAATGAGTTTTAACTGATCTGTGCTTGAGACATGGATGGATTTTGGTTTTATTTTATCAGTATTTGAAAAACAGACAACACCCCTATTTCTTTCATCCGTTCTAGGGACACGGATCCAACAAAATTTCCTTTATTTGTACTAGTGATATGGATAAAACAAACCCTGCCTCACCTGTACTGGTAATACGGACCAGTACGAATTTTAAACACTTAAAGCCTATGCGCCCTTTCATTTTCGTTTCTTCCTCTATTTTTTTTTTCTCTCTGGCGATTTTCCTTTCCTTTTTCGTTTCTCCTCGTTGATTGTGTTGATTTGGGCACTTGGTTTGGCTGTTGGGATGATTTTGAGCACCCGTGTGTTGTATTTGGACGATCGTGGTGTGACTTAAAGCCTTAAGGAGTTCATTTGTGCGAGTGGACCATTCGCATCGAGGTAAGTCTCAATTGTTTCCCCCCCCCCCCCCCCCCCCCCATTTTTTCTTGATTTTCCTTTTCCTATTTGTTTATGAGAGTTATTTTTGCACACTATCCCGAACACGACCATTTATCATGTTTGTTCACTCATGTTCTTGTTTGTTTTGTTTACTTAGGAATATTTGTCATGAAATTGATTAAGCATCTACGAACTGGCTTATTCGTTATTCCTTCTGTCTGTTTTTCGAATCTTCCCTTTATTAGTCGTGAATGTACTCTCTGTCTTATTGGATATGGATGGTTTGGAGGTGGTGGTGGGCTGGTGTAGATTGATTGGATTAGGGGAATGGTAGGGTGGATGTGACTTTCCCTGGAAGTTTGGGAATTAGGTGGTGTTAGTGAAGTATAGGGGACTGATTTGTAAGTTTGAGGGTTAAGATCACAGGGGTAGGATGGCTGGATTGATTGATGATGCTTGTTGGAAATCATAGGTGGATGATGGAGATGGTTATTTAGTGGTTAATGGACTGGGTTGGGATGCCTAGAAATGGATTAGTGAGGTTGATGTTTTGAGGTAATTTGGGAATGGTTTTGGAGATTGGTTGGTGATTTAGGACTGTTTTGCTTGGAATGAGAACTTTGAATGGGAATTTGGGGTTGTTTTAATTGGATTGGGACTGTCTTTTCAGGCAAGGGTTGGGGCTATTAGGAATTGTTTTTAGCACCATGTTATTGCTCTTTGGCCTTTATTTCTGTTATATGCTTCTAATTTACTATAAATAATCTTGATTGGTGTCTGTTTTTACTCATTGTTGCTAATTATGACAAAGATAATACTTTAGATGCAATAATTTGCTTGACCTACCAGAATTATTTAAAAATGGAAGATGATTATTTTGTAGAAGTCGAGTGACACATAATTTATTTTGTAGCATGTACAATAGTCTGTGCACCAATAGTGTGGCCCGATAGTGAATCTTTGGATAAAGAAAAGAATGACAATCAATGTAGAACTCCCACTATTTTCATGAGAACAATTGTTCCACTGGAAAATAGTGATATTATAGTTCAAAGGAAATTTACTCAAGTTGACTTTAGAAAGAGAAAATGTGTATTGAGTATTTCTAATGTAGAGTCAGTTGATTAAAAAAAAAAAACATATTGATACTTGAAGCAAAAAGAATCTTGGAGACAGTGGAAGCTCATTTTGTGTATCATTTCCCACTCTTCGACTTTTGTTTACATGGACTGGTAAGTTTTGCATCCTCTTTTGTGTTATTTATTTTGTCCTAGATCTTTAACCTTGTCATTTTTTGCATCCATGAAACCATTTGTTAACAAATAGACGTGTGATAGTTTTTTGTCAAGTAAATGTTAGTCTCATTGTTTCCGACATTAATATGAATGTATTATAACTTCTAGATCCTGTTTTTTTTTTTTTTTTTTTGATTTACTAATAAGGATGTATTGTACCTTGTACACTGGCTAGCCAAATTGAAGGAATGGGCTTCACATGCCGTGCCTAATGAAGAAGACTTTGAAGAGTTGGACATGGAGTCAACATGGGCTGGAATGGAGAAATGTTTGGATATGGGGATATGTAAGTCCATTGGTGTGAGCAATTTCTCTTGTAGAAAGATCAAACGGCTGTTAGAACATGCATCGGTCCCACCAGCCTTGAATCATACCATCGATTCCATGGGTTACTAGGATTGACACATACATCATCATCCTTACAAGCAACGGAAACGAGTTAAGTAGGATTTGTTTTTTGAAGAGGTTGGCCATTATAGATTCATGTATGTTTGATCAGCAAAATTTTATAGTTGTTATTTTCACATTAGTTTAGACTTAACATGGATATGTTTGGCTGCTAGCATTTTTTTTTTTTCCTGAAATTGGTTATAGTTGGTGAGGGGGACTAGTTTTGCATGCTTGCATTATCATCAAATAGTTAGTTGTGCTTATTAATGTCTAGCATCACTGAACCCTGTAATAGAACAAATTCATATATGAAACTTCTTGAATTTCATCATCCATGGACCATCATCAATCATAACCAACTTGGGAATGTTAGGTGATTTGAGTGAAACCAAGATGGATGCTTTAATGGGTATATGTGAATGATTGGATGCATAACTAACTAAATCAAGGTTGTATGAATTTTGTTCGGTTGTAATTGTTTTCAACTTTAACTTATATATTCTTAGAATACTTGCTGATATGAGCCAGCTTAGTGTCCATGTATCCCTAGGCCAATGTTTGGGAAGAAAGTTGGTGGTTACTGTAGTGGGTGAAGATGTTCTTTGTATCCAAGTCAGTGGTATTTGCTTGCCTAGTAAGAAAAAGTATGTCAAGGCTGATGTTTTCATAAATGCTGCATTTTTTTCCACCTCTGTATAAGCATGGCCAAGTGAGAGAATTTCTGACAAAATAAAGGAAAGAAGGCAGATTTATTAACAATGTGGATTAGGATTTGTTTAGGAGAAAAACTAGAGCTATAGCGATGCGCTAATGAAAGATAAGAAACAATGTGGATTAGGATTTTCTATGGCTTTTTTGTTTTTGAAACATAAGCTTATTTCTCATGTGAATTGCTTTCTTTTTGTGTCATTTTCCATGTCTAACCTCCTAAGATTAACAATGTCCAGTGGCTATGAGTTGCATAGCTGGTTCACATACCCCATGCTACTTTTATTCCTTAGTACAACTGTATTTTGGGTAACAACTTATGTTGTAATTTGTTTGTCATGTTTTGAGATATATTACTTCCAATGCCTCAACCATGTTTTAACTCCTCACTTCTCTCTCTCTCTCTCTCTCTCTCTCTCTCTCTCTCTCTCTCAATTTTTTGGAATCGATCGATCATTTTTGGTGAATGATTAATTATAGGCACCACCACCACCACAAAGGAAGTGCAAACCCCATCGCTTTCGTCCAGGAACAGTGGCTCTTTGTGAGATTCGACATTTTCATAAAAATTGGAAGCTTCTCATACCAGCAGCCCTTTTCATTAGAATTGTGAGTTTTAAGCTTATTTGGAATCCAAACCACAACTATTTGTGGAATAATCTAATTGGAGAGTTCGATCTATCATTTTAGGATTTATATCAGTTACTAGGTGTTAATCACATTTGAACTTTGACTTATAGTCTTAATTTAAGCTAGAGCAAGTCAAATTACTTAAGATCAGATAGAACACCAAAATGCTTTGCAATGTTAACTTGTAAACCAAATACTTTCTCGAAGAACATTTATTTCAGTTACATCCATTTTGTTCTTGTGATTAGGTATAGAGACAATAGTAATGCAGCATTGGGTGTATCTGTTATTTAGTTAATAAATTTTGGATTTGGTTCTTTGGTAACATATGTGCTTTAAAGTATTCAGTGTCTGTTACTCTGTTTACTTTTAGAGTTTTAATCTTGGCGATAGTGCTATGTTTATAACTTTGATTTTAAAGATCCTCATTGTTTATTTTAGGTCAGGGAGATTAGTAATGGCTTCAGCAGGGTAGTTAGTCATTGGACCGCTGAAGCTTTGGTTGCACTTCAAGAGGTATTAAAGCTATAAGATACATGTGTGACTTCTTTATTGGTGGTTTTCAGTTACTATAGTTGAATAAAAATAGAATGGTTGAGTAATATTGGTACTTTATATGTCAATGAAGTTAGCTTTATTTAATTGGTTCATCCATCTTTAGAGTAATTGGTGTTCAAGAAGTTATTGGATGCAGCAATTGATGTCAAATATGTGTTCGAACCTATAGATGAATTGATTGACCTTCATATATTGGACTCCAGATTGGGCGAGTTCTAGTTGGGGGCCTAATATATTTTTTAAAAAAAGAATACCCTATAACGACGGTCGGCGACCGTAGCTAAAGGCTTAATATATTTTTTAATAAAATACCCTATAGTGACGGCCAATAGCTTGTCGCTATAAGTTCATATACCGACGAGGGTGGCTCTAGTTATATGTATTTGCGACAGGTTTTTCCTCTATAGCGACGGTCGTCGACCGTCGCTATATCCCTAAATTCTATGATTTTTAACCTCCAAATATTTTTTCAACAAGGCCCAATTCGATGGACCAATTCGACGGTTTTGGACCGTCGAATTTTGAAAATTTTCACGTAGTGTAAACTCTTTCATCAATAATTATGTTGATGAGAATGCATAGAAGTAAGTTTTGATCCCATGCATCTCAAATGCACCAGATTCTTGAATTTAGATGTTTTGGGGGATAATAAATCTTAGCTTTGATTGGTGTAACCCAAATCCAAACAAAAAAACCCAACACCATTATTTAAATCCGTTTCCAATTCTTCTGTGAAAGAAATCAAAATAGATTTGAGAGTTTTAGGATTAGTGGAGAAGAAGAAAAGAGATGAAGAGAGAGTTGTTTTATTCTCTCTCTCACTCATATATATATTAACATCATAAGAGTGTTACTAATAACAAAAGAACCCTTGGAAGATTAGAAATAACCAAGAAACCCTTATAATAATTTTTACACTTCCCCTCAAGTTGGTGCATATATATTTTTCATGCCCAACTTGTTAACAATGCTATGAAAATGTAAACTACCCAGCCCCTTAGTAAGGATGTCAGCCAACTGATCTTCAGTTTGCACAAATGGAGTACAAATGTGTCCAGACTGCAACTTTTCTTTGATGAAGTGCCTATCTACCTCAATGTGTTTAGTTCTATCGTATTGAACTAGGTTATGAGCAATACTAATGCCTGCCTTATTGTCACAATACAAACTCATCGGCCCATGAATAGGAAAGTTCAATTCGGTTAAGAGGATTTGAAGCCATAGAAGCTTGCACACACCATGAGCCATAGACCTAAACTCAGCTTCTGCACTGGATCTTGCAACCACTGTCTGTTTCTTACTTCTCCAAGAAATAAGATTACCCCCAACAAATGCGCAATTTCCAGAGGTGGAAAGACGATCTGACACTGATCCTGCCCAATTTGCATCTACGTAGGCTTCAACATACAAACTACCATGATAAGAATATAATAAACCTTGTCCAGGAGTGGATTTTAAGTACCTTAAGATTCTATAAGCAGCATCTAAATGAGTTGCAGTTGGTGCATACATAAACTGGCTTACCACACTAACTGCATAAACAATATCTGGGTGGATTAAGGTAAGATAAATAAGCCGGCCTACAAGTCTCTGATATCTCCCAACACCAATCCAGGGTTCACCATTAGACTCACGAAGCCTATGGTTTGACTCAATGGGAGTATCACAAGGCTTGCAACCCATCATACTTGTCTCATGAAGGAGATCCATAATATATTTCCGCTGCGAGATGAAAATACCCTTATTTGATCTAGCAACTTCAATCCCAAGAAAGTATTTCAATGGACCCAAGTCCTTAATCTCAAACTCCTTTGTTAACTGGTATTTTAATTTTTTCATTTCATCATAGTTATTACCAGTCACTACAATGTCGTCAACATAGACTATGAGAGCAGTAATTTTCTCATTGGAATGTTTAATGAATAATGTGTGATCAGCTTGACTCTGTTTGTAACCATACCCCACCATGGCACAGTGAAACTTTTCAAACCATGCTCTAGGAGACTGTTTCAAGCCATATAACGCTTTTTTAAGTCTACACACTTTCCTTTCAATAGCTGGACATTTAAAACCAGGAGGAGGTATCATATACACTTCTTCTTCCAAGTCACCATGCAGAAAAGCATTCTTCACATCAAATTGTAGCAATGGCCAATCTTGATTGGCTGCAAGGGATAACAGCACTCTAATAGAGTTCATTTTTGCTACCGGAGCAAATGTTTCGCAATAGTCAATGTCAAAAGTTTGAGTGTAACCCTTAGCGACAAGTCTGGCTTTATACCTATCCACCGATCCATCTAGGCGATGCTTCACAGTAAAGATCCATTTACATCCCACTGGTTTCTTTCCTCTAGGAAGAATAACCATATCTCAAGTATTATTCTTCTCAAGGGCTTGCATTTCCTCCTCCATTACCTTTTTCCAACTTGGTTAAGACAGGGCATCAACAACACTACGAGGAACAAATATTGAGGACAAAGCAATAGCAAAAGCACGATAGGAGGAAAACAAAACATCATATGAAACAAAATTGGAGATAGGATGTCGAGTACATGACCGAACACCTTTTTTAATTGCAATGGGAATATTAGAATTATCAACTTCAGGAACAGGGATATTACCTTTGACCGATGGATTTGGGGAGGATTCTTGGTTGGGCTCATGAGGACTCTCTTTAGTGCCTTTGTCACGTCGAGAATACGTAAGTAGTTCTTTCTCTTCTTGTATAATAGGAATTTCTCCCTGGCCATTATTATTGTCAACTTGTAATTCTTTCTCTTGTATAATAGGAATCTCCCCCTAGCCATCATCACCACTATTATGACTACTATCAACATTGTTAGAGGGAAGAGGAAGA
Organism: Akebia trifoliata; assembly: GCF_017979445.1. Lineage (NCBI taxonomy): Eukaryota > Viridiplantae > Streptophyta > Magnoliopsida > Ranunculales > Lardizabalaceae > Akebia > Akebia trifoliata. The sequence goes on from NC_141376.1 coordinate 32,872,917, forward strand.
GGACAAGACAATAACTCTTGGGGAAAAAACATTTCTCTACTTTCATTTGTCTCCCCCTGGAGAAATGTGTTCCAAGAGGAATAAAAGGAGGTAGACTAAAAGAATGTTACATCCATGGATACAAAATATTTACGAGAAGGGGGATGATAACATTTATAACCCTTTTGATTAGAAGGATATCCAAGAAAGACACATTTGATGGCTTTAGGGTCAAGTTTGGTGCGGTCAGCTCGAGAGACATGAACAAAACACACACCCCCAAAGACTTTGGGGGGAATGAGAAACACCTTATCAGGAGAAGATAAAACCTCAATGGAAATTTTAAATCCCAAGACACGGGAAGGCATGCGATTAATAAGAAACGTAGCAGTTAAGAGAGTATCCAACCAAAACACTTTTGGTACATTCATAGTAAATAAGAGAACTCTAGTAACTTCCAATAAGTGACGATTTTTTCTCTTACCTACGCCATTTTGTTGAGGAGTACTCACACAAGTGGTTTGGTGAATGATACCATGCTCACTAAAAAATGAAGCAAGACCATCAGACATGTATTCTCCACCATTATCAGATCTAAGGAATTTAGTTTTACACAAAATTGTGTTTCAATCATTTTGTGAAAGAGTTTAAATACAGAATACACATCACTTTTAGTTTTGAGTAAGTAAATCCAAGTAACACGAGAAAAATCATCTACAAATGTAACGAAATAACGAAAACCACGTAATGAGGTAACTAGGGAAGGTCCCCACACATCAGAATGAACAAGAGAAAAAGGTGAACTACTTTTGTTACCACTAGCAGGATAAGAGGTTCGAAAATGTTTAGCAAATTCACACATCTCACACTGAAGATCTTACACAGAAATAGAACAAAATAACTGAGAAAATAATCGTTTAAGCAACAAAAAAGAGGGATGGCCAAGGCGCCTATGCCACTGTAACAACTCCTCAAAACGATGGCCACCCCGAACAGTAGATGGAAGCTTCTGGACTGAGGTAGCAACCCGTGATGGGGGATCCAAAAAATAAAGTCCTCCTTCCTCATGCCCCATACCAATCATCCTCCTCGTATCCAAGTCCTAGAAAACACAATGAGAAGGAAAAAAAAGTGACACTACAATTTAATGATTTCGTAATATGACTTACAAAAAGGAGGTTTAAAGAAAAATTAGGAACATGAAGAACAGATGATAAGGTAATAGATGGATGAACAATAACACTACCCTTGCCAGCTATAGAAGAATAAGAACCATCGGCAACTTTTACTTTGTCCTTACCAAAACATATATGATAGGATGAAAAAAAATAAAGACATACCAGTGATATGATCCGATGCCCCTGAATCAATAACCCAAGAGCTGTTAGGAGTGGAAACAGATGCACTGAAGGCCGAGGTCGAAGTACCTGAGTAAGCGATCGCAGATGTAGAAGCCATACTAGGAGGCTCCAATTGATCCATAAAACGCCGAAAAGCCTCAATCTCACCTCGAGAGAGGTTAGTACCATCAGATGCCGGTGTTAGAGTTGGAGTAGGCTCTAATGTCTCAATGGAAGTAATAGAAAGAGCACTTGAACCCCTTCCACTATTATAACGACTACCTCCTCGGCCAACGGTGAATGAACTTCTATGTAATTAACGGCCATGAAGATCCCAACAAATATCCTTAGTATGGCGAGTACGACCACAATTGTCACATTTCAACTTATCTTTATCATCAACAGTTGTCCCTGAACGACCACCGCCTCGAGCACGACTGTTATTGCGACCTCCTCTTTGGGACATCGAGGCTAAGGCTGATCTCTCATGAATGGTAGGTTGGAGCATAGCATTATGACGACACTCTTCACGATGCAAATAGGAATATACTGTAGTTAATAATGGAAAAGGCTCATTTCCTAAAATTTGAACCCTGACTTGTTCGTACTCGGAGTTTAAACCGGCAAGTAACTCAAATACACGATTTTCTTCAACCAACTTCTTATACGCAATAGCATCGATAGAACAGTGGGCCCGAAATGTCTGATAAGGACTTATCACCTTGCCTCATCTGCCAAATACTATGGCGCAACTCATACACACGAGCTGCGCAACTCATACACACGAGTTGTGTTGCCTACTTCTAAATATGTCTCTGTAACTGCATCCCATATTTCCTTGGCGGTTTGCAAAAATAAGTAATTACTGCTAATGTCAAGTTGCATAGAATGGAGTAACCAAGATATAACAATAGCATTCTCTGCATCCCATCTGTCAAAGGTTGGATCTTCAGAATCAGGAATTGGTAACCTATCGGTCAAATATCCTATTTTACCTTTTCCTTTAATGTATAGTATGGCCGATTTAAACCAAGCAAGGAAATTATGGCCATTTAACTTCACCGTAGTGATCTGAAGATTAGGAGCAATACTTTGAGGATTACTCATACTCCCTTCACCATTCAAAGACACATTCGATGACTGACTAATCTCAGACATTGTAAAGAAACTTTCGAATAAAAAAACACCACCACCTTGTGAGCACGAAATACACTCCACTAGATATCCAAAGTTGATATACACTTCACCCGATGGAGAAACACACTTATTATCCTTTTTAACAATACATGAAAAGCATTAGAATATGGGGAACAAGTCAATCCATATCAGAAAATACCACAAGAGATCAGATTTGTATAAAAAGCACCATTTTCAGCACACAAAAAAAATAGAAAAGGGGTCCAAAGAAAGGATCACCGAAGCTTCAATATTTGACTAATCGATCAACGGTCACCACCATTAGATTCCTCATAAAAAAATGACCAAACTACTCATATCCAAACTCAGAAAAAAGTAATCGAAATGAACAAATGGAGAGAAAATGACATATCTTGAATTTCCGTCATTTTTGTTGATTTTTCACTAAAAACATCATAACTTGCTCAAAATAACTCCAAATCGCATGAAACTTGTTCCTAAAATTCTCTAAAATCACCCTCTCTTAGAAACAATCAGAAAAGGTCAAAATATCTGACGAAAACAATGTCAGATGACATCAACACGTCGGCTACTGACGTCATCAGACGCAGCAAGTAAGAGACTCTTCTTATCTCTCTCCTTTTTCTTTAAATTTGTATCTAAGGTCCTTATTGATCTTGAGCTCTAATACCAAGTAGATTTGAGAGTTTTAGGATTAGGATTTTTTTGGAGAAGAAGAAAAGAGATGAAGAGAGAGTTATTTTATTCTCTCTCTCACTCATATATATATTAACATCATAAGAGTGTTACTAATAACAAAAAAACCCTTGGAAGATTAGAAATAACCAAGAAACCCTTATAAGAATTTCTACAATCAATTTCTAAAAGACGAAAAGAACATGATACTGTGAAGAGCACTCCAAAGCAAAAGGTAAAAAGACACGTGGTTAGACTTAAGTCTTTCGAACTCACCAAATACATTATGAAGAAGTGGTTTGTCGAGTATGAAAATGGAAGCACCATAAACATTCTCATCAAAACATGAAGCTAGTGTAAACATGTTCAAGGATGCACCGTCTTCAATCCTTGAAGGAGGCATTTGTGGGCAATGAAAATTTGTGAAAGTCCCCACAAATTTTATAAATTAAAATAGAGTCCTTAGAAATTACAAATGGATTCGCACATCCAAATTGGACTTTGCTAATTGGAAATAAGTCTTCTAAAGATTGAGTTTTGGGTTTTTGCAAATAAAACTCATGATCCAATAATTTCAAGTGATCCATATTAAATATTGGGCTCTACACCCAAATAAATGAGTTTGGCCGATGAATCTATAAAAATCGGAGAGAGAAGTTTGAATTTTTTACAGAGAGAAATTATCAACAGAAAGGTTTATGAAGATTTGTCGATAATAAATTTCAACAGATCTACCTCGAGATTCGTGAAATAAGATCGTAAATAATTTTATTAATTTTTGATGAAAAGTAGATACAGATCTCAGTGTTTCCTCTGATTAACAGTCAAATACAAAATAGTGTCGATGTATATAGCTTTTCTTCTCTCCGAACTTCGCGCTTTATCGGCTGAGAAGGTTGCTTGGACGGTGACTTTGCTTTGTGCTTGATCTTCTGTAGAGGTTTCTGTAGATTTTCTTCTCTCCGGACTTCGCGTTTTATCGGTTGAGAATATTTTCTTGATTTTCTCTGTAGTCAGAGTCCGGATCTTTGAAAAACCTTACTTTGTCTCTAGAGGAGGGCTTGAAAGCTTCTTCTTCTCTAGAGGGAGAGCTCATGTCTTCTGAGAGAAAGTGATCCAGATCCCCTTTCAATAAGAGAGGCTCTTTTACTTATAGACTTAAAGGTAATTTAGCTTTCCAATTATACCCCCAACTTAAAGATGTTTGATTGATTTATTTAAAAGGTTAAATTTGTCCAAATCCCATTTAAGGATTCTATGGATTATTATTGGGCCAAACTCATTTATTTGGGTATAAGGCCCAATATTTAATATGGATCACTTGGATTTGCTGGATCATAGGCTTTATTTGCGAAAACCCAAACCCAAACCATATGAGGCCCGTCCCGATTAACAAACCCCCAATTTAGATTTGTGGACCCAATTTTGATTTGATGGCCCGTTTTTTTTTTTTTTGTTAACTTAGAAAATTGCAAGGGGCGTTTAAATTTTGATGTCTCCCTCTTTGTGGAGAAGATATTATAGAATCTACCATATTTTCTGTGGAGAAGATATTATGGTTTGTCCTTCTTTGTAATGGCGGCTTCATCAATTAATAGAGGGAAACTTTGTAAGATCGAAAAAAACCTAGAATTCTTCCCTGAAGTGAGAAATGGAGATACAGTTTTGCTGCCAGAAAAAGCCATTGAATCCGAAGCTACTAGATGGGAGAACTCCCTAGTAGCTTATCTATTAGGGAAGCATCCATATTTTCATGGTTTGAAAATTGATGTTCAGAGGATGTGAAAAATTAAGGGAAATATGGAGGTGTTATCGTTGGAAGATGGATTTTTTTTTTTTTTAAATTTAGTAATTCTGAAGACTGCAACATGGTTCTCAACTCTGCAGTCTAGAGTATTGGAGGAAGACAATTAGTTCTGAGGAAATGGTCTGTGAATTCTAAGCCTATGAGAGAAATGCTTTAATTCTTCTATTTCAATATCAGTTCGTTTTTCGCATCTCCCAATTCAATGTTTGTCTCCACTTTGCTTGGGTAGTATAGGAAGTAAGATTGGAATTCCTCTGCATTCTGATGAAGCCATTGCTAATAAATCTCGACTTGGATTTGTATGGATCTGTTTAGAGATTGATTCTCTTTGCAATTTTTCAGATTGTTTAATCCTGAAGAGGGAGAATGGGACTAAGTTTAATCAAAAAGTGGTTTATGAATGGAAACCAAAGCCTTATAAGGTTTATGCAACATTCCATCATAGTCAAGAGCAATGTCCAAGAACGAGTTTAAAAAAAAATTGTGGTTATGGTTTCAACCTGGGCGGCAAAGCCAATTGTGAATGAAGGTAGTAAGGAAGCTCAAAATGATGTTGTTGTGGTTGAAGTAGCTGCAGATATGGGCGAGCAATTGAATCGTGCTAATGGAGGACCATGTGTTGCAGATTCAGCCATTGTTGTTCGAGAGGAGGAAGAAGGTAATTACGTGGCAGAGAAGTCAACAGAATCAGAAAATTTAGGCGATTTGAAATCTGCAAGGGCTGAGGAGAATATTCCACAAAATATGGAGGTTGTTGGTGAGATCATTGATTTAGATAAATCGGGTAACTTAATGCCGACTTCTACTCCTACGAAAGATGGATGGAATTTGGTTGTGGCACGTAAGAGGATCTTCTTCAAAGAAAAGTGGGTTGGATATTTTAAAAGTAAATGGGGCAGATATTTCAGTGCAAAATCCAGATTTGGCTAAAAATCTCGAGGTAGTTTAGAACGTCCAACCAATGAGGATTGAAAATGCTTTTAGAACTTTGAAAATAAGGATGAGTCCGGAGAGCTAGATTCGAAGGAGAAATCAAATTCTATGGAGAATAGTGATTATATCAATGAATCCTTAGCTTCAAAGGATGAATTGGTGTCAGACATTATTAGTAAGCTGAAATGTACTCCCATGAAGAAGCAAGGAATCGGTAAGAATAATAAAAAGAAGAATGTAGTGGACGGCGATAATAGAACTACGAGATCGAAAGCAATCCCCATTGAGGGGAACCCGAAAAAATGTTAATTATGTCACTGATCATGTAGAATGCTTGGGGTCTGAATTATGCTCGAAAGAGGAAATCAATTAAAGATTTTATTGGGGAAGAGAAAGCTGAATTAATGGGCTTTTGTGAGACGAAGGTTTAGAAGGAAGATGCATTGAAGTACCAAAGGAATTTATGCAGTGCTGGAAATTTTATTGATAACTATGAATCGCATCATTATGGCCGCATTTGGGTGGGATGAAACCTTTTGATTTTTTATGTATAAAAGGTATTTGAATCTACTCAGGTTATTCACTGCAAAATAACTTGGCTGAGAGATTGATTCTTTTGTTACATGTCATTTGTCTATGCTGAAAATTTTGAAAATGATAGAAGAGTGCTGTGGAATGATTTCTTTCAAATATCTACGGTGGATCCATGGATTATTTTGGGTGATTTTAACATGGTTAGATTTCAGGAAGAAAGAGTGGGGGGGTCGTCTTGCAGCAATTCGTGCAATGCTAGATTTTAATTCCTATATAAATTGGATTGGTGTTCAGGATTTAAAGCTAGACTAATAATGATTGGTTCTCTTGGAGTAATAAATCGGTGAGATCTCAACATATTCTTTGCAGGTTGGATAGGACATTAATTAATTTGGCTAGGTTAGTTAAATTTCCTCAGATGTTTATTAATTATTTGTCGTGCAGGGTGTCAGATCATGCTTCATTCAAATTTGTCTTTCTGATAAATACTTCTGGAGGCCCAAAGGTTTTTAAATTTTTTTCCTTGTGGCTAGGTAAACGTAGATTGAAAGAGGTGGTGTCTAATGCTTGGAATCAAGAAGTTCTTGGTACACCAATGTTCAACCTAACCTGAAAATTTAGAGCAGTCAAGAGTTCCATTAAAGCTTGGAACTGGAACTACTTCGATTCTCTTCATAGCTATAAAGATAAAGCTAAAGAGAATTTGTTTCGGATCCAAGAACAAATTCAAAAGCGGCCATTGGATAGAAATCTTTAGGTTTAAGAGGTGGCTATGAGGGTCCATAATGCTGAACTTGATAGTGAAGAAAGTTTTTATAGACAAAAATCAAGAGTTCAATGGCTTAGAGAAGGTTACAGAAATACAAGATTTTTTTATAACTCGGTGGCTACGAATATTGCAAAGAATGGTATTATGGAACTAGAAACGGATCAAGGAGATTTTCTAAAAAATGAAGTCAATATCGGAGCATGGGTTACAAAATTCTTTTCAACAATGTTTCAGAATTCTACCCCTTTTGCATGTATGCAAGTCCCTTTTATTTCTAAATTTTTTACTACGTCATATTGTATTTTTGGCGACACTACCATTGCTCTAAAAACAACTGCTACAGGCTGTCGTTAATGACGACAGTTTTTGGCTGTCGTTTGCTTGTCGTTTTTACGGAATCACTGTCAGTAATAAGTAAAAGTTGGTGTGCCAATAGCCACTCTAAAACTATCCCTTTCTTCCCCAGAAAGAAAAATGAATTTCTCTCTCTCTCTCTCTCCTCGATCTGGTTTGATTCTCGGATTCCTTTGTGTTCATCTCTCCTTAAATAAACAAACTCGCACTCTCTCTCGACTCGATCTGTTCAAGTTGGATCCATAGCGCTGTTCATCAGGTTGGTTTGTTTTTTTATCTCTCTTGAATTGTTCTAGGGTTTGAGCTCTCGATATCACTCAATGATTTTGATTTTTTTTATTTGTTATTTCTTCAGATCGAACTCTCTCTCTCTCTCTCTATACACACACACACACACACACACACACACATATATATATATATGGGAAATGTTCAGCAACAAACATTTTGGCAAAACATTTTTTAAAATATGGGTTACAGGTTTTGGAATGGGCTGATTTTTGGTGAGGATGATCTGTACGGTGAGGAGATCATCATCACCAAAACTCAGCCCATTCCAAAACTTCTAACCCATCAAAAATGGTTTACAAAAAATGGACGGTCCACGATTTTTCAACTGGTAAACATGGGGCTAAAAGTTTTGGAATGGGCTGATTTTTGGTGAGGATGATCTCTACAGCCCATTCCAAAACCTCTAACCGATGTTTTGAAAAATGTTTTGCCAAAATGTTTGTTGCTGAACCGAACCCTATATATATAATCTTCATCGACTTTGGTTCTAAGTTTTCGATCTAATATCGAAACTTTAATCAGGTTCGATAGTATAGTTTTGGTTTTATTTTTTGGTTTGATTTAAAGGTTGATGGATCTATATGCAAATATTGGATACAAATCCCCAACTTTTTTTCCATCTGCAGCAGCAAAGGTTGATAGAATTGATTTGTACTGGAAAAGTAGAAGAAGCTTTGGATTTTCCTCTGGAAGATCTCGCACCAAGGGACGAAGAAAATTTAACTCTAGTCCCCTACCCTAATTTCCTTATTGTGCCTTTTTTTGGTTGCTAATTTGTAATTTTGAAAAACAACACCTCACAAGGTTTTCTTGTTTTGAATTTATGATTTTCAATTGTTTTTCTTTGTAGAAAAGTAGTTTTTTTATAATATTACTTGAACCTGAAAGGATTTGATGATAATGATAGTGATAATTATCTGTTAGGATCAAGCTGGCAATCATATTCCTTATTAAATTTACAACTGAATCATGATTTATTTACTAAGCTTCAAACAAATTTGTAAGCCTCTGCAGCGAAGCTTTCTAGAAGAGCTGGAGTGGACAGTAGATACAAAGAGTTATAATTAGTAGACTATCAAGGGGTATATCCTCTATTTGAAAACATGAGTATCTCAAATATTCAACAAAAATGTAGAGCATGTCTAAATCACCCAAGATTTAATTTGGTTTCTGTTCTGTATTTTAATTATGTTTCTAGGCACTTTCATACAAAACTTGGTACCAAGGAAATGCTCAATATCAAAGAATACACAAGGATGTTTCCATGTCCGATGAAACTCAAGCAACATCAAAATAATTCAGGACAGAAGCCACCCGAGAAAGTGCTCTTGTTATAGTGAGCATCACTATTGTTGATGCATTCTTGGATGTTGTAAGTCCTTACTTTAAAAATAATTAGTTCGGTAAATGCAGAAAAATAACAAAATGAGTATATCCATCTCCATATCCATGTCCATCTAGTGAAGACCCAAATGATGGTTTCAAGCCTACTAGCGGGAGAGTACAGGTAAGATTTTCTGTATTTTGTAAGAATATCCCATTTATTTCCTGTCTTCTGCTTTTATAGTGAACTTAATTGGAGTGATTTGACTTGTTGTAGGAACTGAGTTTCAAAAGTAAGCCAAATGTGTGGGCATACTTCTCTGTTAAGGTATATCTTGTAGTTGAGGTGGAAGGTTTCTAACAACACTCCACGATGAAGCAGAAAAGATCATATTTCTATTTCAATTTTATCTATTAGAAAACATTAAAAAGAATCATTGGATGCAATTACCAAGGAAAATTACAATATATTGCAGTCTACAGGCATGATGTGGCATGATCACTACTGTCCACTTGACCAAATCAATGTGATACATATCAGATGAATGGTATGGATTGGCTATGTCAGCTCTCCATGTGGCATTCCGTTGCAGTGAGAATGTTTGGACACCTTAGGAAGTTTCCCCATACAGTTTCCTAAATGTAACCGTCTAGTTTATACATACCACTTTCTATGGCAACTGCTTAAGGGATTGACAATATTTTTTGACTCAAAAAAAAGAAACAAACAAACAAACAAACAAAGAGTAAAATAAATGGATTTGGCTCTAATCATTTGAATTGTCCACTAAAAGGATTTGAATCGTGTGAGTTGGCGAGACTTGTATGTTCTACCTTCCAGACATGATGATTCCGCTAACATCTTTGATGATGCTTATATTGGCTTCTTGAGACTTTGCACCTAACAGCTTTGTAAAACCCTGTCCAACAGAACACTCTAGTAATGAATGAGGAAGAAAAAGGATTAAGAAATTTCTACAAAGGAAAGGACAAACAACCAATAACTATCAAGCTGGTAATTAGGTCCCAGAGCCGAACCAATTTGAATTAAAAACAATATTAATAATGATAATAAAGCAGGAAAAAAAAAAACAGGCCATCGACATAATCAAATTAATACAGCTACTTACAGAAAGTATGCCTTTGAAAGAGTTCCATAAAGTGGAGTGGGGCTTGCCATGAACTATCTCAGATCATATATAACCAATTAATACCAAAAAGGCATTGAGTCACTTAATGGGAAAAGGGATGAATACCAGTTTTTTCTTCCTAGCATTTGAATTTGCTAGGAGCTCTGCCACTTTTTCTAATAGTTGCCTTTCCTCATTAGCAACACACTCCTATAAATACAAAGTAACAGATTAAAAAGTTTTGGAAGAATGAAACACATTCACAAATCCAACTAAAAGAAAGATTTGAAATTGAAAATTAACTCACCTTAAACATCTTTTCAAGCTCACACAATTTCTTGTCATGGGTGATTTGTGCTTCTTCCACAATTTGAGATAGTTTGGATGTGAGAGTGTCAAACAACTTGAAGAAGTTCACATTAATTTTAGAAATACACCGTGTAGCCTCTATTGCTCTCGAGTGTCCATGCACATTTAGCATCATAAAATAAGAAATTAAACTTAAAAACCAAAACATTATAACAGCCAGTTGTGTTGCCAACCTGATGCTGTTGTTGCGCATATGCAGCTAACTTCTCCTCTTGATCAGAAAGGTTACTTTGAAGTTTGTTAAGCAGAACGTCAGCCTCTGAAGCTATTTCTATAAAAAGCTGTGCAACGGAACAGAAGATCAAAACCAAAACAGATTGGTAAGCACTAAGCAGAAGAAATCCAAATAGGAATAAAGCCAAACGTACATCCTCAAGGGCAGTCGAGTGCTTAGAAACTTCTGAATTCAGATTTCAAAAAGTTGACTGAGAATTCCCATCAAGCTCCCTGGCTAAATCGTCTAAAGCTTTGATAATGGAATCATGCATCGTTTTCAGCTTTCCTACCTGCCCACAAAGATCTTCAGTAGCCTACAAAACATACCAGAAGAAACAATTATAAGTCCAAATACTCCAAGTGGACATCTGACTTTCTTAAAAAAAGTGTACACTTTACCTGCGCCTTTGTAGAAACATTTGCAAATGCATATTTTCCTCCATTTCTTTAAGTTGACGTTCCTGCTGTATCACGGAAGCTGCAACTGTCTTATGCCAGACCTCAAGTTGCTCAGTCAATTGAGACTGGAATTTCTGGATAAGGGTTCTGTTTCCATCTTCTTTTTTATCCTTGTGATCTACAAACCAACCACAAATGGTAAAAGTTTCTCACAGGTTTAGTTGTATTTTTTGTTCATGATAATACCCAAAATAGTTGCTAATCAAATTATGGACACAAACCAATTTTGGCAAACAATCCAGATACATCTGACACTGCATTCTCTAGCTCGGCATGAAGTTCAAATGCTTGATCAATGAGCACTTTCTCTACAAGATCAACAATAGATTGCATTGAGTGAGTTACTTGAAGAGAGAGACTCATGAAGTGCATGTGTTAATGTATGCTGAATTTAACTACATAAAACATAAAAAACTCGGAAGGAGTGCTGGACATATTAACTGTTGACAGACTTTGCTAGTCTATAAATCATAACAAATACAAAAAGTATGCCCAATATTTTCTGAGACCAAATGAAGGACAAAAACATCTGTGACAGATGTAATTTTGAATGGACAAAGAAGTGAAAATCCCACTTTGAGTGTTAGAGAGGTTACAGATAGCAGTCCATCAACAATTAATTGATAATAGAAATTAAAAACAATTGTAGACGATATGAAATTTTAGTAGTGTCCCTCATGTCACAGCCCACACAGTAAGACAAAAAAAACGACTTAGAGGTCGTGAATTCAAGTCCAATTTAGCCATAAAAAAAAGAAAACGATTTTCTAAATGAAATTGAAGTTATGACAGCATGTAAATGAACAAATAGAGTCGAAGTAGTAAGAGAAGGAATGAATAAGCAAGTAATACCATTAAACTTTCCTAGCATTATAGATGTTCTAAACTATCATACTTGGATACTTCAAAGTTATAGTTACCTCTCCAAAAGCCTTGCACTATCAATAGTTAACAACAAAAATTCCAGCTCCAACAGTCATCCGGGCTTGGGACCATCCTTTTCCCTCCTCCTTTATTCGGGCTTGGGACCGGCAATGTAATATATAATTTTACATTGCCGGAGTTAAAAAGGGGTTAGTTAACAAAAAAAAATAATTATAAAAGAAATCATAAAACATACATTGGTAAAAAAAGTCTATGTAGTGATCTATTTCATGCCAAATTTTCCTCTAATGTTATTACCTTTTCTCTCAACATGGTCATCTCTTCACTATTCAAGAAAAATGATGAGTCTTGGCTAGATGATGACCCCCACAACTTTGTGAGGTCGGACCCACCCAAATCCACGAACACGACCGGGTCTCTTTACATCCATCATCTAACTAAATACGTCATTAGGTCCACTTATATCCTTTGAGCCCTCTGGTAATTTTTCGAGTATTTCTTGCATCTCCTTCTACAAAAAAGTGATTGATTTAAATTTTATAATTACTATATATTTTTTTGGAGTTTTATAAAATAATGTAATTGCACTTACTATTTTGGTAGCAGCATCATCATCAACAGGCACTCCATTTTTATGAGAATGGGCTTTTATCCACATTTCAGCTCTGTTGGCAGGTATGCTGGTGCCATTTTTATCTTCCTATTAACACATTAATGAGAAAATAATAGCTAATCACATAATTATACTAAAAGAACAATGATAATGAACTAAATATTATTATGATTTATAATACCTCTTCGTAGCAAAAATAAGCAAAGCCCTTGAAATCAGACGTATGTAGCATTGACTGCTGCGAGCGATTCTTCTTATTTGTCTCACTTAGGCGCTATATTAAGGACAAACAATTAATAAAAATTACATGTGCAATGGTAACAAATCTGAAATATTAAACATGTACCTGTCCTAACTCTGCATTCCAAAAATCTATAAGTGCTGCCCATTGCTCAATAGGAACACTATCGGGACGATGCTCATATCGGGTTGCATGATCATCGTACACATCGTAAATAATACGTTAAAGACTGCACTTGTAATCCTTCCATTTCCTACCCATTGTTTTCATGACAAACGGACGATTCTCTACCACAATTTCAAATTTTTCCTATATATATCAACATGCCAATCAAATATTATATCATTTTAAAAGTTTTCAATAAAGATAAAAATAAAATATATTATTGTTATGTTAAAAGATATTTTACCTACCAATAGTATTTTCCATGCACACTTTTTTCATCCTTATCAATCTTTATCCATGATTGAACATCTAAACAAAACACACATGGATCTCTAGCTATAACCCACAAAAATTAGACATCTTTGGCACATGCTTTCCAAATGGTTGTTTAGCACGATCAAATTCTACTCTTAGTCTCTCATCTGGTGGGAGAGAAAATAGGCTCAGACACCTTGTTGGGCCCTTTCTTTTCCTGGTGGTTGATTCAGACAACCCCTCACTAGTCTCGTACTGTGATGAACTTGACTCATCCTTTGAAGGGTCTATCTAAGACATGCAATAAACAAAAGAGTTAGCACATAATAAATTATATAGAAAATAAATTAAATAATTAGTGATCATTTCTAACCAAATAAGCATACCAATTATCATTTTAAGTTTCAATTGATTATGAAACCCTTACAAGCAACAAATCATGAGTATAGTTTTTAATCTTCAATATTAGTATTGTCTGAACCATCAAGAGAATTGATTGTACGGGGGGGTTGTTCAAATAGCAATTGAAAAGGTGCATCGAGAGTAATTCTTGGTACATCATCTCTAACCCAAATGACATCACCATTATCACATTGTTCTATGACATTTCTATCTTGACAAACACGAAATGGTTGATGTTCTCATATATCCTCTTTTTCATCAATATTCACCACACTCATATTATACAAATATCTAGGTTTAGCCTTCACAACAACATGCCAATCTGATTCTATAGGATCTTCTACATAGAATACTTGTTGTGCTTGTGCAGGTAAGACATATGATTCATCTCTCGATTGAAGTTCACAAGTGTAAACCTATACTCATCAACCCTTATTCATCTACCCATAGCAGTAACATTAACCCAATCACACTTAAATAGTACAAACTTAAGATATAGAAAATACTTCAACTCAATAATGTTTGTTAAACTGTCGTGGTATGTTACATTTCCTGTTACGGGTCTTTGATCACTACTACTTGCATAACTTGTAATGGATGTGGTAACTGCAATTCCACTATTTTGACATTTACGACCTTTCTCCTTGTCTGAAACACGAAACCTAAACCCATTCAGAACATACCCCTTATACCTTTTCGCCATATTTTGTGAACCTAACTTAGGCTCATAATATCATCTGATACGATATTTTTCGATTCCTCAACAATTGCACCTATTAGTAATCAAAGAGGATCAATATTCAATATTATTACATTATTAAAAATAATATAATAAAGTTGTAATTGCACTTTAAATCATCTTACTTACATGATTCTTGTACTAACTAGTAAATTATTTATTTTGTAACTTCTGCAGCTCATGGGCACGTGTGTGTAGTAATTACATCATAATCGATCACATGTGTTGTCTATTTAACCATTAAGTATTACACATGTTAGATTGTAGATTAGGTTACATTTGTATATAATGTTAATTGTGTTGCAAAAATATCAACTTTCTCCATGAAATTGGTAACTTTCTCATTGTTGAATAATATGTAACGATGTGTTTGTTCCCTTTCTAATTCACTTAAATGAAATGGACTATACTTCCGATCGTGGAATCATCGTAATTCCTAAGTGGTCGATTCAACCTTATCTCAACATTATGTAGATATCTCGAACAAAATGTCAGACATAACTCAGCCAAGTACCCTTCAACTATTAACTCTTCAGGTTGAGCTCTATTACGTATATAAGATTTAAGTCTGTACAAATACCTATATCAAAAAACAAAATATGTGACTTAATTCATTGGTAAGATGACGAGAAAATGTATTAAACTCGTAGATAATGTGCACCTTTCAATGGGATACATCTATTGATATTGAACAAATCCACCCAGTCTTTCTTCTTCGGCCAAGTGGATTAGCAGATGCACCATAATATCAAAGAATGCAGGCAGGAAGATTCGTTCTAAATTACACAGTGTCAGTGAGATGCATTTTTCCAGTCGATGTAGTTCCTGAACATGACATATCTTGAAACATAATTCACGAAAAAAACTTCTCAATTCAATGATTACTGCAATGACATTCTTGGACAGTGATCGTTTGATCGCCAAAGGCAATAATTATTGCATTAAGACATATGAGTCATAACTTTTCAAACCAGTTATTTTACGCCCTTTTACATCAACAGGTCTAGAACCATATATGTTTGCATCACATCTGATAACCCACTGATACACAAACAAAATACAATTTCATTTTGTTATAATTTAAATGAAAATTTTAATAAATTTTGGATGGTAGAGTCTAAACATTAATTAATAAAAAATTAAGTGGGGGTTCATCCGTTCATATGATTTTTTAATGAGTTGTACATCCATTAAGTTATGTAACCATTAAGTGATTTAATGCTCAAATATTAAGTGGTGAATATTAGCTATAGAGATACCCTTGTATTTAAAACTAATGACATGCCACTCCTGACCTCAGTCTTATTAATAGGTTGATGAAAAAAGTCCCAAATACCCTCGTTTTCATTTGTAGCAAAAAATCCTTGGTCTTTCTTCTCAAAACCAAGTCTCAACAACCCCCTCCCTCCCCTTTATATCAACATTAATTCTCCTTTTAGTTATAAAATAAAACATAACAAGAAGAAGAATGGTTATGAAGTCTTTTGAAAGTCAACCCACCCTGGCCCCACTCTTTCTTTTTTCTTTACATATATGGAAAAAGTTGCATGGACCAAGAGACCATGTAGAACATGGACTGAGGTCCACATTTGTGCCACTTGGACTATTGCATTGGTTCAATTGACAACTCATCTTCTTGTTTGTTGTCTAGATTGGGCTTAAAAAAATACTTCCCACAAAAGCATTTTTGGCATTGGATCTTTAGTTTAAAAATAGACGGTCATTGAACTCCAACAGTGAAAAAATCTCTTTTTCAATTATGTCTCTTTGAGAATTCATAAAATTTTATGCTCTACATACATGTGGCACCCGATGGTGTATGTAATAGCCATGTTGATATGTGATCCATACAGATGGATGGTCCTTTAGTCCATACAACCCCATCTCTCTCTCTCTCTCTCTCTCTCTCTTTCTATATATATATATATGGGGAGTGTTGGGAGGCCCTAAAGAAAGCCAAACATTTTTCAAAACATGGGTTAGAAGCTTTGGAATGAGCTGATTTTTTGTGAGGATGATCTCCACGGTGAAAAGATCATCCTCACCAAAAATCAGCTCATTTTGAAATTTCTAACCCTAGTTTACAAGTTGAAGAATCGTGGACTGTCCAATTTTTGTAAATCACTTTTGATGGGGTTAGAAGTTTTGAAATTGGCTGATTTTTGGTGAGGATGATCTCCTTATCATAGAGATCATCCTCACAAAAAATCAGCCCATTCCAAACCCATGTTTGGCACAATGTTTGGCTCACTTTAGGGCCTCCAAACATCACCCTATATAATATATATACCAAACATTGTGCCAAACATTTTTCAAAACATGGGTTAGAAGCTTTAAAATGGGCTGATTTTTGTTGAGGATGATCTCTTCATAGAGGTCCTCCTCACCAAAAATCAACTCAATCTGAAACTTCTAACCCTAGTTTACAAGTTGAAGAATTGTGGACCATCCAATTTTTGTAAATCATTTTTTATGGGTTAGAAGTTTTGGAATGGGCTGATTTTTGGTGAGGATGATCTCCTCATCATAGAGATCATCCTCAACAAAAATCAGCTCATTCTGAAGCTTCTAACCCATGTTTTGAAAAATGCTTAGCTCACTTTAGGGCCTCGGAATGCCACCCACATATATATATATATTGCCACACCAATTGTGTGCAATTCTTTGAGGAATTGGTGTGGCATTAGTCCCAATTCATTTCTTTCTTCTTTGTGTGTTTATGTCCAATTTTTGTTTACATTCTACAGGTTGTGGATATCCTTGCTCCATTCCAAGAGGTGGAAAATTTGGGCACGTGAAAGACCCGCCACCAAAAAAGGACGAAATGAGGAAGGTGCAAGCTATCTTAGTTGTTGAAGTCTATGGGTATCAAATTCCTACCCATCAACGTCGTCAACTCATCTCATTAAAAACAGGCGTAATTACATTTTACAAGATGTGGATATCCTTGCTCCATACCCCGCCACCACAAAGGAAGAAATGAGGAAGGTGCAAGCTATCCTAGTAGTTAAATTCTATGGGTATCAAATTCCCACCCCTTCAACATGATCTACTCTTCTTATTAAAAACATTCTAAATTACTCGACCAAAATAAATATAAAAAAGGAAAAAATGAATAAATGAACAGTCTTCAAATGTCCTCTTCAAACTTCAAATCCTACTTTAATTGGCATACTTACTATAAATGGTAAATATTATTTATAATAAGTCTAAAAATAATAAAATACTAATTACTTCGTAATTGAATTAAGAATCCTAATTACATAAAAACTTTTTTTGTAACAACTTCAGAATCACGGTCATACCTAGGCATTATGTCACATAGCCCTCTGAGTCATTGTTCCAATGCTTTTGAAATCATCGAATTCCGAGTCTATATGATAAAATTATACCCAAATTACTATAGGTTATGAAAGTAAATCCTCTCAATCAATTATGAAGAGTTACTTTTGGACTAATAATTGAATTTTCATCTACAGCAAAAAAATCCTTGGTATTTCTTCTCTAAACCAAATCTCAGTCAACCAGGCTTCCCTTTGTATCATCTTTTTTTCCACCATTCAATTTGAAAATCATGATACGACCGAAGAAGAGGAAGAATCCTTATGAAGTCTTCTGTAAGTCAACCCAACCCACCAATACTCTATCTTTCTTCTTTATATACATGATTGTTGATTTTCTAACTTGAAAGTCTTCATGTGGTCAATACTTTGCTGATGTGGCACAAACATAGAACAATAGATCTTTTTCCTCGAAATAAATAACTGCTCATCTTTTATGAGGATGCGTAGTTATATATCCTGAGCAAAAAAGATCTATGGTTTCGTGTCCGTGCTCGTCAACTGAGTATTGACCAAGTGAACTTCCTATTTCAAAAATCATTAATATAAATTTCCTCGGGATACACAACTATTCATCTTTTATGGGGATGTGTAGTTGTGTATCTCTAAGGAAAAGATTTATGATTTTGTGTCTGTGCACGTCAACCGAGTGAAGACTTTCTAGTTAAAACATCATTATTCATATATATATATATATAATGATGAATACACGCGGTTAGGTAGGCGGCTGATGTGGCAAGATTACAGAACCGCACATCTTTTTCTTTTGTATCACGATGAAAAAGATTTATGTTTCTGTGTCCTTGCCACGTCAGTCATTACTAAAACCATGTGCATTCATCACGACTATATATATATATATATATATATAGGGTCAGGATCCCTTGACTCCTAAGAATGACTCATGGAAAAAAAGAAACATATTCCCAACCTTTTAAATGCAAAATCCAGTGGTTGAGATTTATCCTTGGGATAAGTATCTCCGAGATTTGTGTTATTAAGATACTCCTAAATCTCAACCATTGGATTTTGTGTTTAAAGGGTTTGGATCACATATTTTCTTCATTAGTCATTTTTAGGAGTCAACAAATCCCAACCTATATATATATATAGGATAGCATTCGGCTGATAATCTTAGGTCGATGACGTTGGTTAATAAAATTTATTTTATATGGCTTAAAAGTTTCGGATTGAGCTGATTTTTTGTGAGGAAGGTCTCTGTGGTCAGACGATCATCCTCACAAAAATTAGCCTAACTGAAAACTTCTAATCCCATTAAAAGTGGTTTACAAAGTTGAAGAATTGTGGACCGTCTATTTTTATTGTCAATTTGTAAATTACTTTTGATGGGGTTAGAAGTTTCACAAAAAATCAGTGCAATCCGAAACTTTTAACCCATATAGGATAAATTTTATCTACCAACGTTGTCGACCTAAAGATTGTCAGCCGATATATATATAGATATATGGGAAATGTTCAGCATCCTAAGCTTTATCCTACGCTTTACCAAACATGTTTTGTCCTATATGGGTTAGAAGTTTTGGAATGGGTTGATTTTTGGTGAGGATAATCTCAACGGTTAGAAGATCCTCCTCACCAAAAATCAGCCCATTCCGAAATTTCTAGTCCCATGTTTACAAGTTGACAAATCGTGGATCGTCCATTTTTTGTAAACCATTTTTTTGGGGTTAGAAGTTTTGGAATGGGCTGATTTTTGGTGCGGATGATCTCCTCACCATAGAGATCATCCTCACCAAAAATCAGCCTATTCCAAAACTTCAAACCCATGTAGAACAAAACACGTTTGGTAAAGCGTAGGGTAAAGTGTAGGGTGTTGAATGGGACCATCTATCTATCTATCTATATATATAGGGAAATGTTGAACACCCTAAGCTTTACCCTACACTTTAACAAACGTGTTTCGTCCTACATGGGTTAGAAGTTTTGGAATGGGCTGATTTTTGGTGAAGATGATCTTTATGATTAGAAGATCATCCTCACCAAAAATCAATCCATTCCGAAATTTTTAGCCCCATGTTTACAAGTTGAAAAATCGTGGACCGTCCATTTTTTGTAAACCATTTTTGGTGGGGTTAGAAGTTTTCGAATGAGCTGATTTTTAGTGAGGATGATCTCCTCACCGTAGAGATCATCCTCACCAAAAATCAGCCCATTCCAAAACTTCTAACCCATATTTTGAAAAATGTTTTGCCAAAATGTTTGTTGCTGAACATTTCCCATATATATATATATATATATATATATTTTGGCAACAAACATTTTGGCAAAACATTTTTCAAAACATGGGTTAGAGGTTTTGGAATGGGCTGATTTTTGGTGAGGATGATCTCCTCACCGTAGAGATCATCCTCACCAAAAATCAGCCCATTCCAAAACCTCTAACCCATGTTTTGAAAAATGTTTTGCTAAAATGTTTGTCAAAATGTTTGTTGCTGAACGGGACCCTATATATACGGTGAGGAGATCATCCTCCCAAAAATCAGCCCATTCCAAAACTTCTAACCCATGTTTACAAGTTGAAAAATCGTGGATCGTCCATTTTTTGTAAACTATTTTTTATGGGGTTAGAAGTTTTGGAATAGGCTGATTTTTGGTGATGATGATCTCCTTACTGTAGAGATCATCCTCACCAAAAATCAGCCCATTCCAAAACTTCTAACTCATGTTTTGAAAAATGTTTTGCCAAAATGTTAGCCCTTAAACGCCACCCTATATATATATATAGAGGGAATGTTCAACACCCTACACTTTACCCTATGTTTTATCAAACGTGTTTTGTCCTACATGGGTTAGAAGTTTTAGAATGGGCTGATTTTTGGTGAGGATGATCTCTATGGTTAGAAGATCCTCCTCACCAAAAATCAGCCCATTCCAAAATTTATAGCCCCATGTTTACAAGTTGAAAAATCGTGTACCGTCCATTTTTTGTAAACCATTTTTTATGGGGTTAGAAATTTTGGAATGAGCTGATTTTTGGTGAGGATGATCTCCTCACCATAGAGATCATCCTCACCAAAAATCAGTTTATTCCAAATCTTCTAACTCATTTAGGACAAAACACGTAGGGTAAAGTGTAGGGTAAAGCGTAGGGTGTTGAACGGGACCCATATATATATATAGGGAAATGTTCAACACCCTAAGCTTTACCCTACACTTTAACAAACTTGTTTTGTCTTACATGAGTTAGAAGTTTTGGAATGGACTGAGTTTTGGTGAAGATGATCTCTATGATTAGAAGATCATCCTCACCAAAAATCAGCCCATTCTGAAATTTTTAACCCCATGTTTACAATTTGAAAAATCGTGGACCGTCCATTTTTTGTAAATAATTTTTGATGGGGTTAGAAGTTTTGGATGAGCTGATTTTTGGTGAGGATGATCTCCTAATCATAGAGATCATCTTCACCAAAACTCAGTCCATTCCAAAACTTCTAACTCATGTAAGACAAAACACGTTTGTTAAAGTGTAGGGTAAAGCTTAGGGTGTTAACATTTCCTTATATATATATGGGTCCCGTTCAACACCCTACGCTTTACCCTACACTTTACCCTATGTGTTTTGTCCTAAATGAGTTAGAAGTTTTGGAATAAACTGTTTTTTGGTGAGGATGATCTCTATGGTGAGGAGATCATCCTCACCAAAAATCAGCTCATTCCAAAACTTCTAACCCCATAAAAAATGGTTTACAAAAAATGGACGGTACACGATTTTTCAACTTGTAAACATGGGGCTATAAATTTCGGAATGGGCTGATTTTTGGTGAGGAGGATCTTCTAACCATAAAGATCATCCTCACCAAAAATCAGCCCATTCTAAAACTTCTAACCCATGTAGGACAAAACACGTTTGGTAAAACATAGGGTAAAGTGTAGGGTGTTGAACATTCCCTCTATATATATATAGGGTGGCGTTTAAGGGCTAACATTTTGGCAAAACATTTTTCATAACTCATATAGGACAAAACACGTTTGTTAAAGTGTAGAACCATCAAGGGGGTGGTTGAATGGTAGTAACTTGGGGTCAAGGAATCTATTCTTTCTATGGTCTCAAGTTCAAATCCCACTACCCATAAAAAATCTTGGTGGCCACGCACCGCTCCACGTAGTGGGGTATAGCCTGAGTGCGGGGCGTAGGGACTAGTCTGGTGTGCGCAAGCTGGTCCGGATACCCTTCATTATCAAAAAAAAAAAAAAAAAAAGTGTAGGGTAAAGCTTAGGGTGGGGAGCGGGATCTATATATATATATAGGGAAATGTTCAGCACCCTAAGTTTTACCACACACTTTAACAAACGTTTTTTGTCCTACATGGGTTAGAAGTTTTGGAATGGGCTGATTTTTGGTGAGGATGATCTCTATGATTAGAAAATCATCCTCCCCAAAAATCAGCCCATTCTGAAATGTTTAGTCCCATGTTTACACGTTGAAAAATCGTGGACCGTCCATTTTTTGTAAACCATTTTTTATGGGGTTAGAAATTTTGGAATGAGCTGATTTTTGTGAGGATGATCTCCTCACCATAGAGATCATCCTCACCAAAAATCAGTTTATTCCAAATCTTCTAACTCATTTAGGACAAAACACGTAGGGTAAAGTGTAGGGTAAAGCGTAGGGTGTTGAACGGGACCCATATATATATATAGGGAAATGTTCAACACCCTAAGCTTTACCCTACACTTTAACAAACTTGTTTTGTCTTACATGAGTTAGAAGTTTTGGAATGGACTGAGTTTTGGTGAAGATGATCTCTATGATTAGAAGATCATCCTCACCAAAAATCAGCCCATTCTGAAATTTTTAACCCCATGTTTACAATTTGAAAAATCGTGGACCGTCCATTTTTTGTAAATAATTTTTGATGGGGTTAGAAGTTTTGGAATGAGCTGATTTTTGGTGAGGATGATCTCCTAATCATAGAGATCATCTTCACCAAAACTCAGTCCATTCCAAAACTTCTAACTCATGTAAGACAAAACACGTTTGTTAAAGTGTAGGGTAAAGCTTAGGGTGTTAAACATTTCCTTATATATATATGGGTCCCGTTCAACACCCTACGCTTTACCCTACACTTTACCCTATGTGTTTTGTCCTAAATGAGTTAGAAGTTTTGGAATAAACTGTTTTTTGGTGAGGATGATCTCTATGGTGAGGAGATCATCCTCACCAAAAATCAGCTCATTCCAAAACTTCTAACCCCATAAAAAATGGTTTACAAAAAATGGACGGTACACGATTTTTCAACTTGTAAACATGGGGCTATAAATTTCGGAATGGGCTGATTTTTGGTGAGGAGGATCTTCTAACCATAAAGATCATCCTCACCAAAAATCAGCCCATTCTAAAACTTCTAACCCATGTAGGACAAAACACGTTTGGTAAAACATAGGGTAAAGTGTAGGGTGTTGAACATTTCCCTCTATATATATATAGGGTGGCGTTTAAGGGCTAACATTTTGGCAAAACATTTTTCATAACTCATATAGGACAAAACACGTTTGTTAAAGTGTAGAACCATCAAGGGGGTGGTTGAATGGTAGTAACTTGGGGTCAAGGAATCTATTCTTTCTATGGTCTCAAGTTCAAATCCCACTACCCATAAAAAATCTTGGTGGCCACGCACCGCTCCACGTAGTGGGGTATAGCCTGAGTGCGGGGCGTAGGGACTAGTCTGGTGTGCGCAAGCTGGTCCGGATACCCTTCATTATCAAAAAAAAAAAGAAAAAAGTGTAGGGTAAAGCTTAGGGTGGGGAGCGGGATCTATATATATATATAGGGAAATGTTCAGCACCCTAAGTTTTACCACACACTTTAACAAACGTTTTTTGTCCTACATGGGTTAGAAGTTTTGGAATGGGCTGATTTTTGGTGAGGATGATCTCTATGATTAGAAAATCATCCTCCCCAAAAATCAGCCCATTCTGAAATGTTTAGTCCCATGTTTACACGTTGAAAAATCGTGGACCGTCCATTTTTTGTAAACCATTTTTGACGGGGTTAGAAGTTTTGGAATGAGCTGATTTTTGGTGAGGATGATCTCCTCACCATAGAGATCATGCTCACCAAAAATCAGCCCAATCCAAAACTTCTAACCCATGTAAGACAAAACACGTTTGTTAAAGTGTGTGGCAAAGCTTAGGGTGCTGAACGGGACCCATATATATATGTATGAGATATTGTTTATAAGACGATAATTGTGACAAAATCGATGACAATGATTTTTGTCTTATATGAGTTAGAACTTTCAGAATGGGATGATTTTTTGTGAGGATGATCTCCTCACTATAGAGATCATCGGAGATCATCCTCATAAAAAATATGATCGAATTGATGTGAAATTGGTTCTAAGATATTAAATGTCCCAACAAAAGATTTTTTTTAAAGAAAGGATGGGTCGAATTTTTATTTTTCAAAATGTCATGTGGCCAAATTCCTTTAAACCGGTTAAATATTCAATGAGGTGAAATACCCAAAAAAACATCATATTAGTGATCCAACCACCATAAACAAGAAAAAATACCAAACCGGTCCTATCCTCAGCATTGGTAAGAAAAGTAGCCAAATAAATTACTGAACTTTTACTAACGCCATGCCAACTGTGTGTAATTCTTTGATGCTTTATATAGGAATTGGTGTGGCATTAGTCCCAATTCATTTCTCTCTTCTTTATGTCCTATTTTTGTTACGGTCTGCTGGTTGCTCCATACCAAAGAGGGGAGCGGATCCTCTGTAGTGAGTTTTCCCTACAGTACCCTGTATAGCCACAAAAACAAAATCTGTTTCCTTAAAAAATTGGAGGTCATGGACCATCCATTTTCAAAATTTTCGTCGGCCTCAAAGAATTCTAATTTTTTCAAAAAAAAAATAATAATAAAAAATTCAAATCTGATCTACATCATAATCCATACAAGGCTGAGTTGTCTGATTTTGTTTCCAAGATTTCAATCTCTACTACTTAAGAGGCACTACAGGGAAGAAGCACTATAGAGGATCCACTCCCGAAGAGGTGGAAAGTCTGTATATGGATATCAAATTCCCACCCATCAACGTCGTCTACTTGTCTCATGAAAAACAGCCTTACTTACTTTACCAAAATAAAAGAAAAAAGATGAATGGTGATGAAGTAATCACTAAGTCAACTCACACCCCTCTTTCTTTCTTCTTCTTTATATTGTATTTATCATCTTTCACAACTTTACAGTGTTGTTTTACTAGTATTAATGGCTATCAAGAAAAGAAGCTGTACCCATGCTGCCACAACACTTATTTTCATTTTCCTTTGCTTTTGTATGGGACCATCACCATCCCATTCAACAAGCTCCATCACGCAAGGCCAAAATCAGACGGACGGGGGAACCTTAGTTTCTGCCGGAGGTAGCTTCATACTAGGCTTCTTTACTGCTAACTGGCCTACAAGTAGCCGTTACTTAGGGATATGGTTCAGAGATGACACAGATCAAAGAAACCCTGTGTGGGTGGCCAATCGTGAAACCCCAATCCCTGATATGAGCGGTGTTCTTACCATTGATGCTGATGGAAAATTGAAAATTATGTCTGGCAGCTCCATCATCATCGTGTCAAATACCATTATTAATGGAAGAGCAACTACTACTACTACTGCCACTCTACTAGATTCGGGCAATTTTGTCTTAAAAACAGGAGAAGGAGTAGTATTGTGGCAGAGCTTCGACTATCCTACCGATACACTTTTACCCGGGATGAAGCTTGGTATGAATTTAAAGACGAGGCAGAATTGGTCTCTTACTTCATGGTTGACTGACCAAATCCCTGCTTCGGGGGCTTTCACTCTACAATTGGACCATCACAATGATACAAACCAGTTGATCATCTCACGACGAGGTGAGGTATACTGGAGGAGCGGTATCTGGAATAGAAGTAATTTCAACAACATACATGATGAATTGTGGACAAGCAGCCTCAACTTCAGCTTCGTTTCCAATAAGGACGAGAAGTACTTCAGTATTTCTTCTACTAAGATGAATAATGATTCTTCCTCTGTTATCATGGTGATGGATTCACGAGGGGATGTCATCACCAATCATGGGGGTGAATATTTGATTACATGTCAAAGTTCATCAGATCGTTCTTTCTCTCATGGGTGTGTGGGTCACAAGCCATTAGTGTGCAGAAGTGATCTTGATGACCAACAATTTGAGCAAAGAACGTATGGTGAAATGTTGGGTGATAATATTTTGTACATCGAAGATCCAAGTCTGGGTATCAGTGATTGTTATACCAAGTGCTGGAGCAACTGCTCTTGTGTTGCTTACGCTAATTTTAACCAGTATGGGACTGGATGCATCCTTTGGGGTACTGGATCAACGTTTACTACGTCCGGTGATAACCAATTGTTTGTTCTTCCTTCACTTCTTCTGCAACAATACCCAGTCCCACAACCACAACCACAACCACAACCACAACAAAAAGGTATGCCTGTCATTTCAACCTACAAAGAGTGCTGATTTTTTTAACTCAATCTCACAGGGTGGCGTGAAAACTAACCGACGTGGCATGGGCAAAAACAATAGATTCTGTCCCTCAGGATACAAAACCGACCTGCCATCTGCAGTTGTATATCCCGTGAAAAGAATCTACGATTCTTTGTGTATGACACATCGGTGAATTTTTAAGTCATACTGTCAGGTTGAGTTAAAAAATCATTAGTCATAATTAATGTTTTAAAAACTGGAACGGCCATTGACTCATATGATATTCTGACCGTGTTGGTTCAAAGTCGTCTAATTGGTGGGTTAAACCATTCGAACCCAAAACTAAAAAAAATTAAGTAAGTATTTTTTTATTTCTCCTTTAACTTAATGTAATTTTAAGACGTAGACTACAAGATTTTAATAACTTTTAAAAAGTTTAAAAAAAAAAAATAATAATAAAATCACAAATTGGAGTTTGAAATTTAAGAGTTTAGTAGCCATCCATTTTCATAGCATAGATCAAATCCAAAATAATATTTATTTTATTTTAAGTACGGTCAAGCTATGAATTTGAGAGGGTTGGGGTATTATTTTTCTAACGTGACAATCCATGTAGATCCATTAGTTAAAATATTTGTAAGTTTCATCATTTTCCATTAGTTTAATTATAAGATAATACCCTAGATCATTTCAAAACACGCTAAATTGTGACAAGTCACGTTAAAAGTCACGCAAAATAGGACTGGTCTTTCATATACCCCATCGGGTCAATGGTTTAATCGGTTGAACCAATAGAACCAAACGGGTCAATTGGTTTTTATAAAATTAGATTTCTTTCAATTGATTCGATCCGTAGAAGCTAACAGGTCTGATCCAACCTGACCGGACCAGCCGGTCCGATTTGATTTTTAAAACACTGATATCAACATCTTTAAAGTCCCCAATAGGTGTTTGTGCAGTGTTTTAAAAATAAAACCAATGGTAAGACCGAAATTTTGTTCAAATGGTCGAACTGGGGTATGACCAAAATTCAATTCGGTTGGACTGAGTTATATTTATTAAATATATAAAAGTAAGAAATGAAATAAAAGAGAAGAAAAAGAAATTATGAATTTTGTGGTAAATCAATAGAAAAAAAAAACACAAAAGGACTAAAGCTTTTTTTGAAATTCTATTTTTCTTCAAATCTACAAATGTTTTCAACTTCTTTTCTTTAAATAATCTTGATAAAAATGATTTTTAGTAATAATAATTTTTCGATTTTGAAGAACCGAATCATGAAAATCGATGGCTCGTACGATTGAATTGTTGATTTTCAAAGAACCCATGATTTTGATGAAGTATCGGTCCAAAGCGAATTGGACAGATTTTTTTTTTTTTTTAAATATCAGGTTTAGTCTGGTATGGTTTTAAAACATTGGTTTGTTGACACCAAATTTTGGAAGATCAATGTCATGATTTTCATTAAAAAAATCAATAAAATTACCATCCCACGACCCAATATTAGTTTTCAATTTTTTTAAATTACATAAATACCCTTGTTATTATGTCATCTACAAAATCACCTTAATAAATATTTAAATTATAAAATGACACTTACAATTTATTAAATTATAAAATATTATATAAAATTAGATTATCAATTTAACAAATTATAGATTTTTTTTCAAAATTATAGTAATTTTTTTAATCATTTATAAATCCTAATTTTTGCTCAATCAAAAACAGAAAAACAATACTAATTTTTGTTAATCGATAGGCTTTTTCACAATCCTAATTTCATTAGTATTCTTATTTAATTAAATAATTATATAATCAAATCAGATATTGAGCTCCACCATGCAAGTGACTTCCCACGCTAAGCGTTCTCAATTTTTGGTTGGGAAATTTTATATGGAACCCACATAACTAAAAAAAATCTCATTAAAATTCTTATATAATTAGGAATTATTTAAGTGGATAAATGGCCACATTATTTGACTTTTAAATTGATATAATTCTTATATCAATGGGCCCAATAACAGTCCATTAGATTAGCCCGTTGAATAATTTTATAACACTAGCTATGTACAACACATTAAAAAATGGGTGGAGATCGGTAGACTCATGGAAAATGAACTCATATGTTCACTCACAATTACAAACAAGTAATGGCATTAATCTCAAAATTAGAATCCCATTCTTATGTATTAACTCTAAATAATGAAAGTATTTACAAAGTGACTCTTTTTGGACATATTTTCAACAATCTCTCAATTTCCCTAAAAGTCATGCAAGTAAAAAATTTGATCCTTATGCCATCAAATGGGTAAAGAACACCTTTTTTTTTTTTATAAGGCCTTAGTCATAGATCTCTTCTATTTATGATTATTTATGCCATGAATCAAGTTATATTTTTTATATGATAATGAAATGTGATTCATGTTGCCTATCTCAATTATTGCCTATCTCAATTATTAGGGTAAGGTATAAATGATGATTATGATATGTATAAGTGATGATTATAAACAATTATATGATTTTGTTCTTTCATGTAGTGAAGTGGTGGATATGGTTCATCATTGCCGTGGCAATTGCTTTATTAATAGAACTTTTGGCCTACTGCAGGGGGAAAATACTCAAATTTAAAGGTAATACTTCTTAATTAATAATTAAGTAAATGACTTTATATATAGCTAAACTTGGGTAAAAACTCATTTCCCCTTATTAATGTTCTCAAACAGGAGAAACAAACCAAGAGAAGGCATTACTTGAGTTGCAAACTCAACCTTCTCCCACGCTTAAAAATCATGGTAAAAAGGGTCATGAGTTGGTATTGTTCACTTTTGAAAGTATAGTGGCTTCCACGGATAACTTCTCATCTGTAAATAAGCTCGGTGAAGGTGGATTCGGACCTGTTTACAAGGTATTTTTTTTTTCTCCATTTTCCCCTTTTGATAGGTAAAATGGTTGGAACACTAGACCAATTTCTAGTAATAGTACTATCAATAGTGCCTACCCTTGGAAATTAGGTTCTTCCAACTACAATATAAAAGAAGCCTTTTATCATGGAACCTAAAACCCAACTACTATTTACATATCTTAAAGTTGATTCAACTACCCACAAACCTTAATTTTTCAACTTTAATTACAAATTCTCCTCACACAAAAGCATTTATTTTTAAGGAAAAATACTTAAAAGACAATGATGAAGGGATTTCTTTCTAAATAGTCCCTAAGTTTTGGGTGGTAGCTTGATAGTCCATTTAGTAAATATTTTATTTCTTAATACTCTCTTAATCTCATCTCACATTATAATATTTTTGAAATACCGAAACTACCATTTTCTCATCTTCTTCACATACTTAAATTTTTCAATGCCGATTCAAAGTATTTCCAACGATTTTTTTTTATCATGAATAACGAATGAAAATGATATACTACTGATTTTGAACATTTAGGTACTCCTAGTGTAAAGGGGAAAACTACACGCTATAAAAAAGGAAAATGCCCCTTGTTATAAAGTTTTGAAATCTTTGATTACCACAATTGCAATAAAAATTTAACTTTTAATTTTAACTTTTTACATTGAAAATTTTGAGTCAAGCTCAAGAGAACAAAATATTTCCTTTTGAGATTCATCGTAGAATCCACCCTTCTCCCTCTTGGTTCACTCAGGGAAGTGAAAATTTTCAGATTAATCGTAAATAAGATACTCGTGGCTTTTGAGTCTTTGCTTGGTTTAAGCTGGGTATTGAAGCTTGGTCATTCTGACTTCTGATGTTTCGGTTCGGACCGTCTTTTTAGATTTTCAACTCGATAGAGATTTTCTTTTGATCGCTCTAACTTTTACCTAGATTGTTTTTTTAGGTTTTCAATCCAGCGAGCATGTTCTAGCTTTTACCTAGGTCGTCTTTTCAGATTTTCGATCTAGCGAGCTTATAATTTTTTTCTTTGCTCTGATTGTTGTCAAGGTTGTCCTTTCGGATTTTCAACCTTGCAAGCTTGCCTTGATTTTTGCCTAAGTCACCCTTTCTGGTTTTCAACCTAGTAGACTTTTTTTTTCTTTTCTCTAATTGTTACCAAGGCCTTCCTTTCGGGCTTTCAACTTTGCAAGCTTGCCTTTATTTTTGCCTAAGTCGTCATTTCGGATTTTCAACCTAGCAAGTCACTTTTTTTTTCTTTTTCTTCCCTTCTAATCTTCTGGAGTTACTGCCTGATCATGTTTTGCTACTTTCCTTGACTTTTCCGTACAGTACTTAAGAGGACTTATGTAGGGAAGCTTAGGACTAGGTATAGAAACAAAGGTAGTTTGAAGCTCAAAACCCAAATGTCCCTTGTGTGGCATTTAAAATTTTTTTTTTCTTTGAATTTTCTTCCACATTTTTACAATATCCTTGTTTTTTATTTTTTTTTCTATCTCTTTATAGGGGAATATATATATATATATATTGACGTGGTCAGACCTGAAGTAACTTTTCAGGTTGCCTATGTACCCTAGAATTTTGGGATCAAACCAAAACGTAGTTCAATACATTCCCTCCCCTAGGTTGGGTGGTCGGGCTGAGAAAGAAGAAGATAATTTCTTTTTTTATTTATTTATTCTTCTAAAAAGGTTGCAAAGGACCGAGAAAGGAGATTTCAACTAGGTAACATGAAAATTAATTCGGTCGAAAATGACCTCCTTAAATGTAGTACCTCTTAATCTGGTCAAGGTTTATTAGTTCTTGTAGTTCAATTCTATCATGGTTTTGAAGTCTGACGACTTTTCCAAGTAATATTTCTTTGATGATGAAATAACCTCCTCAATTAGGTTTGAACTTCCCTCTAGGGTCAAAGATAAAAACTCAATTTTTTTAGTATCAAATCCCCGACTTCCAAGTGACAAGCTTTGACCTTTTTCTCAAAAGCGCGGTCAACTCATCTCTCATAAGCTTGCACATGGTACAGAGCTTTAAGTCATTTTTCTTTGATCAAGTTTAGTTCTTTATATTGTTGACAAACTCAGTCTGCCTCTAACAACTAACTTTCCATCAAAACCCTGAGAGATAGGATTTTCATTTCAACAGGTAAGACTACTTCCATATCATAAACTATAGAGTAGGAAGTGGCTCCTATGAAAAATCGTATTGAAGTGCGATATGCCCTTAACACGAATGGTAACTTCTCTGACCAATGTGATTAACACATCTTTCTAATGATTGTCTTGAGACTTTTATTGGCTACTTCAACCATTCCATTAGTCTGAGGATGGTAGGGAGCTGATTTCTGATACAGAGCTTGAACTTTGAACATAAAATAATAACCTTGACTTTGAAGTGTAACCTGTTATCAGATATCACTTTTGAAGGTACCTCATATCGACTAATGATATTTGGTTGGATGAACTTTGCAACTCGAGATGCAATTATGACAACATTAATACATTTTGTAACATTTTATTTGATATCATTGATATTTGCATTTTATCGGACGAGTATCTATTCCATGTTGGACGACACCTAAGTTTACATCTAATATATCATCATAGGATCACATAAACAAGTTTTTTAAAATTTCTGAGTAAATTCAGTATCTACTCATATTCCTCTTGGGATATGATAGTTCTTATTTAAATTTCTTAGGAATTATTTTTTTGTTTTGAGATTAATGACCTTTACTTCATCGATTTTAGGTTGAGCAATACATTTATCTTCTCATTCCGGAGGGGTTCCTTACTAAAAGAATATCTCCTTGAAGTCAGATTATTAATTAATTCGTTAATGCGTTCGAGGTATTTAGAAATTCTTTTATTCAATAAAATTAAGATGGGGTGACAGACGCCATTGTAGACTTGACAAACTAACTTGACTCAATAAAAATAAAAATTATAGACTCGATCTAAAGAAAACATGACATTGCCGAAAAAATTAGACTCAAACTAGCCCAAATGACTTATGAAAACTCAAGACAAGTATCCATAATGAGCTTGATTGCTGACTGAGGCACTATGATCTTTAGGGAACAATTGTGTAATGTTAAGAGATTTTAAGTTCATTTTTTATGATTCACTTAGTGTTGACGTTCGTTTTGTCTCACCGAACTAATGACTCTAGTAAGATAATGGACAATTGAGCTTAGGTGCAATGATAACCTTATAACCCCATCAAAGGGGGATTATTGATTGCGAATCCAAAAGTAGGTTTTTAGCAATTAGAAATAAAGCTTCCTCTTAATAACATTGATTAAGTTAACCCCTAGATTCAGAGTCTCTAATCGATGAAACATTCTGAGTAAGAAATATTATATGAAGATGATTTGCTGATTGATTAAGAATCTTAGAAAATTTCAAATCATGATTAAGGGTTGTACGATCTTCTAAAAGTAAGATCTAGATTGTGCTAATTGATATATCCCTTATTATGATTTTCTTGTTAATCTTGATCTTGTCAATTACGAAATATTTAATCTATTGAATTAAACTGACCAATACAAAATGATTGAAACTTATGTACCCATTTGAGTTTGGGCCGTTTCGAGCCAATGGATCCGAGTGTTCTACTTGAATCACTTCATCCAATATTTTTAAGCCAATTAGTCCAATCAATCCATGTGTAGATCCATAAGATTCATTTACCAATTGGACTAACTAGTTTAACTTGACATTGATCGATATGTCTCATTAGTTACGTCTATTGGGTTGGACCGGTACTGCAGGTTCAATTTAAGCGATATGGACCGATCCACCCACTTACCTTTTTGTTGGATTGAATAGAACAACCCGAGAACACCCATGGTAGGTTTTGGTAATGACCTATAAAAAGGTTTTTAGATTCTAAGTTTATTACATGCAATTTATCTGGTCATCATTTTCCAAGTGCACTTATATACCTTTCGAGTGTATTCAATCAAACAGTAAGTAGTGATTTGGTTTGATATACCGTATAGGTACGAGTTTAAGGTTGTAGCTTTCATAAATGGTCTAACGTCCAATAAGGAGACAGATCACGTACTAGTACTACGTTGGCAATCGGAACATGTGACTTTGTGGCTTACAATAAGACAAAGGCTCAAGTCGTTCCAGTGTGGATGCATTGATATACCTTTCAAGGTCACCTGATCGAATGATACTGATGCCCCAGTTTTATATATCATAGAGGTACATAACTGGAGTTGTGGTTTTCATGAATAACGTCGCATCTCACTAGAAAAAATTGGTGTGACAATAGAAAAAAAAGTATTCTCTCCTTAACACCATTGTAAAAAAGAGGGGGTTGCCAATAAGTCTATTTTATTTTATTTTTTTTAACTCAAAAGACACAATTCTGATTTCACATGAAATATCTTAATCAAATTACCAATCATCTCACGAACGAATGGTGAGCAATTACTCTGCATCAAAACCAACATTTTAGCCAAGCCATTGTTCTTTATCATGCCATCTTGTGCTCCCTGATCTCTGAGGAGAAAACTACAAATGCTCCAAAGAATCACCATTGAGTGAGCCGTCACTATGCTGGAAATCTTCAACATTTAAAATCATAGAAACATACTTCGTATCCTCACATATTGTAGTTCGACTTTTATAAGAGACGAAATCATCTCCAACAATCTCAAGGTCTTTTCGACTATCAGAACATTGGAATTATCCAATTGAGAAAAGTTGCTAGTATTTACGTCGATCCAACCTTTTCTTCAAACACCAAATCAAATATGGGTTTTTTTTTTAAGTAATCTCTTTAAACCCTTCTAATCGGATTCAAATCAAAGTATGTTAGACACCAACAAAACCTTAATTTAATCCTTATCTAAACTTCTGATTTAGTAAAAAAAATTTATTTTTATGAACAAAGGCTCAAAACGAGGATTTGGAGAAGATCGCAACCCAAGAATAGAAGTCTTTAAAGCAATAAGGGCAAGGGAAACTACGACGAACCGCCTTTTCCACGTTGAAATCATCAAAGCTCAACCGATCTAATCGAGAGCTGCAATAGTGAAAGGGGAAATGAATAGGGGTTTCAAAATTTCCAATAATGGTATTTTTATGGTGGTTTTGTGGATCTGGAAAGAGATTGATAGAGGGGAGTTTGAGAATCAATTTCATTCATGAAAGGGATTTGGGTGTGATTGAGAGAATGGGTTTTGATGATAATGGGTGAGAATGGATTGAGAGATGCAGAGAGTATTAAAAGAGGGAACAAAAATGAACCTAAATCTTGAAAAAAAAAAAAAAACCCAACTCATCGGCCATTAAAGCTCTGTTAGAGCTCAAAAGCCAAACAGACATCATCCTCTCTAACTGTAGACACCCGATTTTTTCACTCACCTGATTAATCAATTCGTCAACCTGATCGCAACGGTTCCCAATGATGGATGATCATTCCAATACTATATTTTGTTGCTAGATAAGTTTCAGAAATTCAAATAAGGTATCTCAAACTAACAAAACTGTAGAAACCACGCTACGCTAGGAAAATATAACCTCAAAAACATAGAAATCATCATTTTTCAAACAAAAAGAAGCTTCACGATAAAAATTACTAAAAAATGATCAAATTACCAAAATATCCCTAACCTCAAAACATCCCTAGAGCCTACATAACGCTTAGAAAAATCCTTTCAAACACATAAAATAACAAATCAAAATCAAATAAATCATTTCACTAATTTTCACAAAATTTGACAAAATTATAAAATTATCCCTCATAAAGTTCATGACCATTTCGCACAAAAAAATTCATAAATGACACAAACTAATATTTACATTGCATTCCTTATGAAAAAATGATTCTAAAACATCCTGGAACATCAAAAACCGACTTGAAACGCAAAAGTTCTCTTTAGGGGCAAAACGATAATTTTTCAATCAAAAAAATTTAAAATTCTGAAATTAATAAATAAAATATTAAATAATGTAAAGTGAAACATTAATAAAATTAATTTAAAAATATGAACCAAAAAAATGGATCAATCAGGCTCTCAGGCAAAATTGTTGATGGTTGCCTAGATATTTATTAAATGACCCCTCCATCTAGAGGCCCAAAGAATTAAAGATATAATAAATGGGGGTTCTCCAAAAATATATTCTTAGTCAATCAAGTAAGACTAAAGTCAAGATCTTAAAGTCAATCAAGGAAGACTAAAGTCAAAATCTTAAATTCAATTAAGTAAGACTAAAGTCAAAATCTTAAAGTCAATCAAGTGAGACTAAAAGTTAAAACCCTAATAGAGTTCTAATTAAACAATAACTCTATTTAAAATAATTTTAATTAAATAATAACTCTATTTAAAACAATTCTAAATAAACAATAACTCTCTCTAAAAGAATTATAATTAAACACTAAGTCTATCAAAATAAGCACTTAAAAAAATCTATAAATAGGGGTCCCTACAACTTATTTTCGTATCAAAAAATAAACCCTAGAAAAAGTAAGTCAAAAAGCTTTTCTAACCTCCCATAAACCTTGATTTTGAAGTCCCAACTCCTTACCTAACATCCATACCTCAACTTTAGCTCAAAAAATACCTAGAAACCTTTTCAAAATACCCTAGAAATCCATAAAAAAAATTAGAAAAATTCAGAAGGAGATACTCTATTTTCGAGATCCGAAACGAATCCGGTGACAGAACGAAGCGAGGAGTGTTGAACAAAGAACTATTCTACCAAATATGAGGGAACAAGACCGTTGTCTTCATAAAGGTAAAGATTAAAAAAAAATTTATTGATTAGGTCTTTTTAGCAATGTAGTTCTATTTGGGAAGAAGTAAAGACCGGCATTGACTGGGTAGGGTTGGTGCCTAACACCTTCCAACCCTGTAACGTGATCCCCGGACCCGTATTTTTCTTTTGTAGATTAGTATTATTTCCCTTTTAGAGTCAGTATTCGATTCCTAAACCGTAATAACTAGGTGGCGACTCCAAAACCTCAAAAATCAAAAGTAGATCCGCGCACCCCCCGGATCGAGGGCACTTTCACTAACGACCCAGATCTCTCCAACCTCTCAACCTATCTCACCGACTTAAAAACTCTAGCTGAAAAGCTCTATAGATCCCAACGTCATAGTTTTCACCCATTCCTTCGTTACCAATTCAATAATCACGAGATCTCCTGTGTTTCAGGTTTGATCGAGAATGAGATATAGGCACAGATTCATATGTCAATGAATACAAGAAGGTAAAGCTATTGACCCAATTCGAAAATCGAGTCTCTAAGGGATTCAATCAAAAGATACTAGACTTGATTCTCGAAATGGAAGGTTTCTAACTATCTCGAATCTCAATCTTATCTTTGTAACCCTGATTCTTCAAAGATGACTCAAAAAAGATTAGCTTTTTGTGTGGGGGCTTTAGTTCAATTTAACAAAGACGTGTGCGCGTGGGTGAAGTTCTAATGGGTCCATCAGTTTGAGCCCTAATTTCAATGGATTCGAGTTCTTCAATTCAAGTTCTCTGTAATCTTATTAAATCAATCGAAAGCCCTCTCCTTGATGAAATTGAATCCAATAAAGAAATCCCTAAAATCATCAATTTTTTGTAAGCTTGGAAGAACCATCAATGAATTAGGAGGGGATCACCATTATATCATCATTCCAGTATTTTTTGAAAATTTTAAATTATTATGGGTCACTAAACGCAACCCACGTGACCCTAAATTAAGACTCTAAAAAAATCACTAAAAAAAAATGTCTACAAACAATAAAAGCAATCAAACAATTTACAACTATGCCAAAAGAATTCAAATAAATAAATAAAAGAAAAAGAAGAAAAAAATTAGGCCAATTTTGCAATGCATCAATATTTGGGATTTTTCAAGTTTGATCCTCAAACTATCCCCAATGAAGTCGCAATTGAAAATACCATCAATCCACGGGTGCAGATCCGTTTTTTATTTTTGGGAGTCGCCACCTAGGTTTAACTCTCTATGAACTGAAAAATCACTCTAAAGCATAAGAAATATTAAACTATGAAAAAAACTATAGGTATGGGGATCACATTACGGGATTGGAAGATGTTAGACACCAATCCTACCTGACGAATGCATGTCTCTATTTTTCTAAAAAAATTTATATTGCAAAAATAGCCTAAAGAAATACAATAAGAGTTACCTTCCTTTACTTGAGTGATTGCGACGATCGATTCCCTCATAACCTGACGAAGAGCATTCTTTGTATAAATCTTCTCGCTTTTATCTCTGTTGTTAAATCTGTTTTCGATATTTGAGATGAGATTTTCTTCTCTTAGATCTCAATATTTAACTAGTTTTTTGGGATATTTTTAAGAGTTTCTGAGTGCTTTTTAGGTAAAAAATTGAGGCCTAGGGATTAGGTATGGACTTGGGGCTTCAGATTTAGGATTTTAGAAAGTATTGGAAGAGATTTTGACCTCTCTTTTCTAGGATTTTTCTTGACCTACGAAATTAGGTGTTGGAAGCTCATTTTTAAAGAGCTTTGTGATAAAATTAGAGTTTGGATTAGGTCGATTACAGATAAAGTCTATTTCTAACTAATCTGTTAAGTTGTTTTGATTAGGATAATATTTTAGATAAATTTTATTTGAATTTTGAATTTTGAATATTTTGATTTACGTAGAATGAGAATTTTTTTTAATTTTTAAAAAATCCCCCAACAGAGGGTTATTTATTAAATTATATTTTTAATTCTTTGGGACCTCCGATGGAGGGTTATTTATTAAATATCATGTGGGCCCCACTTAAGTAAATAGACCACTATTTAAAATTTGGCCCGTGAGCTTAATTAATTGATTTTATTTGTTCAAAAATTTTAATTTGATTTATTAAGATTTCGCTTTATGTTAATTAATGTTTTAATTAGTAGTAATCATTTTTTTTATTTTTAGGGTTAAAAAATTATCGTTTTGCCCTCAAAGAGGACTTTTACGTTGAGATGTTGTTTTTCAACGTTTTGGAATCAGTTTTTCGTAAGAAATTCAATGAGAGTATTGGTTTGTATTATATATGGGTTTTTCTGGGTGACATGATTGTGAATCCTATGAGGAGTATTTTCGTAATTTTATCGAATTTTGTGGAAATTAGCGAAACAGTTTATTTGATTTTAATTTATTGTTTTATATATTCGAAAAGATTTTCCCAAACGTAATGTAGGATCTATGGATGTTTTGATGTCAGGGGTATTTTGATAATTTGGCCATTTTTTTATGATTTTTCTCGTAAAGCTTCTTTTTGTCTAAAAATAATGATTTCTATATTTTTTTGTCATATTTTCCTAACGTAGCATGACATATAAAGTTTGCTTACTTGAAATATCTCATCCGAATTTTGAAAATACATCTAGTAACAACTAAAAACATTAGAATATTTATCCATTATTGAAAACCGTTGCAATCGTGTTGATGAGTTAATTAATCAGGCAAGTGCAAAAAATGGGGTGTCTACAATTCTTCAATAAATTCGATTAATTTTCAATCAAACTCTACTTAAATTCGAGAGAACCTACTACGATAAGGAATGAGTATAATCGAACTCAAATCTTTTCTATCACTTGTGTTAGTAAATCTAAACCCTAAGAAGATCATAGGGAGAATAAGAAAAGAGAAAACATTTTCATTGCATTGATCTATCGTGAATTACAAAAATAAGAGGAAAAAAAGGCTCATATATATGCCTAGAACATAACCTAATGTATAAAGATTTAAATTCTCCCTAATATGATAATATCCCCCCCCCTCCCTCAAACTTACTATGTGGCTACAAGAACCATCGAGAGTTTGCCAAGAAGAAAGCAGAAGCATTGAATGGTGTAAGATTTCGAAATTGGAAAACTACAATGATGACGAGATTAAAGGCAAGGTAATGGTGTGTTTTAAAGATCGTGGCGTGTGAAATGGCAATCAATCTCAATGTGTTTGGTATGCTCATGAAACA
Organism: Akebia trifoliata; assembly: GCF_017979445.1. Classification (NCBI taxonomy): domain Eukaryota; kingdom Viridiplantae; phylum Streptophyta; class Magnoliopsida; order Ranunculales; family Lardizabalaceae; genus Akebia; species Akebia trifoliata. The sequence continues at coordinate 32,912,221 of NC_141376.1, forward strand.
CAAAGTTGTGAGCAATCTGAATAACACTCCAATTATCACAATACATAGGCATTGGGGTAGAGAGATGAATTCCCATATCTACAAGCAACCATTGCAACCAAACTATCTCAGCAATGGTAGAGGCCATGGCATGGTACTCGGCCTTTGTGGAAGAATAAGAAACAACATATGGTTTCTTACTTTTCTAGGAGATGAGAGTTACCTAAACAAACACAAAAACCACTAATGGACTTGCGATCTTAGGGATCACCAGCCCAATGAACATCAGAGTAGACTTTAAGATTTAGAATAGACGTGGAAGGAAATAATAAACTCTAATATTGAGTCCCCCAAACATATCTAAGAATACGAAAAACAACAACCCAATGAATAATAGTAGGAGAGGAGAAAATTTGACTAAGGATATGAACTACATATGCAGTATTGGGCCAAATGATGGTGAGATTGACTAAGCTGCCAACAATAATGCGATAAAGAGTCGAATTGGGCATAAGAGAACTATAAGAAGCAATATACTAAGAATTAAGCTCAAGAGGGATCTCAATAGTCAGAGAATCAATGAGGCAGACTAACCAAATGAAGTTAGAAGTGTACTTGGAATGAAAGAGTATATAGCCTTTAGGAGATGAGGCTACATCAATGCCAATAAAGTAACGTAAGGGTCCCAAATGTTTCACCTCAAACTGGTGACGTAACTAAAATTTCAATTGAGCAATTCCATCAAAATCATACCTAGTCAGAATCATATCATCAACATAGAGAATGATAAGGATGTGGACAACAGAAGTGGAACAAGTGAACAAAATAAAACCATAAGCATTGTAGTGGAAGCCAAGTAACCCTACCATTGTAGAGAATTTTGCAAACTTGGCCCAAGGTGCTTGTTTGAGACCATATAATACATTTTTGAGTCTGCATACCTCTCTAAGATAATAGAACACCTTAAGAGGATGGTCTATGTAAACTTATTCAATGAGATTCCGATTGAGGAAGGCATATTTGACATCCATCTGAGAAATATGCCACTAAAATGTAGATGTAACTATAATCAATATGTGAATGATGGTTTTTTTTTGTTATGGGAGCAAAAGTCTCTTCATAATCAAAATTGTATTGTTGGGCGAACTCCTTTTACAACCAATTGAGCCTAATAGAATAATTATACTTGGTCTTCATTTTGTAAACCCAACGAGATTCAACAGTGAGTTTTCCAGGTGGGAGGGTACTAAATCCCAAGTCTTTGTCTTCTATAATATATAAAGCTCTTCATCTATAACTTGTTGCCAAAGTAGGTCAAGAGTAGTTTTCTTGTGAGAATTGGGCTCTTATAGACTATGAATAAATGCTAAGAAGGAAGAAAAGATAGTAGAATAACATGAATAATCATCAAGCTTGGGATGAGGATTACAGGTGCATTGAGGATAATGAGAATAGAGGAGGAAGAGCATCAAAACATGCAGAAAAAATAAAAAGAGAGAGTGGTAATGTGTGGGTGAAACAATCAGTAGACAATACATCAACATTAGAAAAAGGATCAATCCGTATGAGAACGGACTTGGTGAAACTATGTAAGTTGGTAGGAATAGAGAATAAATGGAGGTGTTTCAAATACACAACATGACGAGAGACACAGTTTTTGTGCACTAGGATCAAAACAACGATATCCCTTTTTGCCTTTATCATAGCCAAGAAATACACATATAATAGAACGAGCAGATAGCTTAAAACGCTCAACATATTATTTAAGTACAAAGTATCTGCAACCCAATACGTTCAACGAGGAATAATCTAGGACTTGCCCATAGAGTCTTTCACAGGAAGAAATGCCAAAAGTAAGAGCAGTAGGAATCCTGTTGATTATATGAACGATAGTGAGAATTTATTCACCCCAAAACGTACTAGGAATACTAGTAGAGAGAAGAAGTAAGTGAGTAGTCTCAATAGTATATCTGTGTTTGCATTTAGCAACACCATTCTGCTCGAGAGTATCAGTACAGAAAGATTGATGAATGGTCCCATCAGAGGCAAGGAGTAGAAAAATCACTAGAAGTATATTCCCCACCCAAATCACATAAAAAACATTTAATAGTGGTTGAGTGTTGTGTTTTAACAAGTGTTAAAAATGTGAAAAAATTCAAAATGATGTTTCATGAGATAAACCCAACAATAACATGTATAATCATCAATAAAGGAAACACAATATCATAAGCTCCTTTAGTTTCAATAGGGATGGGTCTCTAAACATCATAGTGAATTAAATCAAATGGAACATAAGAAATTTAAATACTATTATTAAAAGGTAAAGTGGAAACTTTAGCAAATTTAACACCACTATAGTCAGAAATATCATCAATTTGCAAACTTCCTAAAGCACCAGATGAAGCTAAATATCTCAAACGGGAACCATAAACATGTCCAAGGTGAGAATGCCACAAGCAAAAAAAACTAGATAAAGTATAACTAAGATGAAAGATGATAAATCGACACTAGAGGCAACAATATCAAGTAGATGAAGCTCATCCAACAAGTACAATCCTCTATCTCTATAGCCCATCCCAATTAGCCTCTTGAATGAGGACATGCACACAAGAAGAAGAGGTAGATGTGAAATGAATTGAATATCTAAAATCACATAAGTTACCAATAGAAATAAGATTTAGAGTGAGTTGAGGAATGTAACAAACATCATAACGAACCAAGTAGGGATAACAATGGAACCAACACCTACTAATGACATGGATGTGTCATCAATAGTCATAATAGGAATAAAAGATGAATATGGAAATAAATAAGCAAATAAAGAGGTGATTATATGTCATATGACGATGACAAACCTATAGGCGAGGAAGAGGTAAAAGCCTGATGTTGAATGAGAGGAACTTTTGGAACTACTCTGCAAGCCCTGACAAAGCAGAGGTGGAAGCTAGGGAATCTCCTTTGGAAGGTGCAATCATTGCGGCAAGTCCAAGGAGGGAAGCCACTGTTGCAGTATGGTAATGCCTAGGCCTCGGAACAGGATGAAGTTGTTGGCCTCGACTAAGTATCATAGGGTACTGAGCCTTTCAATACCCCTTCTAATTGCAAAAATTGTACTCATCAATCTCAACTCTTGGTCTATGTCGACTCTAACTCTGACTCTGCGTACTAGATGGTTATTTAAAGGGAACAATCATAACCACTTGAGTGGGTATAGGGAGAAAACCCTTACTAGATTGCGATTTGAGGTGCACTTCCCCAACCAGAAGCTCACTACCTACAAAATCAATGGAAGGAAGAGGTTGTGATGGAAAATGTACTCACGAAGTGCCTGAAAAACATCACGGAGAGCCATCAAGAATTGAACAAGTTGTTACTCATTTCTATAAGTAAAATTGGGTGCAAAAGAACTTAAATGAGTGGACTTATTGAGAGCCAATTTTTTTTTATCCCAAAAGTCAGTCATGGCAGCATAGAAGTCTTGAATGGCCTTATCTTCTTCTCTAACTGCTATAATATCTATCTCCAACTGATATCGCTTAGCAAAGTTGGACTGGGTGTACAACCTTGCTAAGTGATCCAAAATTTCCTTGGTCATCTCATATGTGGCTAGTTGGGTAACAATAGATTGTTTGATAGAATTGTTGAACCAGATGATAATTTTGGAATTATTGATTTCCCATGTATCAAACAAATCTACATATTTCGTATATGTTTAATAAGTAGGCATAGTTATATCCCCAATAACATAGCCCTACATCTTCTTTAGTTTCAAAAAAAGAACTATAACATAATTCTAATAAGAATAACTTTTTCTATCAAGTCGCACACTAATTGATCGAAGTGAATCATCTCATTCAATTGGCATGGCAATCCAAAAATAATGCAAAATAACTAAGTAAAAAAGTCTTTGATGCTAGAACCATTCACAAAAGAGAATAGATGTACCACCAATCTAAATCTACTCACATAAATGTGCCACGAGTCAGCTCAAAAGTCTACTCCACGGTAGAGTCCAACTGAAATCAATTCCAATTAAAGCTACGATTGAAAAATCAAAGTCGATTTGAAATCAAGGAGTCAATGAGGGCTGGATCTGCACAATGTTCAATCATAGATTCAATGAAATAAACCTAAAATTTATCAAGAAACGATTTGAGACCGGTTTAGGGTTAATCTAAAAACTGCAATCAAACTACTCCATTCAATACTACAATTGGCATGAGTGAATCGATCTATTGAGGTTGATTGAAGGGAGTTCTTGGATGAAAAGAAGATTCAAAGGTGCAAACAAGAGTCTTAGAATCGAACCGTTCCAATACCACGTTAGTAAATGTAAACCCTAAGAAGATAAGAGGGAGACGATGAAAAGTGAAACTATTCTCATTGCACTAATCTGTCATGCATTACAGAAATAAGTGGAAAAAGGAAAAAAATGGCTTTTATATATGCTCAAAACATAACCTAATGTAAAAAAAAGAAGGAGATGTCCTCTAGTACTCTAATAACTTGGACCAATAACAAGCGGGGGATAAACTTTCACGTGCTCAAGCACCCCATGTGGTGTCTCGATTGAGATGTTGAAATTAAATCATGAATATCAAATTGGCATCAAATGTTTCGATGTGACAAACCAATCAATCTACTACAATGTTGATAACTTAAAGGTCTTGGATCATCATCATAGAGATCACTGTCACATGGAATAGACCGGATCTTATGCACCCAGGGTGGAGGATTGATACCCTCCTTCCACACCTCAACACATGCAACGTAAGCCCCAATCCAAGGAATTAATTCTAAAATTTCACATCTTCAAAATTTCCTTGGATTGTGGCTTACGTGGCACATGTTTAAGTGTGGGAGCAGGATTTCAATCTACCACCTTGGGTGCATACGATCTTGGACTGCAACTGGATGGCCTGGCCTGAGCTCAACCCAATTGATGGGCGAACTTGGGCCGAGTTATGTAGAAGATGAGTTGAGCTTGGATTAGAATATCTCAATCCGACCTCAATTTAGGTTGAGGGTGTGGTCAACCCAACTCAACCAGAACCTGATGTTATATACTAATGCATAAATATTTTTATATTAGTTATAGATTTTTTTATATTTAGCTTTCTTATTGCATCTTATTGTCATGGTTTGTGGAGAATTGGATATTATTGTAGGCTTTAGTTTAGTATGGTTTGCCTAAATATTCTCTAGTGGTGGATTAATTGAAGGTTGCATTTGATATTGTATTTCTTTTTACAAATAATATTTTACTTGCTAATTGAAATGAAATTAAAGTCATTCAACAACCCCTACTCATCCAACTCACCTGAAATTACTTAACTCGGGCTAACTTGATTTTAGAAGATCAAGCTTAGGTTGAGCTCGGGTTAGTGAGCTTAAGCTCAATTGTTGAGTTGAATTGAGCTCAGGTTGAGGGTCTGGCCACTTGGGTTGAGCCTGGGTTTACACTCCAACTCGCTTAGATTGCAGCCCTAATAAGATTTGGACACAAAGAAACCATCCCTTTCACAACTCCAAAACCTATCGAATATGCACTCAAGTTAACAATGAAATAGCTAAACAGTCTAGTATTATTTTTTAGCTTGTGATCCATTGCAGATATTCACGTGTTCTTGAATCAAACATCGTTAATATGATTGTGATTTATTCTTTTGTGGAATTTTTCTTTCTTATATCTAATTAGTTTCTCAAAATGAGAAATTAAATCAAGATTATTATCTTAGGGCAAATTTCAAGATGGACAAGACATAGCCGTGAAGAGACTTTCAAGAAGTTCAAGACAAGGGTTAAAGGAGTTCAAAAATGAGATTGAACTAATTGCCAATCTACAACACGTGAATCTTGTAAAGCTTTTGGGTTGTTGCATTCAAGGAGAAGAAAAGATGTTAATCTATGAGTACATGCCCAATAAAAGCTTGGACTTCTTCCTATTTGGTTTGTGATTCTTAATTTCAACTATACATATTTATTCGATTTTATTTACGTCCTAACTTAAGGTACAAATGATGATATAAATGCATTGCATAAAAATGCAATTATAAAAGACAATCATGGCAGTCGCATGTGAATCAGGATCCACAGCAGTGTCTCGGTCCAATAGAATAAAAACACATTGAACTCCAAAGAAAGCCATGTTCTATAAAACCATGCAGCCCGATGTGTTTGATCTCCAACCATAACGTGCCATGTAGACACTGCTCTGGATCGTTACTCATAACATATTCTTGGTCTATTTATTTAGTTTTATTTCTCTTCGACATGCATAAACTGTACACAAAACACGACTAGTGTTTATATATACATATTTTAATTTGCTTTGTCGCAGATCCCATGAGAAGGAAGCTACTAGATTGGAGGAAACGCATCAACATCATTGAAGGAATTGCGCAAGGACTTCTTTATCTTCATAAGTATTCTAGATTGAGAGTGATTCATAGAGATTTGAAAGCCAGTAACATTTTACTAGATGAGGAAATGAATCCAAAAATATCAGATTTCGGCATGGCAAGAAGTTTTGGGCTAAAAGAATCTGAAGCAAATACAAATAGGATTGTTGGGACATAGTAAGCAAACCATCATATTTTGTATTTGTTTACATTTTTGCACATGCATGTTTATAAACTACTTTCTAATACCATTTCTTTTTAATTGGTTGAATTTAGTGGTTATATGTCTCCTGAATACGCAATGGAGGGTATTTTCTCCATGAAGTCAGATGTGTTCAGCTTTGGAGTGTTATTGCTAGAGATTTTGAGTGGCAAGAGGAATACCAACTTCCATAATTTTAATCACCACCATCTCAATCTCATAGGATATGTAAGTTGCTAATATGAAACTTTAATTATTAGTTTTTTTATTAGAATATTTGGTTTTTTAAGTTTGAGTTTGATTAATATGATAAGTGAATCTTCTTGAATTGCTTCAGGCATGGGAATTATGGGAAAAAGGTGCAGGTGTTGAGCTAATAGATCCAATGTTGAATACAACGTGTCCAAAAGAAAAGAGGTTGAGATGCATTCATGTAGGGCTCCTATGCGTACAAGAAAGTGCAAGAGATAGACCCACCATAGTAGATGTTGTTTCCATGTTTGGTAATGATACCATGCCTTTGCTTGCTCCGAAGCAACCAGCCTTTTTTATTGGACGAAGTGTGGAAGCGGTCAATTTACGCAAAGACATCTCAGAAAAGTGTTCCCTAAATGGTTTGACCATTTCTGAGATGGAAGCGCGGTAGGGTAGGGATTTGGGAATGTGTAAGGCATCAGTCACACCCAACAAATTGTTGGTCCATATATACTTCGATCCATTAAGCATTTTCAAGGTCATTTGACTGAACTGTGGACAAATTATCATAGATTAGGTTGATTCTATTTTTATGGAAAAATTTAAAACATGTACCAAGTGGATTTAGAGTATATCAAAGAATCAGTTCAAGACCAATTTCGAGTCCAATAAATCGAATAATGTATGGTGTGTTTCGATGTGCTGTCAGTAATCATAATTATATTCTGCACACAATGTATGGAGAACATATGAAAAGCTAGATTTTTTAAAGAATAAATTATCAAAACGGTAGACTTTTTGAAATTATTTACCAAAACGGTACACTGTACAAAATATTTTCGAAAACGGTAAAGTTATCGTTTTCGAAAATAAAATTTTTGGAAATATTTACCAAAACGGTAAAAACATTAAATTGTGTACCGAAAATGCCTTTTTTGTTTTAAGTGTGGATTTACACTTATAACCCTCACAACAACATAAAATCCCTTTTTTGTTTTAAGTGTGGATTTACACTCATAACCCTCACAACAACATAAAATCCAAAAAAGTTTTTGAGAAAAAGCTGAACTTCATCTTCTTCACCTCTAAATCCAAAAAAAATAAGAATAACTCTATTGGTCGACGGTTAAAGTAAGGGATACTCTCAAATTCGTTTTCTCCATCTCTCAAATCCATAAATGTATTTGGATCTACTTGTCTTGCCCAACTCTTCATGTGAAACTCTTGGTAAACTACACTTCATCTTCTCCAACTCTTGGTATGAAACATTTTCGTCTCCTTTCATCTTTTGAGAGAGTGAAACTTTTGCTCTATTGACTATTGATCTCCTCTCTTAACCTAAATTTGTTGGCTACTAGTTCAACTACACTATTTTTTATTTTAGGGTTATTTTTGTATACATTGTGATTGATTAATAGTTGAACTAAATTTCATTTTATTTATGATTAATTTTCCTCTTTTACATATTTAAAATTATTTTTATTAATTAATAGCTCAATTAAATTTCTTATTATGTTATTTTTCTTTTATTTTAACTAACATCTGTACTTGTTAACGAATCAACTAAATTCCTTCACGTTAGTTTAGGCAATTATTTTTTTGGATTTCTTACATATTTAAATCAACCAAATCATTGGATTTTGAGCTACATTGTAGTTGATTAATAGTTCAACTAAATTTCATTTTATTTTAAGGTTAATTATGAATTTTTATACATTGAATTTATTTATATTGATTAATAGCAGAATTGAATTCCTTTGTTCTTGTTGTTTAAGGAATTTTTGTACACATTTAAATTATTTGTATTGATTAAAAGTAGTTTGTATCTCACTTTGCAATCTACAATAAAGAAGATGATTCACTCCCCATTTGCCCACACATAAAACATATATTTGGGGTTATTCTCTTCCTATTGGCCAAGTAATCTAGCCAGTGGTTTATTAAGAGTCGTCATAATATGGCAATTGATGCAAGCAAAAGGGTGGAACAGGCGCCTAACACCTTTCGGATTCTGTTACCGGACCCCTCACCTGTGACCTCTATCGTGGACCGACCCGAATCCCATAGGACGAAATGTACAAAGAGAACCTTATTGTAATATGTTGATCTTTTATTGTAGTATAAGTGTCCATGATATCGTATTTATTCATTGTATTCAAGTATCCATATAGGATCAAATGTAAATTATACATAGGGAATCATTTTGATGTAATTTGTTTTTGTTATGAATTTAATGTCTATAGGATCCTTCTGACATTGTCTAAATGTTTTTTTTTATTTCACGTCAGAAGGTTCCTTCCGACATTATATACAATAAATTCTGATATAATGTCAAAAGTATCATTCTGATATTATATTGTATTGCTTATAAAATTAATTATTTATTTTGAATTGGTCTATGTTAGGTCAATCATATTGCAAATAGTCTTTCATCTACGTAGACATGGTATGTTATCCTCTTTTTATGATATTAAGTTTTATATTTTTTATACATTTTGAAAAATAAAATGACATAGCAATATATATTTTTGCAGGCACGTGTTGTGTGTAACGCGGAAAAATTTACCCAATTTTTCTCAAATTTAACATTTGAGCAGAAGACATGTTTAAATTCTACTTGTTTTACTCCACTACTATTTATGCCACGCGTCCTAATGTGTAGCAATTTGATTTTCTCCTCATAGAGAAATTTAATCCTAAAAATAGTTATGGTTATGGTTATCCTGGAGCATGTTATGAGTCATTTAAGACCTTAAAAGATGCTGAGAAACACTTTCTTAATGATCAAATTCGTGGTGCTTGTCTAAATGAAAAGAAAAATGACAAGTTGGAGGCTTGTGGGATGTCTTGTATTTTTGTTGGTATTAGTATGATTTTATTCATAGTTATGTTGTTAGGTTTTTATGTAATATGATGTTATTTTGCATAGACTTTTTTTGTAAATGATGTTATTAGGAACAAACCTTTAAAATTGCAATTGAGCCATGTCAGCTCCTAATTGTTTAAAATGGTTGTGAATGATATAAGTAGATGTCTTACCCTCCAAAAAAGTAAAATCATATTCAGTGAGATGCCTTTATAATAGGTAATTTATAGAAAAATTATTTAATGATGATATGACCACTATCTGTTTTACACAATTCTTGAGTTACTAGAATAGATTTTTATCTCTATAAACCATATTATATTATCTAAAGAGTGATTTGTGTCCCCCTCTTCATTCTTTCATTGCTATGACATTATCACGTACCTTTCATAATTAAATAAACTCGAATTTACATTTGAGTTTTAGGTTTGCATTATAACTATTACCTTATTAACAAAGAAAAATAATACGTAATTACAACAATTGAAGTAGGTTATATTAATTAACTTCATCTCCTTAGTTGGGACGTGTTAGTACAAAAATATAATTGAAAAGTACTCAACCATTTTTTTAATAAAAATAAAAACATTCTGATCCCATTCTTTAACACATAAATAGCAAAAACATCCTTAAAAATATCATGCTCATACATCCTCCTACAAACATACTAGGGACTACTATCTTGATTAAGGTCGTCCTCCATATAATATGGAGAGCGAATATTGTTAGTGTCTAATACCTCATCTATGAAATCAAAGTTCACATTTGGATGTTCCGCATAATCAAATCCTAGAATTTGTTGTCTATTTTTTTGGATAAATATTCGTCTATTTTCATCGTATATCCTGTTAATGGCACCTTTGTAGTTATTTGGGTTCTCCCTACTCATATATTCTCCTATCTTTTTTGGAATAAATATACACAGACTTCGCATTATACGTCTTAGTTTGTTATCGTCATCGAGCAAATCTTGCCAGAACGTATTTTTCCTAGCCTCATAATAATCAAGTTCGAGTACATTTCAGGCTCGTAATAATCAAGTTTGAACTCATCAACCTCATTCGATTGCACATTTGCCATGTTAAAAAAATAACTCTGAAAGTGTTGGTATTTTTTGGATAAAATCACCTTCTTATTTATAAAATCTTAGGCTCGTTTGTTGTGAAGCCTTTTTTATTCAATACATGAAAAATATAAAAAATAAGAGATAATGACTTGACTTGACATCTGTGACACATTGATTCTTTTATAAAATTTTGAGAAATTTTTTTTCAAAAATCTGTGTAAATCTGAGTGAGTGAATGACTTGACTTGACATCTGCGACACATTGATTCTTTTTTAAAATTTTGAGAAATTTTTTTCTAAAGATCTGTGTAAATCTGAGTGAGTTATGTGACACATTTATTCTTTTGTAAAAAAAATTTCAAACATCTGTGTAAATTTGAGTGAATGATTTGACTTAACATCTTTGACACGTTGATCCTTTTGTAAATTCTCTAGAGAAAAATATTTTCAAAGATCTGTGTAAATCTGAGTGAATGACTTGACTTGACATATGTGATACACTGATTTAACCAGCTAAAATTTGTGAAATTTTTTTATAAAATTGGAACAGATAAGTGTGACAAAACATATAGTCCCAAGCCTGAAAAAAAAACCAATATCACAAGTATCCTTCTAACATTTAATATTTAAAAAAATGATAATTTATAATATCAAAAAGATTTAGTCTCTTCGTGATATTTTATCCTAGAATAGTGGTTCCTACAAATTTGTATCTAGTCGACCCGTCATCTATAACTACACACAATACAATATGACAAGAATGATATAATTAGAAGACGTTAGGGATATTCAACATATGTATATTTTTTACATTAGATCAGAACTATGATAGACAATGTTAGAAGGCGCTTTTTGACATTAAATCAGAAGTAATTTAATCAATGTTAAAAGGAGTTTTTTGACATTAGATCAGAAGTATTTTATTCAATGTCCGAAGGAGTATTTTAACATTAGATTAGAACTATAATAAAATTGACACTTGCTTGTATTTGTACCGATGTATGTATATCAGAAATGAAAATCTTAACATTAACACTCGCCTTCTAACATTAGATCAGAACTATTTTAATCAATGTCAGAAGGAATCTTTTGACATTAGATTAGAACTATTTTATTCAACGTCAAAAAAAGTTCCTTTTGACATTATATCAGAACTATTATAGTCAATGTCAGAAGGCTCCTTTTGACATTAGATCAGAACTACTTTAGTCAATGTCAGAAAGAACCTTCTGACATTAAAACAAAACTATTTTACTTAATGTCAAAAGGCTCCTTTTGACATTAGATTAGAACTATTTTAGTCAATGTTAGAAGGAGCCTTCTGACATTAGAGCAGAACTATTTAAGTCATTGCTAGGAGTCTTTTAACATTAGATCATAACTATTTTAGTTAATGTCAGAAGGATCCTTCTGACATTAAATTATAACTATTTTACTCAATGTCAAAAAGCTTCTTTTGACATTTGATCAAAATTATTTTAGTCAATGTCAGAAGGAGCCTTCTAATATTATATCAGAACTATTTTACTCAATATCAGAAGGCTCCTTTTAACATTAGATAAGAACTATTTTAGTCAATGTCAGAAGGAGTCTTCTGACATTCGATTAGAGTTATTTTAGTCAATGTTAGATGAAGCCTTCTGACATTAGAACAGAATTATTTTATTCAATGTCAAAAGGTTCATTTTAACATTAAATCAGAACTATTTTAGTCAATGTCAAAAGGAGTCTTCTGACATTAGATTAAAACTATTTTACTAAATGTTAGAAGGCTCCTTTTAATATTAAATCAGAACTATTTTAGTCAATGTCAGAAGGAGTCTTATGATATTAGATAAGAGCTATTTTAGTCAATGTCAGACGAAGCCTTCTGACATTAAATCAGAACTATTTTACTCAATGTCAGAAGGCTCCTTTTGACATTAGATCAAAATTATTTTAATCAATATCAGAATGAGCCTTCTGATATTAGATCAGAACTATTTTAGTCAATGTTAGAAGGAGCCTTCTGACATTAAATCAGAACTATTTTACTCGATGTCAAAAGGCTCATTTTGGCATTAGATCAGAACTATTTTAGTCAATGTCAAAAGGAGCCTTCTGACATTAGATCAGAACTATTTTACTCAATGTCAAAAGGTTCCTATTGATATTAGATCAAAACTATTTTAATCAATGTCGTAAGGCTAACATAAATGAAAAAATTAACATTTCATAAATAAAGGCATTTAAGAAAAATTTAGCAACACATTTTATTGGTTATGTGCTAAAAATTTGAGGTGGAATGGACCTTACATGTCAGGTGTACATTAGAAGGCATTATTCAAAGGTTTTTCATTATCTTCCTATGTCACCATTTTTTGTGTATGATACACTTGTATGCAAAATACATGTATCTTAACAAATCATTGAAACATAGAACTGATTTATACATGTTTCAAAAATCAGAAAATTGACATCTTATATGCATATAGGTATACTACACGAATTTAGTGGGTAGGATTTGTCCTAGTAATGTGTAACCGTACGTCCATACCATGGGATGTTATATAATGAAAAAGATCATATACAACTATATACAACTGGATCTATTATCTTGGTTAGTAATTTAACATCTCATATATGGACACACAATTGAATCACATATTAAACAATGCAAGTGCCACCCAAAACAACAATAAATCGATAAAATCTAAAGCTATATAGAACAAAAACAGAACGGTTACAAAAAGAAAGGCCAGAAGCCTTACCATGGAGCACCATCCGCAAGATTATCACGAACAATACAGTAACTTTATTAAGTCTTTAAAGGTGCATTCTTATAGGTCCAACCGATGGTGAGGAAATGAGCATAAATCCATACTATTGCCACTAAGCAATTTGTCCGAAAATCGATTAAATATATGCCACTTTGAGTGTAAAACATAGGGTATGTATTGCAATTAAGCATTTGAAGGATGTTGACACAGGTTTACAAGTAAAAAACCACTACTATTGTTTGTGTTTGAGCATAAGACTTGGATAATACTCGTTTCCAAATAGATTATGAATTTGTGCCAGCACCCATACAACACTAAGGCATTGACCTCAAAAGTCTTATACTTAAACTCAGCTTAAGTCAGCCGTATTTCCCTCTACTCACAAGCTTGGTGGGGTTAATTTTGGAAGGTTGAAGCAATAAATGAAATTTCAAAGTTACACTACGAAGCGTTCAATTTCATTGTGAATGTTTCTTTCTCCCTGTCGAAAGGGGATTTGGAATTTGAAATCCTGAGCCCTGACGTACAGATTTTTATTAAAACTAATGATATCCTAACTTCAACATGGATAGAGGTAAGAGAAACAGAGCAAATGTGTGGCAATAACAATAAATGTCAAATTTACATCCAAAAAGGGAATCATATTGACAAAAATCCAACAGCAATGTCCATCACTAACAATATCAAGAATAAGATACCTAATTTCGTTAAAAATATCAGGATGGTGATCCAAATATAGATCAACAAACCTGATCTGAGACAGGAATTGTAAGAAATGGGAACCTAAGGAAACCCTCCCCTTTTTAGAAAACGAACTACTCTCCCTAAAAAGGTATCTTAGCTTAAAACTAAAATTCATTTGTAATAATCAACCATCTTCACATATATTATGACCATTATATTTTCCGAGAAAATATTTGAATTGGGATCGAACTCAAAATGAAAGACTATGATACAATTCATAATTCCTACCCCTCCCCACAGATCGGTCTTATGGAGTAGTTGGTTGGTTAATAAGGGACTCCTACATTAAGGCATGAATCTTAGGGGATGAGACACGAGAAGGAGACAAACTTCTATCACTAAACTCTATCCCTTCAATGGTGAAGCAAAATCTTAACTCTCAAGAGAGATTCTTTACAGTACGCATAAAAATTATTAAAACCTTCTCTACGCCCTCGTCTCTAGTCTACCAACCATTGGGTTGCCTAACAAGATCCCCAACCACACATGTCATCCCAAATATTAAAAAAATACACTGAATGACAACAAAAATGTAACACCCCGAATTTTTAATTCATATCTCGAGAAAAAAATAAATAGTGAAATTTTAAGAAAATCTTGAAAGTGGGATTTAGGGGTAAAACTTTAGGATATTTTTGATCATTTTTAATGGAATCTGATCTCACTATTAGATTCAAAATGATCGAAAAACATAGTTTAGCCTGTAAGCACGCTCAAATTCGAGTTCGAATATAAAAGTTGCAAAATCCTCGATTACCGGGTCGGACTAGGCTAAAATAGTGACTTTTTATTAGAGTAATAATTTTTAAAATTCGATTATACCATTGGATTCATAACGAAAAATTATTCAACATGGACTATTTATTTGTCATTTTTGGAGATCAGGAAGTCGAATTATCGTCAAAAACGAAAACGACATCAAGTTTAGGGGTCACCTCAGGCCAAAAATGTAAATTTTTTATGGAGACATAATTTGTAGAAATTAACTATACCATTAGATCCGGAATGAAAAATTAGGCGAAATAGAGTATTCGTTTGTCAGTTTTGGAGACCGAATGACCAAGTTATCGTCGATCAAAACAATAGGCGAAATACCGAATTCGTCCCAAATATTATATAAATAATATTAAATTTTTTTTTTTAATCTCATCTTCCCCACTCGTCCAAACAGTGCGAAAAAAAAAAAACGAAAAAAAAAAAAAAGAAATTTGTTTTTCCTCCGATTTTTCCACTTCAGATCTCTCGCAAACGGTCCACTTTCGACGATCGCCGCAGAAGAGAAAAAGGTCCGCAGCTTCGTTCTTCAAAAACCCACCCAACCTATCTTCATTTCACTTTCTATTTCACCCGATATCGTCAAAATCAGCCGTATTTGGATACGGAAATTTCGAAACTTTGACCTCGGATTTCGTCCGTTTCGGGGTCAAATCGCTTTCCGACGCAGAAGGGAGAAACGTCCGCAGCCTCATTCTCTACATAACCAAACCAAGTTCCTTCCGTTTTCTCGTCTTTTTCACCCCGTATAGTCAAAACTCAGCCGTATTTTTATACGGAGATTTTCGAAACTTCGACCTCGATTTTCATCAGTTTCGGGGTCAAACCGCCTTTCGCCGTAGAAGGGAGAAGAGACGAGCACATCGAGATCTTCAAAACCACCAGGTCGATTTCAAAAATCAGCCATTTCGAAGTTCGGTCCGTCTCGATTTCCGCACCGATCGCCTTGATTTTCGCGCACACGCTTTGATCCTTTCGCCTAGAGATTGTAAGGAACTCTGAATTTCTATTAATAATCATAGATTGTGAAAATTGCATTTAGGATTTTATTGGAAAATTTTTGATGCATTTTCGAAATATAGAATTCTTTGTTTATTTCAAAATTCACGCCAGAAATTGCATGTTTGATATGTTTAATTGTATTTTTAACAAATTATACGTGGGTAGAGTATTTTAACGGGTTATTGCCATAAATTGGGTCTTGTGCACTGCTCGGACCCCGTTTTGATATGAAATTTGTATTTTTTTTTCAATATTATTGATAGAAATAAATTGTATAGTTGAAAAATGTGATTTAATATTCAATGAACTCATATTGAGTTGATGAATATCAGAAAATGGATATTTTATGAAGAGATTGAAAACTGTAAAAGTCGAAAAAAAGGGAAAAAGGGTATGAAATGGTAAAATGTCAGTCACACCCGAGGGGTGATGTCTGCATTTTACGTTGTTGTGTTGTATGCAGGTTGGTGAACGGATATCCAGGGATAATGTTACTGGTTGCATGTTTATTTACTTTCTATTAGCGCGAGGCACTCTGTTATGTTATTTATTTTAGGCCGGGTGGCCACACTTGCATGGTAGGAAACTGGATATCTATTCTCAACCTTGTATTGTTAATTTTTCTTTTGTTTTCAAATGAAAATAATATATATAAGTGGCTATTTTGTGAGCTGTTAAAGAGTTTGTGAATGCCTGAAGGGATAGTGCATCATATCATCCGGAGTGGTGTACTATCCTGGGATGTACGGTAGGGACCACCAAACTCATACGTGGTATGGGACGCGTATGAGAGTGGAGTCACAACTGGAATCCGGGTTATTCCTCTCTATCTTTACCAGTGAACTTGTAATGTAAAGGTGGTCGTATACGAATGGTTTGCATATTTGGGAATCACATGTACGCCTGATAGGCATAGACGAAGATGATTGGTCAGTGATCACTAACAATCTATAGTAGTCGAACGTTCTGACACATCGAAAAGAGACCCATTGCTTACGGTCACGTCAAACGGCCAGCCTGAGCCGGATAAATGGTCAACCAAACGTGGTAAGGGCAGCGACCGGCCACAAAATCAAGAACTAAAAGCCAGAAAGGAATTGCAACATCATGTCCCGATTGGGAGCGATCCAGTCGTGAATCCCAACTCTCTAATTCCAATACTCCACCATCGTGTATTATGTATCTGTTGCTTATTTTGATATATAAAATGAAATGCATGTTTATTGTTTCCATTTGATCAATTAGATTTGTATAAAAAGAGAATGTTATAGTGAGTACTGCTGATCGATGTAATGTGAGTTTTAAAATATTTAGTTGCTCATCCCTGGCTATATGTACCAGTTAATCGTAGTTTTTTCTGTAAAACTTTGTTTATTTTAAAATGATTCAGTATGTTTATTCGTTCATGTTAGGAGAGGTTATTGGCAGAAATTGTTGCTTCCTTACTGGGTAACCATTGTTACTCACCCTTTCCTTCTCCATTTTTTTTAGTTTCAGATCTGAAGCTTGGCGAAACAAGTGTAGAAAACGAATGAGGATCATCTGGTTGGTCAGATAGACAACTAGAGTCCATCACCTGGTAAGTACTAGGACTATACCCCCTAGTAGTGTCAGTTTCTCCAAGTAGTCTTATGGATTTGTCTTGAGTGTTAGGAATTCTGTTAGAGTGAGGAATTTTGTATAATCCTGTATATAATTTTTCTTCTTCCGCACTCTAATCTATCGAACATTATTAAACGTATATGGGCTTCCGCTAGTATTATATTTTGTTTGTTATATGCAGGATTGTATGTCGTTTATCAGGTGCAGGTTGAATCACCTTGGAATGCTAACATAAACAGAGGAGACCATGCCGAAATTTCGAGGTGCCACCTTGTACCTTGAAATCTGACATGGGGATTTGTGTTAGTGTTCGGCGGGGCGCCACAAAAAACATCCTTATTCTCTCTCTTGGCTAGTGTGGATGCAGAAATAGAGTACCCACAGTTCCATACTAAATCATAGTCTTTTATATTTATAAAAAGTAAAATCATTATATATAACCTTATTTCAACTTTCAATTCCTTAAAACTGTATTATATATTATTTTTGGTGAACCAACTCATGTCTCATGACACTGCCATGGGGTTGACACAAGGTCCTCAGATATCTATAGAATGAGCAAGCAGCCTGTGAAAAGAACACAAAGCAACTATGACGGGGTCATCAAAGCTTGAAGAGTAGAAGTTAACCCAATCACAAACCAATTTTCCTAAACTCCAATTTTTTCTTTTCTTTCCTCATTGTCCAATATTTAATTTTATTTCTAAATTATAATGCTTTTCTAATAAATAACAGTAATCCAACATATGAAAAAATAAGTAAAACATTCTATATAGCATTAAGCTGGTAAGTAGCTTCATAAAATAAAAGTATCATTGTTGCATGTGTCGTGATGTGGGTTAGGAAATGTAGACACGAGGATCCAGAACCTCGTGCCAAACACAACAAAAACTATAAAACACATTGATGTTGCATTATGCCTTAGTCGGTTGAAAAGATAAGATGACTAGGTAACATAGTATGAAACTAGATGAGACAATGGCAGGACAAGTCGTCCTATTGAAGCAAATTGAAAAAAAAATAAAAAGACCTAGACCTAGTATCTTGTCATGGTCATCCCTATGACTACAACGTCTTAGGTAAGGACGTTTGGAGACGAAAGATAACACATTAGTATGAAAATTTATGTCAATTTCCATAATTAGTATGTAAATAATTTTTGCTCTAATTAGTAGGACAAAACTTTCTACAGTAAGCTTCAAACAAACAACTTGATTAAGGAGGTGGTTTTTCTCTTGTCAGTCTATCACAGAAAACATGAGTAGCTATCTTAGCGAACAAAATTTTTAGGTTATACCTATACAAGCAGCAGCAAAAGAAAACCAAACTTTTTTTTAATTTTTTTCTTTGATGGGTAAGCTGGACTTGAACCCTTGCATCAAAGTTTTTTGCAAAGTGTCAAACCAACTAGTCTTCTCCACTAACATTGATTTTATAAAAACAATAGACTCACGGTGCAATGTCAAAACAATACCTTAGTATTTTGTGTTTTGACATTAGATTAGAACTATTTTATTCAATGTCAGAATGCACCTTCTGACATTAGATCAGAACTATTTTATTCAATGTCAAAAGGCACCTTCTGACATTACATCAGAACTATTTTATTCAATGTCAGAATGCACCTTCTGACATTAGATCAGAACTATTTTATTCAGAAAGCTATTTTGTTGAACTTATATATAATTCACAACGAGGTCGTCACTTCCACTGATATTTCCAATAGGGCCACAACAATCCATTGATTTATTAGACAACAGTTGTGTAAATTAAAACTTCCATAGAAATGATGGAAATATAGAGGTAGTATTTGATACATTTTTATTCCCAAATTAGAATTACATCCCAAATTGTTGGCCTCCCACAGTAGCAATTGCATATAAATGTATCAGGGCTGATTTTCCACTTGCAAGTCATGCATGTATTGTAGCAATTACTAGTAATTATGCATAAATTTTCTGATTTTATCCCCTACATAACAAACAATTATCAACATTCAAAACATTCTTGAGTTTTTGCACAAAAGTACTAGTTTGATTTTACGACTGTTGCTCATGCAGAGGAGAATGACAATGTAAATAAACAAATATAACCATAATGTTGTAACATTACATTAATAAACAAAGAACATAAATATATCTGGCAGTATCTGATTAAAATGAAACTAGGTCAGACAATGACTCTTCTTATCCAAAACTAAAAAGGCCATATTTGCAAACCAGACTCCGATCATCTATACAAGATAGATACAAGTAAAAAAAAAAAAAATAACATAAGTACACAAAGAGGTGAAAGTCCAAATAGCCTCACCTCATCACTAATGTTGGGATCAGCTCCAGCTTTTAGCAAGCAATTGATAATATTAGGGCTCCCATTGTCAGCGACAATATGCAAAGGAGTTGGCCCACCTGCACTAACATTTGCGCTAGCCCCTACCTATATAGAAGAAAATAAAAAATTAAGTGCTACAATTACATTTAAACTGATGGTCAAGAAATAATATTGAAAAAAATAAAAATTCTTCTTCACCCTCTAATTACTAACCACTATGCCACTTGCTTAACATAGCATCATTGAAATAGAAAAAAAATAAACTCATAGAGTATTCAATGTTCTTCCACGACATTTTTGACGATACCACCTCTAATTGATCTCCCCTTTATTCTTCCACGACATTTCCGATGAAACCGCCTCCAAAAGCCCCGTTCATTTTCCTATCCCGACCTTTCAACAAAACTACCCAAAATAAAAGCCTATTAAAACCCTAATTTTTATAGTGATTAGAACTATTGTATTCAATGTCAAAAGGCACATTTTGACATTAGATTAGAAGGCGCCTTTTGACATTAGATACTCATGTATTATGAATCGATTTAGTGCCAGTACTTTCCATTCCTTGTTGAAAAATTTAGAAAATCGATTCTTCAACGAATTCAAGATTAAATTCAAAAACACTACGATAAAATGAAATAACAACATGAATTTTGTGTATCACCTCCTCCATCTCGTGGGGACTTTTACAACAAAAATCTGATCCTTCTATGGCCAAACCACCATCTGTCAAGATACCACATTCCCTAGCTATGGCTTTGGCCATATAAATATTATCTCCAGTGACCATTTTCACATATATCATCGCATCTAAACAAGTCTTGACAGCTTCCTTTCTTTGTCCTTCTAACAGCAAAATAGGTTCTCCATTGCTATCAACAATCTTTTCACACATTCCTAACATAAATTCTAAGACCCCTTTGTAGAAGACTCGTAGCCCGCCACAAGCAAAAGCGGCAAGCACATACATCTTCTTCCTTACTGAGTGTAATTCCCACCTCATCATACATACCCTTTGGCCATCCTTCAGTGGCAATGCTAATGCACCCAGAGTGTCCATAATTATGTCCAAAATTCTCATATACCCACAGAGAAAAATGCAGAAATCTAAGTTCCAACAAAGTCCCTTTCCTACCACTCAAAGAGTGAGTAAGTGTGCATTAGCATACGCTAAGGTGATTCGAATCTTAAAAAATCATATATAATTTTTCCTTGATTTTTTTATTCATATTGTAGACATGACAATATGAATCAAAAATCAAGAAAAAATTATATATGATTTTTTAAGGTTCGAATCAACCTAGCGTATACCTAGTTTCATATACTAACATAATAGGTGATGAATCTGGAATTGTCCAGTATCATTGCATCCCTTGATTGGATTTGTTGAAATAGGATCGTCTTCACCATTCCTTTGTAAATGGGATTGAAAGAATAATTAGAGATGAATGGCATCGATATCACGTAGACTATAACCAGTTCTTAACTTAAAATAAAATTAAAGAAATAACGAACATAATTGCACATCTTTCTATTTTCAACAACTTTGAAGAGACTACAATCGGCTCTAACATTTTTTTCCTTCTACATGTGTAAAATCGTAAATCATTCGTATCAATCACAAATAAAATACAACAAATAAATTTTTTACTATGATAGATATGAGTTCATGATGTCCCATACCTATTTTCAAACATATTCTGTGCATTCATACACTTAGTATCATTTTTCATTTCAACAAGGCGTCGAGATTTCATGATGAAAACGTATATGATTTAGGAATCTTTCAGTACTCCAAAGAACATCTATTTAATGTCTGCATTATTTTCTATATCTATCTCAACGAATGGAGGGCTATAATCTCATTCGACTACATACAGTGACTTCATACATCATGTCAGTAAGTAAATATTTTAATGAACTATCATATCCAACATACTTATTCTTGTATTTACCACTATACTTAAACCCGCCAAATGAGTCTACGCTCTCTCCATCATAAAAACATATAAACGAAATCTTCCTTTTAACCATTTATTAGATTCTCCCTGTGTATAGTATTTTCATACTAAGAATGAGATTATTTGTGATCAAATGAAAAATTTATAAAAATACTTATTTTTTGTTTTACTTTACACTGATTTTTGTAATGTCCTATCTTCTTGCATTTATAACATGTAGGTACCTTTTTTTGGTTTCGTTTGTTGGCTTTGAGAACATTCAAAGGAAAAAATGATACACATTCTATCGACCCTTTAAGAAGTAATACATCGAAAAATTTAAATGCAACATGATAATCAAGTTCTAAGACACTAATAATTGTAGTTCTAACTCATGAGAAAAATATCAAATTCTACTAAATTTCAATAAAACTAAATAATGAAAAAATTATCATTGTGTTTCTTTAAACATTACAAATCTAATTCAACTCTAGAAAGTCAACAGTAAACATGAAACTCTAACAAATCCAAATCAATCCAGAAAATTAGTCATTAAATTATAAAATTTACATCAATCCTAAATATTCTAAAAATTATAATCCTAATTGTATCTGAAAGCGCCCTCAATCCGTAGGGTGTGCGGATCTGCTTTTGATTTTCGAGGTTTGGGAATCACCACCTAGTTATTACGGTCTAGGAACCAAACATTAACTCAAAACGGATAAAAATAACTAATCTACTTAAAAAAATATTACGTCCGAGGATCACGTTACGGGGTTGAAAGGTGTTAGGCACCAACCCCACCCGGCAAACGTCGATCTCTACTAATTCCCAAGAATATTACATTGCTAAAGACCTAAAATAAATAAAAAAAGACAAAGAAATTATACATGTGACAATTGCAACGAATTGTTCCTTCAGATATGGTAGAACATCTTCTTGTATAAATTCTCCTCACTTTATTCTATCATCGGATCTGCTTCAGATCTTCAAAATGAAATATCTCCTTAAATTTGAGTTTTTCCTAGTTTTGTGATGGGTTTCTAGGTAGTTTTTGAAGAGTTTTTTAGAGTCTTTTTTATAAAAGTTAAGGTTTGGATGATAGGTAAGGGGTTAAAGCTTCAAAATCAAGGTTTTGGGAAGGATAGGATGGTTTTTTGACCTATTTTTTCTAGGATTTTCTTTGACCTGCGAAATTAGATTGTGGAGGCTCTATATTTATAGAGTTTTTTTGATAGAGTTAGTATTTGATTAGGTTTCTTTTAGGATTTTAATTAGGATTTTGACTTTAGTCTTATGAGATTGACTTAGTCTTTTTAGATTAGGGTTTTGACTTAAGTCTTATGAGATTGACTTAGTTGTTTTAATTAGGATTTTGACTTTAGTCTTATGAGATTGACTTGATTTTTTTTAGATTAGGATTTTAATTAGAGTTTTGACTTAAGTCTTATGAATTTGACTTAGTCTTTTTAGATTAGGGTTTTGACTTTAGTCTTATGAGATTGACTTGGTTTAGATTTTTAAATTAATTTTATTAAGATTTTACTTTACGTTAATTAATATTTTATTTATTAATTTTGAAATTAAAATTTTAAAAATTAAAAAATTATCGTTTTGCCCCTGAAGAGAACTTTTGTGTTTCAAGTCGGTTTTTGATGTTTCGGAATGTTTTGGAATTGATTTTTCGTAAAAAATTCAATGGGATTATTGGTTTGTGTTAGTTATGAAATTTTTTGGTGTGAAATGATTGTCAACCCTTATGAGGGGGCATTTTCGTAATTTTATCGAATTTGGTGAAAATTGGCAAAATGATTTATTTGATTTTATTTTGTTATTTTATGTATTCGAATGGATTTTCCTAAGCGTAAGGGGGTTCTAGGGATATTTTGATGTTAAGGGTATTTTGGTAATTTGGTCATTTTTAGTGATTTTCATCATAAAGCTTCTTTTTGTCTGCAAGATGATGATTTCTATGTTGTTGGGGTTATATATTCCTTGCTTACCGTGATTTCTACAATTTTGTTAGTTTGAGATACCTCATCTGAATTTCTAAAACATATCTAGTAACAAATAAAGTATTAGAATAATCATCCACCATTGGGAATTATTACGATCGGGTTGACAAGTTGATTAATCAGGCGAATACAAAAATGGGGTATCTACAGTACCTAATCGAATTTACAATTTAGGGTTCAAATACCCCAAAACACATACGCAAACACTTTCGATTCAAATTTCTTAAAATCTCTACAATGGAGAGAGATAGAAAGAGACTTGAATCGAAATTATTTTAACAATCTCCACAACAAAGAGAGACAAAGACGGAGAAACTTGTAAGTTTGTCACGTTCTCTACAACGGAAAGAGATAGAGAGAGAGAGAGAGGGGAAACTTGCAATATTTTATAGATTTTCCCAACGGAGAGAGAGAGAAAGGGAGGGAAGGTTGCATACCTCTTCGTCTTCGATCTCTTGCAGAAGTTGTTTGAAGGAAACCAGTACAAATGAAAACAGAAATATTTATGAAAGAAAAGAGGACAAATATGTAATTTCAGTCAAAATTAAGAAAAGGGTATTTTTGAAAAAAAAAATTGATTACTGTTTTTACCGATTTGATAAAAAAAATTAATTTCGAAAACGGTAAATTTACCGTTTTGAAAATTAATTGCTACAGTGTACCTTTTTAGTAAATATGCTAAATGTTGTGCATGTTTTGGTAAATCTACCTTTTTCAAAACTATTTTAGGTCTATCAAACAATAAACTAGTGTGCTAAATGACATGATGGATTGATTCTATCTAACATGTTTAAAGCATATTAGATATATGATATATATGTCAACACAATTTCGTCATGTGTTATGGTATATATTTTCAGTTTTGTTAGAGGAATAGAGATTAATTGCAGCCTTAGTTTTCATGGAAGTATTGAAAGGATCTCATCATCTTCCATGAACGTACACAATATTGTCGAACAATGCAAATCTTGTGTTTCTTAATTGTTTCTTGTTTGTCCTACTTCCACAAATAAGGACCCATGAATTGTTAATTTGGTTCTTTTGAGTTTTGGCATTGAGTTACCTTGAAATCCAATTGAATTGATTAGATCGAATCCTACCACAACTGATTATTGAGCAAGCAAAGTCCTGTGAATTAAAAATTATAACTTATTTTTAAATTTTATATATTTTTATTGGTCAAAAGAGCATAATTTTATAAATCTCATGGAGGTGGAAGAATAAAATAGACTCATTGCCTTTAAAAATAAAAATTTAAAATTTAAAATTTTTTAATTATGTTTAATTCAAGTTGCGGATCAATTCAAACCCATGAATACTTTGACCATGTCCTTAAATCAAGATGAGTTTCAGTATGTAAGATTATCAAAGGGGACACAAATTTATGATCCAATGGATTTCACGTGGTCAGTTAAAAAAAACAAAAACAAAAAAAGGCAAACAGCTAGTCAAACTTGTGAGTCAAACCATAATTTAAAAACTCATTGAGTCAACTTAAAACTCGGTTAAGTCAACTTGACTTGATTCGATTTGAATTGATTTAGCATCAAAACTTGTTGGATTTACATCAAAGACTTTCCTAAGTTGAGGCTTTCCATGAACGTTAGCCGTAGGATTTGAGGAAAATGCAGATTTCCACACCTTTTCCTAGGGATACATTCTTCGTGGGAATCCCTAACATCCCAGCAGTCATGTCAATTGAGTTGAGACAAGCATTTTCCTTAACTCAATTAACTTGTCAAGTCAACCTTCAACTTTGCCGACTTAACTTGAAAAATACCTGAGCCAGATCAAATTTTTGGGCAATTGCCCCAATGTTTATACCTCATAAACAGTAGTTCAAATTCAATCTCAGAGATATTTTTAGGAATAGTTTTAATTTTATTGTCTTTTCTCTTTTACTCTCTTCCAATAAAACCCCTCCAATTTTATTCTTTTTCCTTTTCTCCCCCTTTCAAATAATACCGTGCAATTTTATTGTCTTTATTCTTCTATCCCTTTTAAGTAATAGTGTAATATCACTACAATTTTATTGTCTTTTCTCTTTTACCCCATAACCCCAAAGAGGATGATCATGAAACACGTACGGGTAGACTCTAATATTTGATATTTTGCTGGGAATAAAAAAGTATTATTATTTATTTGGATGTTTCTAATCTTGACCATGGATTGAGGTTCTCCATCAAACTAATAGTTGGATTGAGAATAAAAATATAATTTTCTTAGATATTAGTATCAAATATCTAGAAGGATACATTTTTCTTGAGAATAATTAGTATCTAAATCATATGTTTGATGGAGAGCCTCTACTTTGGGTTGAAGTTATTTTTATTCATATTTATTTCAAAATATTAAAATTATTTTGAAACATCTATAAATTTAATATATTTTTATTTGATTCATTGAAAATACTCTTGAGGTGTCAACAATAGGCTTGATGACATTCTAGACCATTCGAGTTTTAAAATTGTGAGCCAAAATGTCCTTTGAGATTGTAGGATATTTTTAAGAGAAAATTACAAAATCGACATGGCAAAATAAATAATTTACCAAAACAGCACACTATTCATTTTAAATTTAAAACCCTAAATTAACGTATTCGAAATTAAAAAATGGTAAACTTTAAAATGAACAGTGTTGTAATACCAAAATTGCCCTTAACATGCTTTTGTAAAACAGTGTACACATCTCTTATTTAAGTAAGAGAGCTTCTATTGCCGCACCAACTTTTGTTAATGCCACTCCAAGATGTGTGTTATTTTTTGGTGATTTATATATGAATTGAAATGGCATTAGAAAAAATTGGTGTGGCGATAGAATCTCTCTTCAATAAATAGATAGAAATATAACTATTTAGTACAATGATGTTCCCTCTTTTAAGATTTAGTTTATTATAAGACTCGGCGGTCTTGTAGGTAATCTTCGGAATCGATGGAGATCTAAAAATCCAAAAATTTTATGGTTAAAACAAATATACACATTTAGAATTTAGATCTGCAAGTTTGGTAATAGATCTACAATTACTTAACTCTAATGGAGATTATGATTTACGAATTTTCAGACCTCCATCGCATCAGAAATTGCCTACAAGGTTGTCGAGTTCTGAAATAAACTAAATCTTGAAAGGAAAAAAAGCATTGTATGAAAATAATTATATTTCTATCTATTTACATAAACATGGGATATGTCTATTGTTTCATAAAAGATGATAAAAGGCAAATTCGGTACGAAAATACTATTCATTTTAGAATATACCATTTTACTAAATTACTTTGGTAACTCACCATTTTAGGAATAAAAATGTACAATGTATTATTTTGATCATTTTTTAATTTGCAGTGCACATTTTGATAAAACACCCTATTTTTTAATTTGGAAAATGTTGAACTAACTTCCTTTTACACTGTGCTGACATGGAGTGTAAAGAGAGCAATAGATTTTTTTTTCCTTGTGTCTTGAGGAAGAGAAATGTATGGTTCTCTCAACACTGTCACGCAATGTCGAAGGAAGTCAGTTTAATACAACTCTTTTCACTTTTCACATCTCTTCATATATGTTTGACTGTTGCACTGACTTCCTTTGACACTATGCTGATGTGGAGTGTAGAGAGAGCGATAGATTTTTTTTTCCTTGTGTCTCGAGGAATAGAAATGTATGGCTCTCTCAACACTGTCACACAATGTAGAAGGAAGTCAGTTTAATACGACTCTTTTAACTTTTCACATCTCTTCATATATGTTTGACTGTTTACAGTTCCCCAAATGGTCCTTCGAAGTTAGACAAGTCCATGACAAAAAATGAAAAATAATAGGAAAATGCTGAAGTGACATTAAAATTCACATTGATTCACACATTGCTGATGTGGATATGTGTATGTAACCATAAATGCTTTTCATCGAAATGCAAGAGCAAAGCATCTATGGCTACGTACACACCTCCATGTCAGCAAATTATATCCTTAAACCATCAGTTTGGTGGGAAGACATTCCTAAAGAATCATCAACAGGAATCCATAGGAAATTCCTAAATGCAAGTAAAAGAAAAGAGATGTTGCATGAGTTGCGCAAACACCATATTTACAACTGATCTTGGAGTACAGACTATAGAGTCCGCATGCAATTCCATTTTTTGACAACATTAATATATACAGGAAATAAAAAAGTATCCATTTTTTCTCTTTTGATTGACTCTCACAACTTTACGACGCTTTGCTAATGACTATGAAGAGAATCCAGATCAATGGTGCAATAGTTCTCCTGTTCATTTTCATTTTTATTTTCAATTTCTTCTAGAAGGCACCATCACTAACTCATGTGGCAATAGATTCCATCACACAAGGCCTACAAGTAGGAGATTGGGAGACCTTAGTTTCAGCAAGAGGGACCTTTGAGCTAGGCTTCTTTACTATTGGGGCGTCCAAGAACCATTTTACACCAAGGCCATATGGGGTTGCCAATTGCGACACCCCATTAACCTATTCCACAAGTTTTCTTACGATCCACCCTGATGGAAAATTGAAAATTATGTATGGCGGCGGCAATAGCTCCATTGTGTTAAATTCTGATGGTGCAACAACCTCAATGGGCAATGCAACCAAATTACTCCAATGGAGAAATAGGAGGGGTACGGTTATTGTGGTAGAGCTTCAAATTTCCTACCGACGCACTTCTGCTCAGGATGAAGCTTGGCATGAATTTTGAGATCGAGAAGATCAGATGGTCACTTACTTTGTGGTTGAGCAACCAAGCCCCCGCTTCGGGGGCTTTCAATCTCAACATTGACCATAACGGTACAAGTCAGTTGGTAATCTTTGTGTACTCACTCATTGAACTTTTCTTTTCTATATCTGCCAAGACTAAGTCAAAATGCCCAAAAAACGACTGTCCAGGACAGTCGTTTTTATGGTGAATGACTGCTGTTATAGTGGCAGGAGCAGTCTCTCTAAAGTGAGTCATTTTTTTATCTGCAATAGACTTAATCATTTTTTATCTGCGACAAATTTTGACTATCAGAATAAACGACTGTTGTTAACAGTTGTTTATCAACGACATATAAGAACCGTCGTTGTCATCGACACAATATACGACAGACTATGGCTGTCGTTGTTCTGGATTTTTAAGTAAAAATAAATAAAAAAATTCTTTCAAATTTTATGTTACACAACATTTTCTACTTTTAGGAGATCTCTTCTTCTTTGAGTTTCTCTTCCTTGGTGAGATGTACACCAAAGATGGAGATACAAGAAGAAATGGGTATTCTTGTTGTTGTTGTTGGAGAAAACAGAGAGATGGGTCTCTTGATTATGGGGTTAAAGATCAAGCAAGTTGGGGAAATGGATCTGCCAGCGTGATTAAACATTGAATAGGTTTGAACCCATTAACCCAGATGCAATGAAGAGGTAAAACTCATCTTTCTCACAATTCGGAGGGAGCGAGCATGCGTGCATGTTTGATTTGGTTTGGGAAGAGAATCTAAATGAAGAATTTGATTGATTTTGGAACCATTTGAATTGGGAAACTCAACCTCATTCAGTCAGCGCTAATCTTTGGGAATAAGACCTTGGCCGTGATAACACTTGAAGGAGTAATATACAATATATCATGGAGATCATAGTTACCTTTTAGTTGGTGCTGTATGCCAATTACCAGTTGTGGTTGTGGAACCAACACTTTGGTCTTAGAATCATTCACTCTCTGTTGAGTGAAATGAAAAAGGACCAACACTTAATAGTGTCTTATCCATTTGGGTTGAAAAGTACCGCAATGTACATGAAAGTAGGATACTTCCACCTTAAAATCTCTCTCTGCCTGAGCCCTACAAACAAGAAGGAAAGTATTACACTACTCTCTCATAGGACCGCAAAATATTACTCAATTGAAACATTGAAGGAATCCACCATGCCTTTTATAGGAATACTACAATGCAAGTCAGACAAGTCCAGAGCATCATCCCTTATGCCCCTGTAATCAGAGAGATAACCATGATCCATACTTTCTAGAAAGAATTCCAATCCTAAATCTCTCAGCCAACAACATATTCCTTTAAGAAAGTTGTTTGTACATTTTTATAAAACTAATTGAATTGATCCATGACATAAAATATCAGGACAAGTAGACCAAAAACTCGACATAATCAAATCTACAGTGAAATTTCCAATTGATCAACTATAAGATTTAATTAAATTTTCTGTACTCTTTTCTTTTCAAAAGAAACTGGATCAAACTCTGATTATTATTTTAACATTTTCATCCGAATTTTCAGAAATTGGCGTGCAAACACCTATTCGATCTCATTCTAATCGGAATGGGGCTCTGGGTCAGTCTAATTGCAATGAATCCCAAATAGACCTAATCCTATCTAGACATAATGTATGAGCCTATTTGCCTCTGCTCTGTCAAATGTCCACCCAAGCCCAAATTCTAGTTAAAATTGACTTCAGTCATCATTGAATCCAATACTTAAGTTTTCTAAATCTTACTTGCGTAAGTTTATCTCCAAGGATCATGCTTTGTGGAAAAAAAAAAAAACTTAATTTGAATCCAAAGATAAGTTTTCATGACAATTATAAAGTTTCCAGAATTGGCTACCCTATAAAGTATAAAACATATTAAGAAAGTTAAAACAAAAATAGGCCAGGATATGAAGGTCATTCCCCCACACCTTTATATCCCCTTTCCACATGTCATTTTCACAATCAACCTCCCAAAATCCTAAGACAAATTTTATTCCTACCTTCGTATAATTGGAAAATTCAAAAGAAAAATAAAGCAAAAAAGAATGACATTTCCATTTGTTTTTAGGGTTGGACCCTTTTACCCTCAAAAATCATCCCAAATACATTATCAAGAATAAGAATATTAAGAACAAGAAAATTAAGAACTCAAGAAGAAGAACAAAAAAAAAAATCAAGCATCAAGGTTTGTTAGATTAGGAATAATGTAATCCCCTTTCTCCCTTCTCCACTTCCCTTTTATATCTCTCCCCTCTTTTTCAAAGCTTTTTTTTTTCTTGTAAAATGTAATATTAAGGCAATATATGAGGGATCTCTATCCCTCAATGAGGACACCCACGTAATCTAGGTCGAAAGTAATGTTCACCCATTTAAGAGTACCAACAATGTTGTTTTGCTTAAATTTTATTTCCTTTTTTTTCTTTTCATAAAGGGCTATGTTTCTAAGGTTACCACCTAAGGTGGAGAGGGAGGGGCGTCTAACACCTTCCCCAACCTCTAACCGAACCCCTTACCTAGATCTTTTGGTAGACTAGTTCCCTTATCCAATTTCAGAGTCACTACTATGCCAAAAAAATCATTTTTTCTAAAACAATTAACCAGGTAACTATTCATACCTTTATTTCTATAAAAAAAAAAAATTGGTGGCGACTCCAAAACCAACGTAGCATTGAGGTTCACTTGGTCAATTTCTCATGTCTACAAAGTTATAAAAAATATTTAATTAATATTTTAAATTACAAAAAATCCCTTTTGATCTATGTGTTTGCTCAAACAACCTTATAGTTTTTAATAAACAATGTGTATTAATTAAGTCATGTCTAAAATCATTTTTGCAGTAATGTTAGGATTTCGAGATTAAGTTTTGAAAATTTTTCTTGATTTTTGAATTACTAAGTTGGGCTTTGAGGTGTTTGGTTTGGATTTGGTATTTTCTACTTTTTGGTTTATGAAATAGCTTGGTGGTTGATGAAAATGATTCTATGTTGGGGTAAGTTAATAAGTTTGATCTTCAATTATGTATGGTTCAAGCTATGTAAAGGAAGACAACAGGATTAGAGTATTTATCCAGATTTTGATGTTTAAGGTAAGTAATTGGTTCTCTTAGTTAGGGTTTTGAAGTTTTCACAGCATTATTGGTTAGGTCGCCAAATTTGTTTTTGTTAGAATTCTAGGTCATTTAAATTATAGGGACGATTTTAATTGAAATAGGTAAACTTTCGAGCAAATCAACTGAATAATTTGGTGGCCTACAAAGAGTTGAATCATACACCCTCAATTTTAGTTTAGTTAATTTATTTATGATTTTTGGTTAAGTTTGTGTGAGGGTTTTGCAGTAAAAGTTTATGTAGCTTAGTTGCTTCGAAAATTTTCAATCATAATTGATCTATTATTTTGGTTTGATATTAATTTGCTATTTGAGGTTCATTGAGAAGAATTAGTGTTAAGTTGTTATTTTAGTTTCAATAAAAAAGACGGTGAGGAAAATCTATATTAGAGTTGATGTTTAATTGATTCTGAAAAGGGCTGTTGGGGTTGAGATCATGCTTTGAGAGCATCAATCCATTTAAGATTATGGTGTAGGGTGATTGAGAAATAAGCCTAAAGTTTTAGGAAAAGACTTGTGTTATGAGTATTAATGTAATTGGTGATGAGTATGTGGCCAAAAGAAAGTGATTTAAGTATAAGTATTGGCAGGTGATCATGAAACAAAACGATATTATTGTAAATTTGATTCCAGAGATATTGATGTTATTAAGCTAAAATGATGAAGTATGATATTAATTTGATTTTTGGGAATCGAATGTATTTCCCAATGATCTTAAGGATATTATTAACAAGGATCTTGTTGGGCATTCTTATGATATGTTGTAACTTTTCTAATAAGGGGTTTGCCTAACCCCCATTTAATTTTCAAAAATAAAAATAAAAATAAAAAATCCCGTAAGATCTTTTCCTTGCCAAATATATTTATCTAGAATTCGAGGTCAAATTTCTTCTAATAAGCCATCATATTTTGGGTTAGTGAACCCATTGGACTCATAATCCATAACCTAATTGAAGTCTATTAGAGTATTATTGGGCAATAGAAAATTATGTTTAGAGGCCCAAGCCTTATTTATTTTATTTCGAGTAAGCATGTATGTCTAGGTGGGTTATTTATTATTTTAATTACTTAATTGAAGCATATGAGGTAAATATGTAAATTTAAAAGACTGAGGTCAAAGAACATGTCCTTCGTTTGAAGACAAATGGGTGTCCCAAATATTTACCATTATGTCTAGACAAGTCTAAATCCATCTGCAAAGGAATGGTCTTGTAGAGAAGACCAAGGTCAAGGACATGGCATCAATATGACGAGCCTGAGGTCAGGGGGTACATGGTTGTCTCATATATTTACCAACACATTGAAAAGCTGATCTTGCATACAAGACCAAGGTCAAGTTGAAAACATAGAGATCTTCAAGAAGGTACCCTAATCAAAACATTGAAGGGTTAGTCTGGTAGAGAAGACCAAGTTTGGAGGGTTGGGTATCAACCCAAATTTGACAAACACCAACCTGTACCCGTTCCCAACTCAACCTCAACCTCAGACATAAAATGCTCAACTGAAACCCAACCCAAGTCGGGTTGGTCAGGTTAATTCATTCTTCATTAACACTATATAATTTAATAATGATAATAATTTATATAAAGATGAGTTCTATGTAAAAGAACTTAAAATTCACAATTATTTATCATAAAACGTGTTTCAAAATTTGTATATATAAAATTATAAGCAAATTTAAAAAAGGTGAAGAAAATCATGATTACCTTAAGTAACTATCTTTATTTACTATTAATCACAATTTTCTAGAATTACATAAACAAAAGCATTAATATTAAAGGAGTTTTTTATTTAATGAAAATAATCACATATATTAGTTTTGACATATAGATAAGAAAAAGTATACACACTAAATGAATGTGAAACAAACTAAATAAAAGAAATATTTTTAAATTATAGCTATATTAATTTCGGGTTCGGATAAATTGAGTTGCCCTATGCCCGAACCCAATCCAATTTGGGTTGGACATCTTTTTTTTTGTCCAAACTCGAGATCAAACCTAAGCTAATTATGCCCAGACCTAACCCAAAGCCAGGTTCAATCCAACGGGTCGGATTTGGCCCGCCCAAGTTGCAGCCCTTGTCAAGAAAATGCTACGAGCTTGAAAATAGTAGTTCTTCAAAAGAGACTGGAGTCAAGGGATCTGTCATCAATTTGAAGACACATGAATATCTCAAATATATTTATCAAAGCATGGAAAGCATGTCTAAATCACCCTTTAAGAAGAACTCTTGTGAGGAAGATCAATTTGTAAATTAGTGCTCAACTCAGGTGGGTTAGGCTAGGTTGGGCATCAACCCAAGCCCAACTCAAACTTGACAAATACCAACCCAGATATTCCCCCAACTTAACCTTGGACATGAAATGCTAACCGAGCCACCCCCAAGTTGGGTTGATTGGTGGATTTGGTTCATTACTTATTAACACTAGATAATTTTTCAATGAAAAAGCTTGTATAAAGATTAGTAGAATGTAAAACAATATAAATTTGCCAATTATTAATTTATCCACAAAATGTGTTTCTAACATGAAATTAGAAACAAATTTAAAGAAAAATTTGAAAATTATTAACTAAAATAACTAGTTCTATTTACTGTTAGTTTTTATTTTTAGTTAATCACAATTTCTAATGATACAAACATTTAAAATTTCAATACAATCATTGTATGACAATATAAAATTACATAAACAAAAGTATCAATAACAAAAAGATTTCTAAACTATAAGCATATTAATTTTGAGGTTCAATCAAATCAGACAAATCGGGGCTCATGACTGAGCCTAATCTTATTATTTTAATTTTTTTAATTAATTAATTAATTTATCTATTTTTATTTTTATTTTTTTTGTGTCGGGGTGGGGGTGGAGGGTATCTTACTAAGTAGTCCCTAAATTTGGGGTGGTAATTTAATAGTCCATTTATTAAACTTTTTTCTTCTTAACTGTCCTTCAACCAAATTTCTCTTTATAATATTTTTGGAATATCCCAATTACCCATCATCTTTTCCACGTACTTAGGTTTTTCAACTTCAAAAGCAATCATTTTCGATGATTTTTTTTTACTATGCATGATAAATGGAGAATGATGTATTCCTAATTTTAAATATTTAAATGTATTTTGTAATTTATTTCAATGATTTATAACCAAAAAAAAAAAGAAGAATGAATGATATTCTAATTATTTTGAAAAAAAAATTCATAACTTTTGATTCAATTGTTTGTTTTGCTATTTTAATATCCATTTTGAGTATTTCAAGAAAATATATTTAATATCAAAGTAAAAAAAAAAAACTGAAGAAAAAGAAAATGAAATAAATCTAGATCACATTTACATTGTCTAGTTCAACATTTTTATTGTCGAGTTCGACAATTTTTATTGTTGAGTTTGACAATTTTAGAAATCACCAATTTTTATATATCAGCCACAACAGCTCTAAAAATTGTCCCACTCAACGATTTTTTTAAATTTAAAATTGACAATAAAACTGAAGAAATGGATTAAAAATGATCAAATTCAAAATAAAAAATGTCGAACGTGACATTAAAATGTTGAACTTGATAATAAAAGGTCGTGAGCTCAACAATAAAAATGTTGAATTCGACATTGTAAACACGATCCAAATTTTTTCATTTTTTTCAATTTCAATGCAAAATAGATCTTCTTGAAATACTCAAAATGCATATATTGTAGTTGTGAAATGGACTGAGGAATCAAAAGTTACCATGAAATCTTTATAAAAAAAAATAGAATCTCAATTTCATTCTTCATCTTTTGGTATAAATGGCCGAAATAAATTGAAAATTTAATTTAATTATTCAAAATTAGGAGTACATCATTCTCTACTTGTCATTCAAGGCAAAAAAATATTGTCAGAAATGATTGCTATTGCAGTTGATAAACCTAAGTGTTTGAAGAAGATGAAAAAATGATAGTTAAGGTATTCCAAAGAAATTATGTTAAGCTACCACTAAGAAATATTTTTTTTATTTATTAAATAGACTATCAAACTACCGCCCAAAAGTTAGGGACTATTTAAAAAGATAAAAACCTCCCACTCTATTAAGTAATTTTCCTTTTTTTTTTGGCATTTGATACCAAATGTAAGATAACTATACATAGACCTAAGTGTCAGGTTTGGCACACCAAAGTTGAGTACGATTGAAGCAACTAGGCCATTGTGAAATTATGTTTCCGAAATGATCTAATGATGTCCTTTCAAGTTTTCATGAATAATGATTCATCCTTATTTTTGTTCAAATTGATGGTATAACCCCCATTGACCTTGGTCTTCGTTTATAGACTAATAAAAATGACCTCAATCTGATCCCCACCACTACCATCATTACCGTACGCATCATCATAATCATAATCATGACCATCTCACCCCCATTTTCGTCGTTGTCAACATCATCATTGTCATATCAAGATATTGAAGATGATTGGTTTTTGGATGGAAAGGCATAGATTTTATTATGTAGTTTTTAATTAGTTGATAAGAAAGACCTAGGTCAAGGGTATATCATTGATTTGAAAACATAAAAGCTTTCCCATTTTTCAATTACATCTTCTTCTCCGTTTGAAATCTTCTATTTTTTTTTTTTTAATCTTTGTTTTCAATCTTCTTCTAAAACCTCTTCTCCATCTAAAAATCTTCTTCTTTTTCATCTGAAATCGTCTTCATCATCTTCTTCAACTATTCCAATGAAAATGACGGAGATGTGAGAGAAATATATTATATTATATTATATAAAAAAAAGTATAATAATTACACCTGCAAAAAATGGCAATGGCAGGTTTAGCATCAGATCAGGATAAATGACATTTTGGATATGAAAATATACTTTTTATTGATATGACAGTTTTTTAGGGTAAAATCCCAATTCAGAGGAGATAAGATCTGAAGTCCTAACTTAGGAATCCGAATTACTAAAAACCCTTTTCTTTTTAAATGATCTCAAAGATTTGGGCAATATATTGATAATCCATTTAGTAAACTTTTATTTCTTAATGATCTCTCAATCTCATGTCACGTTATAATATTTTTGAAAATTTCCAAATTACTATTTTTTCATCTTCTTGACATACACTTATGTTTTTAATTGTGGTTGCAATTATTTTCTATGATTTTTTTATCATGAATAACAAATGGAAATGAAGAACGGAGTTGGGATTCCAAAATTTTTATAATGTCAAGCTCACTGCTTTTTATTTATTGTCGATTTCAACATTTTTATTGTTGACCTCATCACTTTTTATTCATTGTTGATCTCACCACTTTTTATTGTCGAGTTCAACATTTTTTTATTGTTGAATTTGATTTTATTTAAAAAAAAGTATTGAACTCAACAATAAAAAGTGGTGAACTCTACATTGTAAATGTGATTAAGATTTATTTGAATATGATATTGGATAAAAAATGTTGAAATATCTAAAATGCATATGTTATAGTTGTGAAATGGACAATCAGAACAAAAGTTACAATGAAATTTTCAAAAAATTTAGAATTTCAACTTTGTTCTTCATTTTATGTTATAAATCGTTGAAATAACTCAAAAATTATATTTAACTATTTAAGATTAGAAGTACATCATTTTAGACTCGTCATTTATGACAAAAAATCATTGGAATTGATCTCAATCCCCATTGAAAAACCCAAGTATGTTAAGATGATGAGAAAAGTGTAGTTTGAGTATTTCAAGAACATTATAACTCAAAAATCGTTGAAATAACTCAAAAATTACATTTAACTATTCAAGATTAGAAGTACATCATTCTAGACTCGTCATTTACGACGAAAAAATCATTGTAATTGATCTCAATCTCCATTGAAAAATCCAAGTATGTTAAAAAGACGCAAAAAGTGTAGTTTAAATATTTTGTTCGAACTGTAGATGATGATAAAATAAAGAACAAAGAAAAACCTTGGCAAGCAAGGGTCGAACTACAAAAACAATGTTAATCCAAAGTATTTTTACTTATAATCCAATTCAAGTTTATGTAACCAATTAAAAATAGTTTTCGAGAGAGATTTATCTAAAATAAACTACTAAAATAAATACTTAAAAATACGATAAAGAAGTGTAAATCAATTGGATCCACCTTCACAAGTTTTATCAGTGAATTCTGGTTCTCTATTTATCTCGATCCACTAAACAAATCTAATATTTGTGGATCGAAAAATCAAACAGTTATAATATAAACAAGATGAAAAGTATGCAATACATTAAGTCGAGATTATTAGATAAACATTAATTATTTTCTGTAAAGCATAGTTCTTCTTGAACTAATCAAAAAAAGAACCATCAAAACTTTGATAAACATTCAATGTTTAACCTAATAATAAATACATAACACTATCACAATAAAACTATGAAGTTATTACGATAATAGTAAAACACTGACAAATCTTACTCCTACTTCCTCAATCGATCTAACAGAGAAGTTAGTCAATAATCATCACAAGAACAACAAAGTAAAAATAAAATAAAGATAATATATAAGAGAGAAGAGAGTGAAAGAAAGAAAATATCTTTATTGTTTTTTTACTTGAAACCGGCAGTCTCCTTACAAACTTCTGTAAAACTAATAAAAAAATATCTAAAAATCTAAAACTAAAATAATAGAAAAACAAGAAGTTAATCTTCAAGGAGATGAGAGATGATATGCCCTTTAGTCTGGTATCTTATTTATAGAGATCAAATTAGGGTTTATAGGGTAATTAATGTTTCAGAAACATTTCATGTTTACAAAAATATTAAGATCTAGTTTATTACGAATGGTATTCAGCCACCAAGCTCTAATATGATTTTCGAGGCTTGACTTTCTACGTTGACTGCATCGTCGCTATTTTTCATGGCGTCGTAGTATAATTTTGCCTAATTAACTTGAATTTTGTCCCATAGTCTTGTTTTAGATCTTGGATCATAGTGGTAATTTCGAATTTTTCTAAATCGCCTTGAAACTTTGTGAATATTTCCTGTTACACGTAAATAACAATAATTAATTTTGAAATACATAATTAAATTTAAAAATAAGAATTATTATGGACTAACAATGAATTATATGTAATTAGAAGGTTTAGTGTATAATTTACTGATAAAGTCTATGTAATTAGGGCTTTAGAAACCACTTTCTAGACCCTAATTATATTTCAAAAACATTATAACGTGAAATGAAGTTGATGGATCATTAAGAAAAAGAAAAGTTGACTAAATGGATTATCAAACAACCACCCAAAACTTAGGGATTATTTATAAAGAAATCTCTTAGCCAAGGTCTTTTAGATAATTTTCCCAAAAAACTTTAAATCGACCTTATTAAAATGCATGATGCAAGTATATTAGTTTTGTATCGTAGCGTAATTTATTTGTAACACAACGCATTATTCAATGATATTAAACTTTATAGAGGCGTCATGTGTATATCACCGTGTCATGCTGAGTCATCACACATCTTTTCATATTGAAATAACTTCTTTTGCAAGTGTAGTTATTACATGTTTTCATACTATAATATATTTCTCTCATCCCACTGTCATTTTCGCAAAAATTTTCATCAGAATAGTTGAAGAAGAAGATTTCAAACAGAGAATAAGTTTTAAAATAAGATTGAAAACATAGATACGGAGAAGATTTCAAATGGAAAAGGTGAAATTGAAAAATGGAAAAACGCTTTTGTAACATAGTGTATTACCTTTGTATCCTAACATAATTTATTTGTAACGCAACGTATTATCTAATGATATCATATTTTATATAGTGCGTCATATGTATATAGTCGTGCCATACTGATGCGTCATGTGTATTATAATCTTATTTACTTTTTTTTATAAAGAAGAATAGACATGAATGTAAAGTATGGAGGTTGAAGTTAATATCAGAAGCTTCGTTACATAAAAATTGATTTTCTTTACTTAATAATGATGGTTAGTTGTTGTTAATCGTGTAAAAATAAGGGGGCGACCAATATACGAATAGCTCAAAGGTTTAAAAATGTAAAAGAAAATAAAATACTTAAAATCAAATTTTCATAAAAAAGGAAGATATGTGTAAAAATGACGAAGTAGGCTTTAATGAGAAGTTATGTGTACTAGATTTCAGGTCTAGGTAAGAACTCCTTAGACAAACCTAACAAGGTTGAAGGGTATTTCGATCTTTTGGTAAGATGTAAGGGTAAACTCCCTATTCAAAATAAATAAGGTTTAAACTCCTAACTTGAAAGTCAGGAGTCTAGATTACTTAAAACTAGGGGTGCAACTTAATTCAATTCAAACCGAGAACCGAACCAAATCGTGAGATTTGGATTGGTTTGGTTCGGTTTAAATTGATTTCGGTTCGGTTTCAGGTTTAAAAAATAAAGAACCAATGAATTCGGTTCGATTCTCGGTTTAGGTAATATAAAAAAATCGAACCAAACCGAAAACCAAATTAATAGTTTTTAAAATAAAATATTAAATTTATTTTTAATCTTTAATTTTTTTATAAAACTTAACCCGTTTCTCTCTTTCTCTCTCGCTCGCTCGTCTCTCTCGTTTCGCTCTGCGACCCGCTACTAATGCCACCGTCTCTCTCTCTCTCTCTCGCTCTCGCTCGTTTGTCTCTCTCGTCTCGTCTTTGCGATCCGCTACCAGTGCCACCGGCTGCTAGTGCCACCATCTCTTTTTCTCTCTCTCTCTCGTCTTTGTGATTTGCTGCCAGCGACTCGACTCTACAACCTACTGCTAGATCCTATCACTGGCTCGTCTCTATGACCTCTCTCTGCAGCTGCGACTTGCGACAGCGTCCGAGGCTGCGACCGACGACATGTTTCCCTCTATCTCTATCTCTCTCTTGGCTGTGATTTATGACCAACCCATGGAATCGAATCGAACCAAACTGAATTAAGATCGATTTGGGTTGGTTTGGTTCTAAAACAATTCGGTTCGGTTTTGGTTCTTATACAATGGAATCAATCTTGATCGGTTCGATTCTGGTTTTGCTCTAACCCGAACAAAGTTGCAACCCTTAAAAAGAAAAACCCTTCACCCTGGTCCTTTAAGTAATTTCCAAAAAAAAAAAAAAAAAAAAAATCATAAAAGTTGTAATCCTATCGGAATTTGGAAATAAAAGGTCCTCAAGAGGAGACCAAGGTCAAGAGATATGCGATCATTATTGTTTTGAAAGTTACTAAGCCCTTTTAAAGGGATTGATACGTAGATACACTCATACGAACAAAATCGATTCTCTGGTGTCTGGTTTGATTGTGGGTGCGAAGGGAGGGAGAACAGCAAGAAGAAGAATAAGGGGGTGAACCACTTACCTCTGCAAATCCAGATCTCTCTCTCTCTCTCTATGGTTTACAGATAAAACCCTAAATCCTTAAGTGGCCTAATTTCTCTCTCTCTCTCTCTATCTCTGAATGTCAGAAAAAAACGAGTCTTGGATTAAGATCGTACAGTAAGGGTTGGTTTTTTGGATTGCTTTTGGGGGGGTTTCATTCTAGTATCTGTTGATACGGAACGAATTCAAAGATGGACGGTTCCGATCGTACATTTAGGGTTAATTTCAGCGCCGAAGGAGCGGCGAGTTTACGGGATAGAGTGAATGATAAACTGAAGGAGTTCATGGGAGATTATACTGACGAAACTCTTGTGGTATGGTTCTCTCTATTATTATTATTATTATTGTAGTTGTGAACTGTTGTTTTGATTCATTCGTTTGCTTGTTTCTCACATTTGGAAATTTCTGGTTTTTCAATGGGTGATTGGTGTGGGGTACGAAAGATTTAATTTTTCTGGAATTAGAAGTGTTTAAATCGATTTTTCTCAGTATATTTATAATAATAATAATAATAATAATTTTTTTTTTGATTATCGAGTGGGCTTGGGTTTAAATTTAATATATGAAAAACCTTAAACTGGATCTAGTGATATGCTTAATTGGAGAGGTTACTGATCTTCATCTCTTCTCAATACAAGATGATCGAATACATAAGGGTGGTTCTCAATGTATAGTTTTGAAGTTCTTCAAGCTGTGAAGCAGTGATGGATATGTGAGATTGAGTCCACCCACCGGGGTGCGATTACACCCGGTACATTAGTTTGTGGTGGGTACCAATTGCACCAAGTTGAAATTCATCTGTGAAATTATAGATTTAGTGTCATAAAATTGGTACTTTTTTTAGGGTAAAAGCTCAAGAAACTTGGTAAGAGATGATGAGATTTTGGAAAGTTGGAGGGTATATTTTCAGAAGAAAAAAAAACATAATTGTGTTATTTGTTTGAACCAAGCCCCATCTTCACCTCATCCATCATCTTATCAACAATCTTTAGTTCCTCGTTTAGGACCGAAGTGGGAATCTCGTACATGGATGAGGGGTTTTAATCCACAACCATATGCACCAACCGGAGCGTAGCGTGATCA
Organism: Akebia trifoliata; assembly: GCF_017979445.1. Classification (NCBI taxonomy): domain Eukaryota; kingdom Viridiplantae; phylum Streptophyta; class Magnoliopsida; order Ranunculales; family Lardizabalaceae; genus Akebia; species Akebia trifoliata. Next base: position 32,954,337 of record NC_141376.1, read on the forward strand.
CAAAAGATGGGCTGTTGGCTATAGTAAGCAATATCTAAGAAAATACTCAAATGTGTAAACGTACCTGATTCCTATGCTTCTCTTCATGGGGTGCTTGAATTATTTTTTCTTGTGTATTCTCCACCATGCCCATGTCCATTCTCAACTACAAACCTATGCATGGGTCCCTTAATTGGTGAGATGCCTTGTGTGCTCCACCTAAGAAGCTTGGAGTTTTGAGAATATTTTTTTCCTCTTAACTTCTTTGAATTGTTAAGAATCCAGTTGCCTTTCCTTCTCTTCTACTTGAACAAGACGAGATCTTGTAAGCTGTTTCTGCCCTCTCAAATCCTCATGCCTATAAAACCCAAATACCCACTTTCATTAGCCCCTGCCGTAACCCTTTCATACTTCATCCACTGCAATCCATTTAACAACTCATTGTACCTGAATAATCTGTGTCTAGTCCCTCATTTTTTCCTATTCAAATTCCCTTAAATTTCAATTAAAACCTAGTCTGTCATCTTAAAATTCATCTGTCCATCTCTGTCCCTTTTACGAAATCCAGCGCCATAGAACATTCATTACAATCCCATAGGTTCCATTGCAAGATGTCAATCAACGGAGCTATAGGTCCCAGCTCTTATCTCTCCTTTTGTTGGAATCTAGTATCAAAATTTTCTAAGGCATTAGAGGCTTGCATAATGGTCCTTATATTTATAAAATTGTTCCCTTTGTAACATTTAATTTACTTAAAGGTTTTTAACCATACAGATTACATTTTGTTTTCTTTTGGCCCTTATCTCTACAAGTCCTAATTGTTTTACAATCCCAACATTTTTTGGTTCTTCTACTTCTTCCATTATGTTTTTCTTTCCTCCCTATTTCTATTTGTCTCTCTTTCCTGAACCTACTCATTCACTTCTTCTTCTAGCCTTGAAGCAATGCCTAGTTTTTTTCAGTCAGAGTGGTTGTCATGCTACTAGTATTACTTTTGTTTGAAAGATCAAAACTTGGAAAGTCTTCCTACCATGGATCAGCTCATCCAAAGAGGTATGGTGCTGCCTACAAAGTGGATGGGGAATCTGCAAGCCATATTCTTCTTCATTGTAGCTTCGCCAAACAAATATGGAATAATCACTTCATTTCCTTGTTTGCGATATACGAGTGTTTCCCTTGCTTGATTAAATCCTTGTTCGAAATTTGGCTGCATTGGGGCTTGTCTTTTAGCAAGGTTAAGAGGATTTTGTGGGGTATCATGTCGTTTGCTATTTGTTGGGCTTTCTGGAAGGGAACAAAATAGAAGGATCTTTGATGGAAAAGAAACTGATGTTAGTGGTATTGTAATTTTTGTTCTAGCTCTTTTGTTCTACAAGGGTAATGATGCATGGCGGTGAGGGGGGCGAAAAGAAAATAAGGGTGTTTTAGTGAATTTAGTTTAGGATTTTGGGTAAGGATTTGAGCGATAATAGGAAAAGGGTTTCCAAAATCTCAATTGGATGTAAAACACAAAGTTTTCTAAGATTTTGAAATTATGATTAGGGGAAGGTTTAGGGATTAGGGTAAGGTTTATGGTATTTAGTTGGAGGGCAGTTTAGGGATTTAGGTTTCAAGAATCAAGAATCAAGAAAGCGGTTTCAAGAATCAAGAACAAGGAACTAAAATAAAATCAAGAAAAATAAAAGAAAAAATAAATATTAGAAAAAAAAAAAACGAAAGAGATAGAAAGATAGAACCTTGGAATCACACCAGGAATAGTGAAGAACTCACTTCACTCCATGAAAGAAACCCATTCTTTATTCATCAAAATCTTCATTTATAAAAAAAAAAAATCCTAATACAAATTATATAAAGAAAATAAATTAAGAATCCTAGTCAAACTAAAATACCAAATAAATAACCTTATATTCGTAACTTTTTTTCTCTTAATTTTCAAACCCTAATAAACTTAAATATAAGACAAAATAAAGTTATTAAATTGCCTTTAAATATTATACCAAGACAATGGACAAATAAACCATGAAAATAAGCCCAAAAAACATAAATTAAAGCCCTAAAATAGAAAGCTAAATAAATAATTAATCTAAAATAATCTCAAACAATGAATCTAGACCCAAATAAGTGAAAATGTAAATAATTACAAATTTTCCATCAGAACCTTGAATGTTGACTTGATTTGCGTTCCGCATTGGGTAAGCTCTTTAAGGTGTTTAGAGGAGTGCTTTTTGAAGATTACCTTGTAAGATGGGATAGGATTTGTAATCTGGAGGAGAAGTAAACTTTGTTGGGTGGGTGTTTTCTATCAATTTTCTTTTATTCTTGTTTCTGTGATGGGCTGGATATGTCATCCTCCCTTTTGTACATTCTCCTTTTCTTCTAATAAATTTTGTTTGACTATCAAAAAAAAGGGAAAGAAAAGATCAAAACTTGGAAAGTTAGAAGTATGAAGCTATGGGCTTTTTGTTTTTTTTTTTTGGTTTTAAATCTGATTGATTTTGAAAGTTTTATTTGGATATTAAATATTGGAAGTGCTAGTTATTGAGGCGTGACTAAAGGGGGGTAAGGTGACCTTGATTAAAGGCGTTCTTTCAAGTATCCATGTACATTCTTTCGTTGTTTCGAATGCCCAGGTCAGTGGAAATGAGATTAGACAAGATCATTAGAGACTTCCTATGGCATGATAAAGAGGGGAATCGGAAACATCATTTGGTGAGTTGGAAGTGCATGACTAAGTTGAAAATCAAGGGGGGTCTTGGGATTAAGAAATTTGGTTTGATTAACTAGGCTCTTTTGGGTAAGTGGATTTGGCGTTTTGGTGTCAAGGGAGATAGCTTGTGGAGGTGAGTTATTGAGGCGCAGTATGAGTCGATTTTGTTTGGTTGGGAGAGTGGGATGTCGAGGGAAGCCAATGGATGCGGGGTGTGGAAAGATATCATGAAGGTGCTGCCGTTGTTCAAGGTTAGGACCAAGGTTGTTAAAAGTTTGAGTGGGGCCTAAGCGGTGGACCCCCTCGGGGCCTAGGCGTGGCTTAAGCGGCAAAAAAATTTAATGTTACAGTTTTTATATGTAGTAAAGGCTATGCAACTAAGAGCAAAAAATAATGTAAATGTCATTACCAAGAAAATACTAAGTTACCAACTACTAAGCAAACTTGTATGTCAACACAACTAAGATGTAAGAAAAATGAAAATAATGTAACCGCAAATATTGAAGTAATTTGATGCTCCTCATCTTTATTGTTATAATAAGATAAGGCTGAATAGGTGTTTGTTGATGCCAAAATTTGGAAGACAAAAAATGCCCCCAAGTTTACATCTAAGTTGTTATTATCAAGGCCATCTTTGTCAAAATGAGTAAAATTACGATCCCACAACCCTATAACCACATTTGTTAGTTTTAATTTTTTAAAATAATAGAAATATGATTTTATTATGTTACCCTTAAAGTAGCCTTAGTTAATACTTTAAATTACAACAAAGACCTTTACAAATATATTAAATGATAAAAGATGGAAATATAAAATTATCTATTTAAAATTAAAAAAAATGGTTTTTTGAAGAAATTTTAATCATTCATAAATCCTAAAGTTTGCAATTTATTTACTTTTGCACATGCCACTTGTTTTTTTAATGTGTGACACCTCACAAATTAGCTAAACATTGGAGGCACCATTTATATTTAAAATTGCGTAAATACCCTTTAAAACACAATTTATACAAAATTATTTCCTAAAATTATCAATTTAACCCCAGTTTTTTGAAACCCCACTTTAAGCGGGTAAGGCCTAGGTGCTTGTATGCTCTAGACAGGGCATAGGCGCAACTTTTGACAATAGAGGTTAGGACCCATTTCAAGGTGGGGAAGGGTAATAGAGTGAGATTCTGGGAGGATGTTTGATGTGAGCATTGGCCACTCATGGAGGAGTTTCCCACTTTGTATTCCTTATCTTTGACGAAAGGCCTCCCAGTCTCAAGTTTAAGTGTTTGACGGATGGCGTTTGGAATTGGGACTTTGGTTTCTGTAGGGTGTTCAATGATTGGGAAGTAACTGAGATTGGGAGGTTTATCTCTTGCATGAATTCCATTAACCATGATCCGAATAGTGAGGATACCAGAGTGTGGTTAGAGAGCAAGGACGGGATTTTCTCCACCAGATCTTTTTACTGCTCTTTCTAGAGCAGGGATACTTCTATATTTCCGGGGGCTTCTATTTGGGGGCCTCGTGTGCCCTCCAAAGTAGCTTTCTTTTCTTGGACATCCGCATTGGGGAGGATCCAGACTATGGACTTGTTGATGCGAAGAGGGTTTTGTGTGGCCAACGTTTGTGTTTTGTGTATGAGGGATGAAGAATCGGCCGAGCACGTCCTTTTACACAGTAATGTAGCAGCGGAGGTTTGGTCCCACTTTTTTAGCCTCTTTGGTATCTCAACTTGCCTCCCTGGGTCGGTGCAAAATCTGTTCAAGTCATGGCTCACCTTAGGGAATTCTTTTTCAGAGATCAAGAGGCTGCTGTGGAGTATTACTCACTGCGCAATATGTTGGGGTCTTTGGCTGGAACGTAATTGGTGAATCTTCGAAGGAAAATCATCAAACTCTCTAGATCTCATTAACTCTATTTTGGGTCTTGTATTTCTGTGGTCTAAGGTCTTCAAAGAACTAAGAGGTGTAAGGTTTCAGGATTTCGTAGCTAATTGGATGGGTGTTTGTTGTATTTCGGGAGATTGATCATATGTACTTGGCTGCACTTGGTTGGTCGTCTCGACCAATCTCGCTTTCTTTCTTCTAATGAAATTTACTTACAAAATATATATATATATTAAATGTTGGAATGTGGAATAGTGGCCTATCAAAAAATTAAAAAAAATTGTGGAATTGTGAATTGTCCAAGTTTTTTTTTTTTTTTTTCTTGAGGATTTTCCCCGATTTTCTCCTTTATTGGATTTTTACTATTTTTTATTTGTATATTTAGAATTTTCATCTATTTAAAATGCATGCATGTGAGGCTTACGCCTTACTATTGCCTTATGAAAGACCTCACCGATTTTAGTGTTTTAAAACACTGGTTTCAATGTTCAGACCGTTTTGTCTGCTCTATTTGGATGTTGCTTCACCCTACAAACTCTCTTACTATTAGTTCTATTTGCCCTTGACTTCAGATTCTTGTTATTAATTTTTATGCATGAATGTGGCATGCATACCAGTTACTGTTTCTTGCAGTGTCCCCATGGTGAACATTGATGTAATTATGTATCTTAGGCTCATAATTTTACTGTATTAGCAAAGGATGGTAAAGATGTGGCCTTAACATGTAGAGATCTGAAGATTGAGAGGCTTATGAAAAAAATGGTTGAATATTTGTTTATAAATTTTTCAAAATTTCAAATTGCATCTGCAGGAATATGTCATTGTCTTACTCAGAAATGGCAGACAGAAAGAAGAGGCAAAGAATGAGCTCAATGTGTTCTTGGGGGATGACAGTGATTCTTTTGTATCTTGGTATGTCATCTCTTCTTTGGATTTTAATTTTATGGTCCAAATTGAGATCCTACAAAATTAATTACTAGCTATAAGTGTGGTTCTCACCTTTCATAGTGCTATCTTCATTCAGGTTGTGGGATCATCTCTCTTCAAATTTGCATTTGTATGTACAACAACTTGAATCTTATCCAGATGAAGAGACCGGGACAAAACCCATGTTGGTGGAACAAGCAGGAAGAAATGACTCACACCAGTTGGATTCTGAATCTGATAGAGAAAAGACTACCAATGAATCTAAAAGTCGGCGCAATAGAGAATGGAAAGGACTTGTGAGGGATGTGGCTGAACCACCTCCTCTTCGAAGCTCTGAGATTGACAATATTCATTCTGAGAGGAAAAGTCATCACAAACGTGGTCATTTGAAACGATCTCGCTCTCCACGACCAACCTCCCAGAACAAACAGGGTCGTCAAGATGTGCGACACCAAATGAAGGTTTGGCTTTAGACTTTATTTCTATTTGATTAAAAATGGACTGTTTATCTTTATTTGATTTAAATTTGGTTACTTATGCTCATCCTTCTCTACTGTCTCATAATGTACAATATATGCTGCTTTAGTTTTCCCTTCAGAACATGGGAGTCCTTATGTGCTTCAATGAACCCTGAATGTATTTGTTTTGGTATTCCTGTTCTTTATATGTAGCAGTTTTTGGATGATTTGTTGGGAGGAGTTCAAGAGGAATTGGACAAAAAGAAGTTAATAGCATATACAAAAAGTCCCTGTAGATCATATACCGCCTTCACTTATCAAAAAGTAAAATAAATAACAATGTAGTCTTATTTAGGAAATAAACAAAATGCCCATCATATTTCAAAACTGAAAGAGAATTTTGTTTTCCCTCCTTTTCGAACATTTTCTATAAAAGGTCACTGTAAAGATAGGAATTCCTCTTTATTCTCTTGTACCTTGTTAGTGTTTTCTGTCATTTTTTGCTGGTAAGTCTTCTTGATCTCCTTATACATCTTTTATATCTTCTGCGTTTTTATTAGTGGAACTTCTATAACAATAAATAAATAAGGAAAATGCTACCAGATCTCATCCTTTTGTTTTAATTAAACAACTAAGCTACCTTACATTTGAGTAGAACCAGTACACTGCTGGTGAATATCTTGTGTCCTTATACGAAATTAAAAGCATTAGTTGTTTTTTTTATTCGTTCATTTCTGGGAGATACGCATCTCATCGTCCAAAAATTAGAATAGCTTAATAGTTTTTATATCCACTAGCATAGAAATAGTATAATGAAGTGCCTTACAATATTTCATTATAGTGGCTCAGATGTAGTTGCATCCATACCATCTAATTAATCTCCCCCCTCCCCCTCGACCTAATGATCCCAGTCATCCGAGAAATGGAATTTTCTGTACAATCCATAATGATTATGGTTTTTATTCAATGGTTTAAGAACTTAAGATATCCAATTAGAGGTGTTTTTGGGTTTATGATGTATCCTTAATTGGATGGTCTGGACATGCCCGTAGATGTGCCGCATGGGCCGTATATGAGGATCAAGCTTTTTGTCCTGTGTAATGTGCAAGTATATGATATTTTTTCATATCCTGAGATAAACTAGAAAAAATACTAATGAATCTTAAAAAACTAAGTTAGTATCTTGTACAACAGGTGCTGTTCAGATTTTCTTGCAAACTGTAATTGCCTTATATCTGAAGGGTTTTGTTAACATGTGCCCTAAGGGCACACTTGCATCTGATGCACTTGGGAAATTGAATTTTGTACCGAAAATACCCTCAATTTTTTTTTACCAAAATACCCCAAGAAGCTTATTCCCAAGGTGTATTTATTGCACCACACGTTAACAAGACCCATATCTAAATGCCTAGGATTCTGACATTCCTCTTGCTGCTTAAAGTAATCGTGCATCTCCACTGTTCTGTACATTTTTCTGATTCATTTATGAACGTCTGGCAGAGAGAAGTAACCTCCCATCGAGCCATCGATGTTCCATGTCGTCTGCTTCAATCTGCTGTGAGAGAAGCAGTAGGGACTGTGAGGTCACCGAGTTTGAGAATGGAGCCCACATTAAAGCGTCTTCGTTCTGTGGTTTCTACATCTACTGGGGATTCATCATTGGGCGATCAACCTCAGCGGATACGATCGGTTGCAAGATTGCCAAGTGCTGTGGCAACTGCATTCAAAGCTGCAGCTGAAGCTGCTGAGGATGTAACCAAGGCTAGATTTTCTGGAAATGTGTTTGATCGATTAGGTCATGGTCTGGATCTATCAGGGATGACTGACCAATCATCAGAGTTTAAAAAACCAATCCATATGGGAGATGAAGTGTATGAAGATTTTGAAAGAAATGAATACAGTGGAGAAGTTGGTGGGAATACGGCGATATTGGACAAGGACGACACTGGCATCATGGCATATGATTATGCTTCTGATAATGAAGGGTATGATGATTTTAACGTCTTAGAGGACAGAGGGGTTATGATGGATGCTTCTCAGACAGGAACATCTTCTGTAAACAAAGATGAGGATTCACTGATGGTGCGATACAGTGTGGCTAAGAACACAAACGAAGTTGTGAGGAGAACAAGGGTAAAAGATCAGAATCATCCACCTTCTGATGTAGCAAACACTTCCCGGAAGATTGTGAATATTTCTGTGAATGTAAATACATGGAAACCACCACATTACCAGGCACCACCACGGGAGGTAAGGGAAGTGGAGAATCTGGAAGCTGTTCAGGTGAGCGAGGCAGTTGCAAGCAAACCTGGTGCCCGGCTCATTAAGGACAACAGCAACACCGTACTGGCTGTTGATGAAAATGTGAGTGCCTTGTTGTCCTTACAGTGGTTGATTAAATGTATGTAATTCTTGTTCCCCCACTTCATAATGGAAACCTGATTAAAATGTTATTAAATTCATGGTTCAAAGTTTTGTTCCATTTTGGAATGTTTGGTGGAACATTCTGGTTTCAGCCAAGTCCGGAAAAAAACATTAACCTTTAAGCATTGAATATTTTGGAAATGCTTTGTATTGTCTCGGGATGTTTTGGAATGTCTCCGACTGTTTAGGTTGAGACCTCAGTTTGTCTCCTGCTGAAACATTCCCTTGACATGAGATTTTAAACCTTGATTTCCCTTTTTCGGTGATCTTCAATCCATGATTTTATTCTGTCTTGGTTCTTATTTGTACTGAATGTCTGAAGGGCCTTTTTTTGTCCATTTTAACAGGAAAAACCCGATGTGGATACGCAGAAGGATTCTCAAAAGTCCCTGCCGTTTACTCCTGGTAAATGCATATGTTGTCCACTTTGTTGATTGGAAATTGGTTTACATAGGAAAATCCCTTCTTGTTATTGTTGATTTCTTAGTGGTGTAGTCGTCTTCTTCATTTGGATTTTTATTCTCTTCATTTTTGTATCTATATTAATTGGTTGGAGTGTTCTTTCTTCTTATAAATCGCAGGCTCATATTCTGGGGGTCGTCCTTCAGAAGATGCTGATTCTCGGACCATCTTTGTTAGCAATGTAAGTAGATGGATCTGTTCCTTACAACTGGAAAGGAAGGCTATATATCATCTTCAATTCCTGACACGTTTTGGTATTGTTATTGATTTTTACAGGTTCATTTTGCTGCCACCAAGGACACACTTTCTCGGCATTTCAATAAGTTCGGGGAAGTGCTGAAAGTTGTTATAATGACTGATGCAGCAACTGGGCAGCCAATAGGGTGAGTTGTTTCAGACATTTTTGGGTATCTTTCCCTCCTTTCTGAATCTACCTTCTCTTTAAAATTAATCAAAAAAATCCTCTCTTCTTATGCAGGTCAGCATATGTAGAGTTCATGCGCAAGGAGGCAGCAGAACTTGCGCTATCTCTGAATGGCACCTCCTTCTTGTCTCGCATTCTCAAGGTATAAATTAACAAGATGTATGTTGTATGAATCTTGTAGAAACACAAGTAGATTCACTAAAACTTGTGTGTTCTTTCATGAATGTTTGTGAATGTGTTTCCTTTTCAGTGTGAAATCTTCCCTGGTGTTGGTCATGTTAAAAGTAATTAATGCCCACCTTTTGAATTGACCATTTTCAAAATTACTTGATTTATTATGACCAACTCCGTGTAGATAAGAGTGAAAGGCGCACTAAGGCCCAAAGGCCTCTTGGTGCCTGAGGTGCAAAGGCAAGGCATACACCTGAGTGAAGGCATAATAAAATTTAAAATTAAAAAAAATAGTGAAAGATGGGTTCTAGACATTTTTCATTTATAGCATGTATGAATATGAGTTTTATGAACAATTTATAGTATTTAGCACTACAAAAAGTAGAGCGATCAGCAGTACCAGAAAAATTAGAAAGGAAGAAGTATAAACAGGTTAGCAATAAGGTGTTGTTGCTGCTACAACATGACAACAATTAGGGCGGTCAATGGGTGGGTCGGCGCTGGGCTTGGTTGAGCCCTAACCCGGCCCTAAAGAAGCTCACTCAACCATAGACTAGCCCTGTACCCCTTGGGGTATGTCAACTAAGCTGTAACCCAGGCATAATGGGATTGGGCTGGAAAAAAATGACCATGTAAAATTAAAAATATCTAGTGATAAAAGATTGTACATTCCTTGTATATCTTTTTGTATGTAATAGATTATATAATCAAATTTAAAATTGGTGTTTAAATTTCTTATTTAAACAAAATCTATCTGTTTTATTTTGTTCGACCTATAGTATGTAGACATTTTTGTATTTCAGAAGCAAATTGTATGGTAGAAGTTGTTTAATTATTCCACGCTAGATGCTTACCAAAATATTAAAGCATAATTGTTGTTTCTAGTTACACATAAACAACACTTTCTTCAATTATGTTTGATTCGATTTTTTATTCCTTCCCATGTTCGCCATCTTTGTTTTGAAGCCTTGTTCATTTTGGTTCTTGCGTATGGCTTTTGTGCAGGTCACTAAGAAAAGCTTAGGCTATCAGGAAGCCTCTTCTAATAATATGAGTAGGCCTCCTCCTCGTGTAGCCACCAGGGGCTCTCCATTTGCTGCTGCTAGGTTTTCCAGAGTTCCTTTCCCAAGAGGCATGCCGGGTGCATTTAGGGCTCGCCTTCCAATAAAACCTGGTGCTCGGAGTTTGCAGTGGAAGCGAGATGCTCCAGTCACTCCAGCCATTGAGAGCACTGTGAGCATTCAAAATGGTGCCCCACTCTCCAACAACAACAATAGTGTTCCGTCTCCTACTACTGCACGGAGTCTTACTTATGTTCGAAAATAGCCCAAGCTGGATGGAATTTCGACTCTTGCTTTTAACTGAGCAGAATCATATTTTGGTTTTCTTATGATATATGATATAAGGTTGGTCCCAACTCCAACTTTGTGTACAGAAGTGGGCTGTTGACAGGAAAATCAACTCTTTAAAAAAAAAAAAAAAAAAAAAATGAAATTGAGAAGGGAATATGGAGGAATAGATTTTGGATTTTTCCCCCCTTTTTCTTTCGGTTCAATTGCAATGTGAGTATTTATTTTCTTCCAGGCTTATTAGTAATGATAAACTATGTCGGGAAAAAAATGTGGATGGGAAGGATGTAAAGAACACTTGGGCATTGAAGAGCAACTTAGATGCATAAATGGAACATGTGATGCTTATAATCCTCTATGCTTGTGTGGAGACTTTGCTAGCTAATTAATAATGGCTTGGGTGGAGATTGAACGTCCAGGTATCATCTCACTGGCGTTATGATACCTTAGAATTCCTCTTTGCAGTCTTTGATCGCATTTACAACTCTTTAACAACAATCTAAGGAGGAGCATTTAATTCTACCTTGCATTCAAACACATTATGCCCACCTTGGTGGAGCAGACATCTTCTTCTAATGTCTTCATGGAAGAGGACGGATTGACTCCTTGTTGCGCTGTCTTCAGCCACACAACAACCTGCCTCAAGACTCTGTTTAAGATAGTGGATTGGAGCAAAGTTATTCATGCAGAGAAGAGCGTAGAGCGTTTGGAAGAATTCTGGATTGATTTTTATGCAGGACTCTTAATTTCTAACACTAGTCAAGAATTACAGTGTCTTCCTACCTAATGCACTCCCTAGCGATCATCTTGTTAACATCACTAGGGACGATGCACCAGGAACAAGGTATATGCGGTTATACTTTTTTTTTCATTCTGGTTGGGGTTCTGCCCATAGTTAGCAATCCAGTTTAACGGAAAAAAAAAAAAAATTAACGTTATGAGATTAATTTAAATATGATTCAGGATATATATTAGTAGCACTTTGTTTAAAAATTTGGTCATACAACAATGGTTGGAGTATAAATCGACTTGGACATTCTCAAAAATTTTCAGAAATTTGTGTCTATACATATTAAAATTTTCACATTAGTCATATCCAAATATTTAGAGAAACCCCTAGACCTTTTAAGATTTACTATTTTTATATCTCAAGAGAAGAAATATTAAATGAGTGAAAAAACTAACTTGTTGATCAATAATTTTTGAGATTCGAAAATAAACAATTGCCAGTGATTGCCTAATGGTGAAACCTTTAAATGTAAAAAGAGAATAATGAAAGTTTTTTAATTCGGAAAAAGAATAAATTGTGAATAATTCAAAGAAGATAAAAAATTCTCAAATTTTTACAAGGAGTTGAATTTTTTTTTTGAAAGGTACAAGGAGTTGAATTAGATGGAAGTTTTAATTGCTTAAGGTATAACTCGCAAATTACTCAGAGAATTACTAACTATGGATCTGCCTAACCCCTAGATTACCTTTTCAAGAAGGAAGAAAAACAACCATGAGTGAGTGGAACCTGATCCCATACTTATTTTAGGTAATATCAACCAAGAATGATTGGATGAACTTTTAAGCCCAACAACACTAGATGCTATAATTAACCCCAATTGTAACATAAGACCAGCTCAAAACACTTTCCTTCCTCCACAAACTAAAGTTTTCGTAACATATCAAAAATTAAATTAATCTTTTAAATATAAAAATCAAAATCCTAACTTTTGTATTACAAAAATAGCCTTAAATCCTGCTTATAAATTCCTCCCACCGCCCACATTCCACCTTAGGCATGCATGTAGAAAAGGAGAAAAAGAAAAATAATCTCCAAAGCGGATTTATTTTGGAGATTATTCTCTTTTTCAAAGTTTTCACTAATATATATACACACACAACCATGGACATGAAAAAGATCTCCTTGGCAATCCTCATCATTGCCGCCACCACGATGAATGCAGCCTTGGCTGTGGATGACACAGTGGCATCTGCACCTGCTCCACACAGCGGCTCAACCACAACCATGGCTGTTATCGGTTCTACTATCGGGGTTTCGCTTATTTCCTTCTTCGCCTTTTAGTTGGAAGTAGGACCTCTAGAAGGAGAATGAGAATGAGAAGATAAATGATAGTAATTGGTGTTTGTCAATCAATGCTTCTGTTGTTGTTTGTCTATTTTACTTCTTTTTCCTCCTTTGTTTCAATAAAATTATGATATTTGTGTCATTTTGAAAATTTTAGTGGTGGAGGTGTAACTATATATATTTGATGAAATTTTAGATTGGGCTGATTTTTGGTGAAAGTGATTTCCTCACCATAGACATCACCCTTACAAAAAATCAGCTCAATCCGAAACTTTTAAACCACATAGAACAAACGTGTTGGCTCCCTAACGTTGGCTGCCAAACGCCACCCTATATATATAAATGTCACCTAATTTAAATAAAAGGTAATTTGGAGATTTAAACGTGCCCCTCCATGCTGAATGTTTGAGATATCTCTTGTGTTTTCAAACTAATGAAATGGCCCCAAGACTCAGGTCTTCTCTTATAGATTAATGAAAAATGACATAAATGCCCTCATTTATAACTTGTAATTAAAAATTTAAAAAAAAAAAAAACCTTAGATTTTTCTTTCCAAAACCAATCATCTTCAAGCTTGTTAACTGCATTGAAGGTGCTAACTTAGCTAAGTTGATAAGGCTTGTGGAGTGTGACAATGATACCATGATCTGGGTTCAAAATCAGACCCCATTGTCACCTCAAGTCAATTGACTACTAACTCCTTGCTTGCCTAGTAAAAAAAGAAAAAAAACGCAATATTAACTATTTTTAACATATTGAATCCATCTTCATTCCCCCAGTTTGCAACCTTAATTTCTCTAATCCCTTGTTGGAAACCCTTGATTTTTCTATCCAAAATTCCATCATCATTTACTTAAAAATCCTATCCTATTCTCGAGGATTGAAAACTAAAGTACATAGATCTTAAGATTGAAGAGGATAGCAAAGTGCTTTTTAAGGTTGAAAAAGATAAAATCATTTTACCTAAGAGGTTAGAGATGATTGATTTTGAGAAGAAAAATTAAGGATTTTTAGTTGCAGATTGAAGAGGAGGTCATTTTTATCATTTATTTTTGGAATAGGGTATCTCTGAGTCTAGAGGGCTGGCCATGATCCATTTGGCTTTGCCAAACCCATGTGACAACCTTATCCATTAGAACTAATCACTGAGTGTCACGCCCCATCCAACACCCTATCACATGATACTATTTAAGTTGCCACATTACTGTGAAGGGACATATAAAGATTCAAAGTCAGGAGCTGGGAAGCATGCCCAGTCTCTCTTTAGAATCTCAGCTAACCCTCGGTGAGTCATTCATATCATTTGATTAGTCAACAAGAGAAGATCAAGATCAAGATTAAGGGGGTATGTCATGTCAGTAGTTTGAAAACATGGGAATCTGAAATATTCACCAAAACATGAGAGGATCTAAATCATCGTAATCTTAAAATTTGTTGAGTCAAATCAATTGAATTCCAAATTGGCTCCAAAAAGAGTCAACTTTTTTCATTTTTTGTTATTCTCAAAGGAGAAGATTTTTCTTTTTACCAAACATATGTGAATTCAATCACGATTTGAAACTTATAAATCAATCAATTAACCCTTTTTTCTTTAAGAATCAGAAAGATATTTTTTGAGTTAGAATTTAAGAATTTGAAAATAGTGATTTTTTGGATAAGATCCTAAACAATACATATCAATTTAATAAATTTCTTATTGGATGAAAAATCAATTCGATCCTAATCTAATCTGTGGAAGGTATTTCTCGGAGCGACTGACACGTGGCAATCTTGGAGAATCATAACTAGCTCGTCGAGTCGAGTGGTGAATGCACCGAGCTACATTAAAATTGACCTTCTCAAGCACTCTAAGTACATAAGTCGGGTGTGCCTGTGAGACCTGACAGGTCAGGTGTGACAATTCCTGCACTAACATATCAGTTGTAACAACTCCTGCAATGATAGATCAGGTGTAACAACTCATGTGATTGACAGATCAAGGAGTAGGCACAACTACTCTGACAAATCACTAAGGGAATCCCAGGAAATCCACGAGCAAGGAATTCTATAAATACCAAGCAACAACTCACACGAGATGTTAGAACAAATCTTCTTAGAGAGCACTTTATTAGCTTGGCACTAAAGTCTAACTTGATCGTTGGAGTGATATTCTTGCAGGCTATCCACCGTGCTAGGAATTCTCAAGGGGGATCTCGAGATAGAGTGAAATTTTGTATCTACAATTTGGCACCATTCGTGGGAAACATTACAAGGACAAAAATGACTAGTATGGTAAGGACAAGAGGTGAAGGACGTGGATAGCCATCAAACCCCTTACCAGTAGACCCACCGCAAGATCCAATGCTTACAATGTATCATTTGTTAACGGAGATGATAGAAGAGATGCGTAGAGGGTTAGAGAAGCAGAACGACAAGATCACAACGATAAGGAGAGAAAACGAGGAGCTCAGACAGAGATTGGGGGAGGAAACTGAGACAGGAGGAGGTCTAGAGGGAGAGGGTAGCCAGGGGCACACGTTCCGCGTGGCAGAGCGAAGTGAGAATGATTGAACTGTGGATTCAGCAGCAGTACGAACACAATAGGGAAGTTCTGAAGCTTGGAATCCAATGACAAGGAGAGAAGTCGAAGAGATGTTGGGAATGAGGGATGAAGAACTCGCTCGAGGAAGGGACCCGAGACAGAGAGCTCGAAATGCCAATCGGGAGCTTAGGGGGACATCATTCTCACCAGCGATAATGAGCTCCAACCCCCCAAGAGTATTTCACCTGCCAAAATTCGAAATATACGACGGAATGAGGGATCCTATGGACCATATCCTCAACTACAGGAGTCAAATGGTCTTGTACCAAAACAATAACTCTTTACTCTACAAACTCTTCCCGTCAACTCTGAGGCATGAGGCTATGTCATGGTTCCAAGGACTGCCTGCTGGGTCGATAGCAAATTTTTCTGAACTAGAAGAAATATTTGTTGGACAGTTCGTCCACTTACGTAAGAAAAAGGTTGGAGTGAACGCGTTTTTCAACCTACGATAGGAGGTCGGTGAGAGTATATGTTCCTTTATGACTCGATTCCTAATGAGGAGTCTAGTTGTCGAGAGTATGGACGAGGCAACCACTTGCGTACCTATGTAACTACTATCATCCCTATAACTCGGTTGCATGAGTCACTAATCAAGTTTGACCCCTTACGACTCGAAGATCTCTATGCAAAAGTCGAAAAGTACATTTTGGTAAAGGAGTCGATGAAAAGCAAAGGGCGAGCAACACAAATAGTTGCTAACAGTATGGCAGATCTGGAGGCCCTGAAAGTCACCACCTAGCCAGGTGTTGGGGGTAGTAAGAAGAGACGATGGGAACCAAAGGAGTAGTCGAGGTGGAAGAGAGGACGGGTATACACATCGCTCAACGAGAAGCTGTCTGTGATATTGAGGTACATACGCGACGACTACGGCTTCTTGCAACCACCTCAGGATTATTAAGGAAAGCTAGGAAAACCATACTATGAATATCACAGAGCAGAAGATCACCCGACCAAAGATTGCTACAGGTTGCGGCATATCGTGCAAGATATGATCGAGGACGGAAAAATCAGGAGATATGTAGCCTCCACAGCCAGAGAAAGACGGGGGAACAGGGGGAAGAGATTCAGAAACCACGACTGCGACTACCCAGGGGAGAGAGACAACACGAACTTGAGGGGCAAAGGGTAGTACACACTATCTCGGGGGTGTATGAGTCGGAAAGATAGTCGAAGCATCTGGCCAGAGCAAAGGTAATGAAGATACGTCACAAAATCAGTGTTAACCAAATGTCCTCGGGGGTCGATAAAGCACGAAGATCGAGTCCCACTACGGGAAAACAAGCGATAGTATTCACAAAGGACGGGCTTAGAGGTACAACTACGCCTCACCAAGACGCGCTGGTAATAGCATTGCCGATCAAAAATGTATACCTCAAAAGAATTCTGGTGGACGCCAACAGTATGGTGGACATCCACTTCTTGGAAGCAACAAAGAAGATAAGGATCTCAAAAAGCCTTGCACCAACTTAGACCATTGTGTTCATAGTCAACGAAACCTTGAATACCTCAGTTGGATAAATCAAGCTTCCAGTAGCAACTGGATCCAGGGTAGTCATGACAAGATTCATAATGATCGATGCATATTGAGCATACAATGCCATCCTTGGAAGGAGGTGGATACACGAGATGAAGGTCGTCCCATCGACCTACCATCAGGTAATATGATTCTTGAGCCCGGATGGAATGATGAAGATTAAAGGGGACCAAGAGATGTCCCAGAGGTGTTTACCATGGCCATGAAGCCTGGAAGGTGCATTGGAACCGAGCCTCTAAAGAAGAAAAAAAGAGCCACCTATCGAAGATGGGCAGTTATAGAATTACAGAAAGAATCGTGGATGGAGCGAGCAACAACGGTTGAAGAAGTAAAACAAGTAGACCTCGGTACTAACGGTGAGCAGCTAGTTAGCATTAGGACAACGTTGCCAGAGAAAGAATGGGATATGCTGGTACAATTTTTGAGAGCCAGTAAAAATGTGTTCATATGGTCTTTCGAAGATATGTTGGGGATAAATCCCCTCGTCGCTTGCCACCAATTAAATGGCGATGAGGGATTCCGACCAATTCGACATAAACCAAGGAGATTGTCACCCTGTTTAAAGCAAGGGGTAAACGAAGAGGTCATCAAATTATTGCAAGCAAGGTTCATCCGAGAGGTCGAGTACCCTGAGTGGATAGCGAATATAGTAGTAGTACCTAAGAAAGATGGGAGAGTTAGAGTGTGCATAGACTTCACCAACCTCAATAAAGCCTGTCCGAAAGATAACTTTCCTTTGTCGAGAATAAACAGGTTGGTAAATTCAACCTCGGGACACGAGAGGGTGTCTTTCATGGATAGATATTCGGGGTATAACTAGATTCCCCTAACAGCAGAGGACTAGGAAAAGATGTCGTTCATAACTGAACAAGGGTTGTTTTACTACAAAGTCATGCCTTTCAGACTAAAAAATGTAGGGGCAACCTATCAAATATTGGTTACTAGAATGTTCAAGGACATAATCGGCGGGACGGTAGAAGTATACATTAACGACCTAATGGTAAAAAGTAAGCAAGCGGGGGACCATTTAAGATATCTTGGGGAGACGTTTGAGCGCTTGAGGGAGCATCGAATGAAACTGAACCCAAAGAAGTGTGTATTCGGGGTACTATCCAAAAAATTCCTCGGTTACATCGTCACAAAGAGAGGAATCGAGGCAAACCTAGACCAAATATGATCTTTAATTGAGATGCCGAGTCTGAGGAACTTAAAGCAGATGCAAGCTTTAACTGGAAGGATAACGGTCCTTAACAAGTTCATTTCGCGAGTTTTGGACAGGTGTCGACCGTTCTTCAGCTTGTTGAAGAAGGGAAAAGAGTTTTGTAGACACCCCATTTTTTTACTCTCCTAATTAATTAACTCGTCAATCCGATTGTGACGGTTCCTAATGGTGGATGAATATTCTAATATTTTTTATTCGTTACTAGATATGTTTAAGAAATTCGGATGAGGTATTTCAAGTAAGCAAAACTTTAGATACCACGCTACATTAGGAAAATATAACTCAAAACATAGAAATCATCATTTTTCAGATAAAAAGAAGTTTTACGAGAAAAATCATCAAAAAATAATCAAATTATCAAAATACCCCTGACATCAAAATATCCCTAGAGCCTACATTCTGCTTAAGAAAATCCTTTCGAACACATAAAATAACAAATTAAAACAAAATAAACTATTTCACCAATTTTCACAAAATTTGATAAAATTATGAAAAAACCCTCATATGGCACACAATCATTTCATGCCAAAAACCCATAAGTGACACAAACTCCCATCAAATTCTTACTAAAAATTAATTTTAAAACAGCTTCTCAACCAAAAATCCTCTTTGAGAGAAAAACAATAATTTTCTAGCCCTAAAAATTTAAAATTTCAAAAGTAATAATTAAAATATTAATTAACGTAAAGTGAAATCTTAATAAATTGAATTAAAAATTTGAACAAATAAAATCAATAAATCAAGCCCTCGGGTCAAATTTTAAGTGGTGACTCATTTATTTAAATGGGGCCCATATGATATTTATAAAAGACCCCTCCATCTAGGGTCCCAAAGAATTAAAAATATAATTAGGAGATTCTCAAAAAACTTAAAAATCTTCATTGTACGTAAGAATTAAAACTTTAATTAAACAACTTAACTTTATCTTTAAGAAACCTAATTAAACATTAACTCTTCCAAAAAGCTCTATAAAAAGGAGCCTCCACAGCCTAAACTCGCAGGTCAAGAAAAATCCTAGGAAAGAGAGGCCAAAAACTCTCCCAAACCTTCCTAAAATCTTAAATCTGAAGTCCCAAGTCCCTACCTAACACTTAAACCCTATTTTTTTACTTAAAAAACACCTAGAAAAAGTCATAAAACATTTAGATCTAGAAGGAAAATACCTTATCTCGGAGATCAAAAGTGAATCTAGTGACAGAGACAAAAACAGGAAAACTCATACGAGTAACGCTCTCCACCACTTTTGAGGGAATCAACTGTTGCAATCACCCAGGTAAAAAGAAATGTATTTTTTTATTTATTTTAATTTTTAGGTCATTTTTGCAATGTAAATTTTTTGAAAAAAGTAAAGACCAACATTCGTCGGGCGGGATTGGTACCTAACACCTTCCAATCCCATAATGTAATTTCCAAACCCATTTTTTTTAGATCAGTATGTTTTATCTGTTTACAATCATGTTTTGGTTCTTAGATCGTAAAACTAGGTGGCGACTCCCAAAACTACAAAAAGCGGATCCATACATACGGATCAAGGGTGCTTTCAGGTTCGAATGGAGTGAAAAATGTGAAACAACCTTCCACAACCTGAAGAAGTACCTTGGATAGTCACCCATACTTAGCGCTTCCAAGGAAGGAGAGGAGTTGGGACTCTACTTGGCGGGCCACAACATTGTCTATAAGCTCGGTACTATTCAAAATGGACCTCGGACGAGAATATCCCATATGTTACATCAGCAAAATGCTCAGCCCATCAGAGGTCAAGTATATTAAAACTGAGAAGATCGGCCTATCCTTAGTTTATGTAACCCAGAAACTCTGACCTTACTTTTTGTCTCATCGCATCAGAGTAATAAATGACCACCCTCTTAAAGAGAAGTTGTATAGGTCAGAGAAGTCTAGACGAATGGCGAGGTGGGCAGTGATTCTTGGAGAACACGACCTACTATTCAAAGAACGGACAATACTAAAGGGACAAGTGTTAGCAGATTTCCTGGTGGGTTTTCCAGTCGAATATCCCAATTGAGAAGATGAAAAAGACGAGGCAATAAATACATGGAGCAGTCAGTCAGGATGGATGATGTTCGTGGATGGGTCATCCAATTACACTGGGTCAGGGGTTGGCATTGTATTAGTTACTCCGAGCAATGAAAAGTTCGAGAATTATTGAAACTTGGGTACAACGCTTCAAACAACGAGGCAGAATACGAAACCATCATAAACGAGCTTAAGATGACAAAAAACCTCAAGATCAGCAGACTTATGGTGTTTACAGACTCGCAGCTTATTACAAGACAATGTAATGGGGAGTACGAGGCTAAGGATGAGCGAATGGCGAGATATTTGGCAGTAATAAAAGGAGAGTTTAGCGGGTTCACCAAGGTAAAGATGAACAAAATTCCAAGGGAAAAGAACATGCACGTCGACTCATTGGCTTTCATTGCTTCGATGCTTGGAGATTCAGAAACCTGTGAGATACTCGTGGAATACCAACTGAAGGCAAGCATTGACTATTAGCCAGAAAAATGTCTACAAATCAACCAGATACTAGGGTGGATACACGACTACGTAGAATACTTCCGATCAAGAACCTTCCCTCAGGACAAGAGGGAAGCCAAGAATCTCCTCTACAAAATCGAAAGGTATGCACTAATTGACGGAGAGTTGTACAGAATGTTGTTTGGAGGACCCTTCTTAAAATTCCTAAGTACAGAAGAGTCCAAGCTAGAGATGACAGAAATACATGAAGGAACATGCGGTAATCATTTACAAGGACGATCTTTGGCAAATAAAATGGTAACTTAGGGCAATTTTTGGCCAAGGATGCGGGAGGATTATAAAAGATATGTCAAGATGTGCGACAAGTGTTAGAGGTATGCTCATCTGAACCTCCAACCCTCTAACGAGCTTCATCCGATGACAGCCCCCTAGTCATTCGCAATCTGGGGAATGGATATCGTTGGACCCCTACCTAGGGGACAAGGGGGTAAAACGTTCATATTGGTGGAAACAGACTATTTCACCAAGTGGGTAGAGGTTGTCCCTCTCACTAGTTTACATGGGAACACATCATAACGCACTTCAGAATCCCCTATGCACTAATCTCAGACAATGAGACACAATTTAAAAGGGGTCGAGTGTAGTCATATTATAAAGTGCATGAAATCAACTCACTCTAATTGTTTCCGAGGTATCCGCAAGGAAATAGACAGGCAAAAGCTTCAAACAAGACTATTCTTGATAACTTGAAGAAAAGACTGTCCAATCACAAATGAAGGTGGGTGGAAGAATTGCACAATGTATTATGGGCATATTGAACAACACCCCGACAAGCCACGGGGCTGACGTTGTTCTCATGGCTTATGGAATAGATGTCGTCATCCCTACTAAGATACAAGTACCTACAGCCAGAACGCAAGTCGTTAAGGCATGCATGAACGAGGAAATGATAGCTCGAAATCTGGATTAGCTAGAAGAAACTCGAGAGAGAGAGTGATGGAAAGGCTTGCATCGTACTAACAACAGTTGAAGAGGTCTTACGACATGCAAGTGTGGAAGAGAGAGTTCAAGGTCGGGGATATGGAATTAAAGAAGATATTCGCCAATACAAAAGAACTTAATAGTAGGAAGCTCGGAGCTAATTGGGAGGGGCCATACATCGTTTATAAATTCGGAGAAGCAGGGGTGTATTATTTGAAAATAATATTAGGAGATGTAATCACGGCATCATGAAACGCTTTCAATCTCAAAAGATACTATCAATAAGTACCTTATCTCGAAGCTCTATGCATTTTGATATTTTAGTGAAAAGCCTTGGTCCCTCACTGGTGCTGAGCCCAACTAAGGAGTTGGTCTAGCTAAAAGCCTTGGCCATTTGCTGGTGCCGAGCCCAATTGAGGAGTTGGCCTAACCAAAAGACTTTAGTATGTTTTGTGATCTAAGCCCGACCCAGGGTTTTAGATAGTTTTTGTAAAGGTTTGGCCAGCCACAGAAGGAATTTGACCGTATAAAATTAGACACCTACTCATGTCGTAAAAGTTTTCGGTCAACCTAAAAATATTATTGAGTTGGTGACCCGGATGGATCTGATTAACTTAACAAATAAATAGCGAAAAATTCTTAGGGTTACTTGTTTCATAAGCAAATACTACAAGGTAAAACAAGCAAACTTCTCATTGATAAAGAAAATGTTAGTCATTACACATAACAACAGTTGTTTTGTACATGGAAAATGCAAAGAAAAACTAAACGCCGACGAAACGATCAGCATCATCAAAGGCTTGATTATGAGATTGCTTGGGAGGGGCAAAAATGTTTTTCTTAGATAACTTGGCCTTAAGTTTATTGTACGCGTTTCCCATGCCAATTCGGAGGCATCAAGCTGAGTTTGAAGATAGGCGAGTTGTTTTTCGAGCGTTTTCTCTTTCTCGGCCTCTAGTTGCCTTTTCAGCAAGGCAATCTCCCCCTTCGTCAAGGCAAGGTTATTCTTCGTCTGCTCCAGCTCGGACCGAGCGTCATCTAAGCTAGCCTAGATCTTTAGAGAATGAGACTCGACAACATCCCTTTTGCCTTGGAACTTCTTTGCAAGCCCATCGGTCTTGTCATAGTCGGTCAGCGTTGTGTCTCGTGATTGATTGAGCTTAGCCACAACATGCTACACTTAGAAAATTATTAAAACAAGTGTTAAAGCTTAGCGTAAAACAATAAAAAGAAGTAGAGAAAAGGTTAAGAGTTCCACCGTGATTAGAGCTTGGAAGGTATCATTGAAGAACTTCGTCGGATCCTCGACAAAGTGCCTGTTGGTGATTGCCAGGTTTCCTAAGAGAACTGACGATTCAAAGAAAACACGCCCAACCCAAGAATTGGTTAGCATGGAATCTTGGTCTATCACAACTTGGCCACCCACGATCAGGTTGACCACCCATGGGGAGGCTAGGGAGCTGGCTTCCTTGTGCCTCGACCCAATTGTCGAGGTCGAAGCCTGTGATGGCTTGGCAGGTAGAGGAGTAACAGTGGTAGCAAGTGGGGGAGGAGGTTGGTTAGCAACATCTCTAGCTTTGGAAGGCTGAGGGTCGGTACCCCTTATTAGCCTTTTGAGAAGCTGTTGGTCGTCCTCTTCGTCTTCAGCGTTAAAACTGGAATGAGGTACTTCCATCACCTCGTCCTCGGATCATTTGAGTCAAAGGTGGGAGCTGGACGGTTGGAACGAAGAGACATGTCTTCGTTATCAAGAGGCTGGGTATTGGGAGCTGGTCATCTCGAACGATCACCCCCTCCACAGGAGTCAGTAGGAAGAAATGACTCGGTGGCATGGTTATATAGCTCTGGGTTGGAGAGCAAATGGGTTTTCACCACCGAGTCCCCGATGCCTTTGTCTTTGCTCTAGCCTACAATTAGGGGAGAAATGATTCAGAATCCCAAGAAACCTCGTGAAGAATTGCATGAGGGAGAAGAGTAAAACTTACCATGACCGTTAAAAGACTTGTACACGAGGGAGGGAAGTTTGTCCCCAAGTGCGCTTTCCCACTGACTGGTTAACTTTATTGGGAATAAAAACCATTCCTTGTTCGAGTCGAGGAACTCAAACAAGGACGGCTTCCCTGCTCTCTTAGTTAGGTAGAAGAATCCTTATTTTTTGGGGCACCTCTTCAAGGAGAATTGGGTCCGAATGTCGAGGAGTCCGAGCTTCAACCCCTCATCTAGCCGAGCATTCATTTGCTCGAAGGTGTGAATTACGTGAAAGAAATTCCCGCTCATTTGGCCAGTGGCCCTCTGATAGAAGTTCAACACCTCCCAAGTTAGCCTGCTTAAAGAGACTCGAAAGCCATCATTGAATTGCCCTGGGGAAAATTCTTGAGAAGACGGGGGTTCATCCGTGAAGGATGTACCCACATCATCAGGGACAACATAGGCTTCCCTAATCTTAGCCAACGGAGGGCATGTAGGGGGAATAAGCTTTTCCTTAGCCATGGAAAGACTAAGAAGTAAAAAAGAAAAATATTTTTGAGGAGAGGGGTGGGGTCACGTTCTCTAACCTTTAAAAAGAAAACCGGCAGGGAGAGCTTGAGGAGCTTGCTGGTGCCGCACAAGAGCAAAAAACGCTAAAGGGCAAAAAAAAAAAGAACACTGAGAGAAGAAGATAACAGAGAGCAAAGAGTAAAAACGAAAAGGAATGAGGTATTTATAGGAAAGGGAAACTTCAAGATGCTCAATATGATGGAGGGTCTGGATGCCTTCGAAGAATGAGACAACAGTAAGGAAGACGCCGCATTAAGTGGTGTCAAAAACGAAGTAAAAGGTACAGACACGCGTGTGTAACTAACCATTTACAACACGCCACGTGTATACAGCCCATAAATGTGCTGCATAACAGTAAAGTCAAGAGTAAGAATTACGAAGGCAATAATTGCGTGCGCCATCTTTGAAATTCGAACAGCCAGACATCAGGAGTTAATGCAATTAATGAGCCAAGTCAGACTAACACCCAACTAAAGATCACCACGTGTTGATAATTTATTTTATCTCGAGGTCTTGGATCAAGATCCAAAACCTCGAGAGTGTGGAGGGTATTTCTCGGAGCAATTGACACGTAGCAACCTTGGATAATCATAACTGGCTCGTCGAGTCAAGTGGTGAATGCACTGAGCTACATTAAAACCAACTTTCCCAAGCACTCTAAGTACATAGGTCGGGTGTGCCTGTGAGACCTGACATATCAGGTGTAATGACTCCTGCACTGACAGATCAGATGTAACAACTCCTGCGACTGACAGATCAGGGAAGAGGCACAAGTACTCCAGCAAAAATCATTGAGGGAATACCAGGAAATCCATGAGAAGAACTCTATAAATACCAGGCAGCAACTTACACGAGAGGTTAGAACAAATCTTCCTAGAGAGCACTTTATTAGCTCGGCATTAAAGTCTAACTTGATCGTCGGAGTGGTATTATTGCAGGTCACCCACTGAGTTAGGAATTCTCAAGGAAGAGCGAAAATCTATATCTACATAATTCATTCATGACCCTAGCTACTCTTTAGTAGTTTTTAAAAGCAATTGAAAATTAAGATTTCTCGAGTTTTCTTTGCCAAATCGAAAAAAATCAAATAGAGGTAAAGGACAACGAATATTGAGAGCATCTCCAACAATTCTTTGCTAAATTAAAGATCGTCTCTTTTTTTTATTATAAAAAAATAACAAAAGTTACGTTAACTGATGTAGATTTTGGTCTTACTCCAAGAGACTCAAGGTCTGTTTCTTTATTCTTAATATTTTATATTATTTTATTTTTATCAAAATTAAAAGAAAAGAAAGTTACTTTTTTAACTTTGAAAATCCCAGATTATATAATATGTATTTTTACAATATACATGTTTGCCACATCAGATATCCTTTTTCTACTCTTAAAATAAAAATATTATTATATTTTCTTTACAATAGCTAGGGTACATGTTTGCCACATAATATAGTGGCCATGTTATTTTAAAATTTCAGGAGTTAGTTCTCACACATTTTCACTGTCGGAGATGCTCTTACAATTTATCAAAACAAAGATCAAGTGGGTGGTCCAATGGAAACTAATTGGGATTTTGTGTAAAAGATGGTTGAATAATTATTTGAAAAAAGACTATAATTTTATTATAATAAGATTTTTCACTAATAAGAAAATATTAATCACACATAATTAATAATTAGTATCTTTTTACGGAAAAATAAAAAATGTTAAAATGACTTGAAATAACACTCTGATAGTGTACTTGAGTGTAAAATCATGAATGATTTCTCTCGAGATATGAGTTTATATACTCGAGGAAAATAGATTGTTCTTTAACATGTATGAAAACTTAAACAAACAAGTCCTATAGAAACTTTCAACCGCTGCAACCTCGAGCACCAAATTCCTAGTCATGGCATGAATCTTTCCGATTTTCTGACCTGACTTGACACATTTTTGTGCTGACTCAGCCAAGCTAATGAGTTGGTTCTATTGAGTTTTGGAGGTCAACTAACCTCGTATTCCAATCAATTCAAGCCACCAAAGCAAATTTTTGAGTTCAAACAGTTCTAGAACTAAACTTCAAAGTCGATTTTCCAGAATGAGAAAAGATACCAACCTTCTGCTACTGTTTTTAACCATCCACAATTTTCTTTTTTTTGATGAATAACTTTATCTCCAATTCATCTTTTAAGCTTCAATGCAAAGGGAGAATTTTATGTCCTATTTAGAATCAAGTAAGCAAAATCACATTGGGTTGATGAAAGGAACAAATGGCAAGTTGTCTTTTTTTTAAGCTCTCCTGCTTTGTTTTTTTGACTCGGATCAACTACCTAGCAAAATGACTAATAAACCGTAAAGCTCTATTATGACATTTTGGAAGAGCTGAAAGATGATGAAATGTAGATGGGTAAAATTGTCATTTTACATGTCCAGCCTCCTGAACCCTAGCTTTGCTGCTAGTTGCCTAGAATAGTTTTCATTATCATTGCATGAAACATTGCTTGCAATTCTTAAAATCAATCCACACAATGAGAAACCAAAATGTCCAAGTAAAGAAGCTCCATAACAAGAAATGTCTTTGATACCTCAAAAAACAAAAAACGATTCAATAACACTAGAAAATATCCAGCAAGTACTGTTCTCAAAATTCATGGAGAAAAGAAAGGGGGAACAACAGTGGCGGTTGTTTGAACTTGAAATGAAGTCAAACTACTAATTTAAAAAAATATATATAAACTTTCCAAGGAGAAAATTAAGCAAGTAAACATTGCTAATCTTCACCCAATAGGTCGGTCACACCACTTGGTAGTTCTCTGTGATCAGTTGCGTTCGTTGAGAGAACTTAGGAGATGGCCCACCTCTCAGTGGCAAGATGGTTACAACCTGTGCAACAATTTTGCAATATCAATCAATCACTTTATTATGACCAAAAGCAAAAACCAGATTCACAAATTTGCTATTACAATCAACATCGGAATGTGTTTCAACCTAGAGGAGGCAAGCCGGAAACCTTACTGGAGATTTTAAGAATCAAGTATGACCAAATTAGAAACAAGTTAAGATCAAGCTAAAGACGGATTCTTAGGCATTTCAAAGTGAGGGTTTTAGTCAGAAAGCATAGGCACAAACATCTAAATGGATGATGAGAATCATCACTGCGAAACAGATTCAAAAGGTGAGATGGAGGTGGCACAGGAGAAACATGTACTATCCACGCTCAGAAATCTAGTAAGAAACAATATACTACAAAGTGGAATATAAACTGCACACAACTGTTCACTGAATATTCAAACTTCACAAACCTTCAAGTCACTGAATGTCTTTGCGGCAGTAAATCTGATAGAAATGGGAAAGAACACTGAAGAATCTACTGGAGGTACAACAAACTCCATCGATCCACTGCAATGATTTAACGTTGGCAAAATTACTAGTTATATTGATTAGTTCACAATTTATAGGAAAAAAAAAACAAATTTTACACGTCATCACTCACTGACCTGCGGTTAGAGCTGTCGACAAGAAGAATTGACCACTCCAACACGGAACTCCTTGAGTCATACCTGCAATTCAAATAGCCGGCTTTTTACGTTTCAAGCTTTTGTTGAGTAGCAAGTCTTTCTTCATCTAAGGCTTAAAGTTCAGCCAGATGGAGTTTGAGTCTTTGCTCTTCTGTCATTTCTAGTTGCACAATTCATTAAAGATAAAAATGGAACCATTTCCTGATCATACTAAACTTCGAAAAATGAAATCATGAGAGACTGTTCTTATTTATGTATTATGTTCTCAATAGTAAAGGTCTGCTTACGGATATTGCACACCCCGGTACTTGATTTCCTCTAATTACACAAATACCCTTTTTCTAGACGTCGACATGGTTAACATTTTATTGTTCTTATTCTCAATGAAAAACAGATCATTAAGCATCCCACATGTTGCACCATTCTGTTTCATTACAGCTCATGGATGGCGCATGCAGACCGTGTTGGGCAAACGTAAACAGTACTTTTAGTTCTGTTATTATTCTGCTATGAAAGATTGAAATTACGTGTTATGTTGCAAATAAACTAAGAGAAATCGCCAAAGGAAGATTTTGGGTATGCTACTGGAACTCCAAGAAAGATTGACATCCATGCCAATAAGAAAACCTTCCCAAAAAAAAAATTATAATCAGGCATTAAGAACCAGATACGCTTTATCGGGCAACATGTGCAATCAAGAACATTTTTATGAAAGAGTTAAACAAAGATGAGGATCTTGAGATGAATAAGTGGAAAACTATGACAGGTAAAATTAGAAATGTTTATATATGAAGATAGCTAGGTGCAACCCCAATAAGGGGTAAATTGTTGTACTGAAGACATCAATCAGAAGTCCTTAGTGCAGTTCAAAGGCTCTAAAAGAGCTAGAGGAAAGCCAGAAGAAGAAAAAAAGATCTGGATTGAAGAGGTAAAAGCATGTTTGAAGACATATCTTGAGAGAAGATATAACTCTATATAGAATTCATTGTTGTCAACATCACCAACAATCCCACAGAGTCGGCAGCTCTTTATAGAATTGAATGGGGAAATAGATGTGTTGGCAACTTCAAATAGTTAGTGTCACGAATGTAAGGCATGATGATTATGGAATACCAAAATTGTTCGCTCCAAAACTAAGTCAGAAATAAAAGTATAAATTGGAATCACTCACCTCCATTCCCCATCAACCTGTTTGACATTTGGTGCCTCCCGAAGTGCAGGAAGAGGTACAGAGATTATAACATTTCGTAGGTCAAACATAGCTGAGGCTTCATACTCAATGCTGACATAAGTTTCATTCCCAGAGACAGAAGGCCAGCAGTTGACTACAAAAGAATAGATAGCCGGATTAGTAAGCAACGACAAAAAAAAAGGAAAACAGAATCAAATACCAGATTATGAAATTGTCCAAAGAATCAAAACCCACTGGTCAATGGCACAATAGACTCATCCACACTCTGCATTCTCCACTTCAAGAGACCAACGCCTGCTGCATCACCAGCTTGACCAGTTGGAAAAGGCCTGTTAGGATCCTTCAGTCCTAGAATATTTTCGCTAGAAAACAGCTCCTTGTTGATGTTAGGGTGTGTTTTGAAGAGGATGCCTGAATTCTCCCCTGTTTCAATCTGAAAATAAAGAATAGTAACACAGTGAGACATGCATTAGCAGTTGACATCAAGATTGCAAGGCAAATTGAGCCACTAAGTGATCTTAGTGGTACATAATATACCATAGGCCCATCGAACTCACAAAATAAAAATAAAAAAACAAGAAAAGAGAAAAAGTAGATCTCCAATTTATGAGCAGAAAAACGGTAAACAATGTCCCTGCCAAATGATTAGTTTATTTGATTGATAAAGAACCCTCAATTTCCCCAAGTATTTAAAAAAACAGCTTTTCAGTAATAAATAATTATAAGTTGATCTAAAAACTACACAAAGGCAACTCATTTTGTACAGAATTTGGGGAACGCTTGTCAACATCAGATCTTCATAATGGTTTAAAAATCGAATTTGGTAAATAGAAAGCTACCAGATTGCATCTGCAACTGACCAATAGTACTAGAACTCTTATGACCTGATATGTGAATGGAAGACCCATTTCATTTCTTTTTTTCGTTTTTTTTTTTTCTTTTTGAAGGGGTGGGTGAGTGAGTGAGTGAGGAAAGCAGGGGTGGGGGGGAAGCAGGGAACACTGTCCCCTATGTGCAAAATAAGCATTAATCATATTTAGTCAACCAGTATATCCTCAATAAGATCGGTGCTACAAGGACCCTTTCAACTTGTCCTTCATATGGTATATGGTTTTCACAAATATCTAAGCCCTCGAAGATTGACAAGTGGGCCATAAGATGACACTTGATATCACCTTCTATCTCCCTTGTATCTAGGGAGGTCTTCCCAACCACCTTTTATCTAACAACTTTCTAGTTATAAAAAAGTCACCTTCCAACATAAAAGGGCCCAATACATATACACCTTGGATTTACATTTGCGCTCTAGGAACAATACTACTGAATTCAACAGACATGATATGGACTTAGTACATCCAAAGTCAAGGGCTTTGACAGATCTCAGCTAGACATGAAAATTTGATGATTTAGTTTACCCTCAACAATCTCTCTCAGACAGTAGAACCTAGAAATTAATTCTCTAGATTAGATCTCCGTTTTTTGGTAGGCAAATCGGCTCTCAGGGTAGGTGTCGCAGCCAGGGTTCAATCTAATAAGATTTTTAAGGGGCCAGTGCATATTGCATTTAATTTGGATGTGACTTTTTAAACAAGAAAGACATTTGATAGCTCTCCGAGAAATTAAAATAGAGTTCATGGATAAAGGATAGTTAGAGAGCAGTGTACTGTGGATTTTGGGTGGAGAGCCTCCAGACCAGCAAGGGACACAAAATAGGGAGATTGTGATTATCTGGGCCACAACAATTACTTTTTTTTTTTTTCATACCTTGGGTATCCATGCCTCTTAGAGCACCCGACTAATCCCACGAGGCCAAAACAGTTACTGTGCAAGATGTTTTGCAAAGACCCTTTCCCCTATCAATCATGTGTAAAATCGTGGTAGGTCAGTTGAATTCGGTCGGTCTTCGCTGGCGAACAGCCCTAATTATAGTCAGTACATGATCAACAATCACAACATTCCAAGTCTCCAACATTATGCAGGTTAGACAGTTTTTTGGTGTCAGATTCTCAGAAGGAACATTTTTCCACATCTATTTCAATCTACCAGACCCGCATCAATTTACTCCTATCATCATGTATATAGGGGCCATTTTGGGTAGACCAACACCCTTCAGATTTGAGAATATGTAGCATTCACATCCAGTATTGATCTAAATTTTAAGGGGAGAACTGAGCTAGTGTTTCTTAAAGGCCTCAGAGAAAAGATCGACCAACCTACAACAGAAAATTACAAAAACAAGAAAGAAAAAAACCAAGAAATTAAAAAAAAAAAAAAAGATGCATAAGTAACTAATCAAGATGCCATGCCCTAATGGATCCTACCACACATTCCATCCCCCTTAAACATAAAATCCTCAAAGAAAATTCCTTGAAGGTCTTGCTCCAAAAGAAAAGATACCCCATAGCATCAATGATTGCTTCCTGAACTAAGCTCTTTCCCTTCAAAGGTCTGATTGTTCCTTTCGCTCCATATAGCCCAACAAAATGCAAAATAAATCATACTCCACACAATGTTTTTCTTTAGAGAAGAATGTCAGTGAATGCCATGAATGGAAAAGGGACAGAATAGCCTGTGAAAACCCCAAGGAATTTTGATCAAGGATAGAAAATGGTGCCAAATTCCCAATGAGAAGGGGCAATGCATAAGTATGTGTTGCACATCTTCCTGCCTGGCATATAAAAACAAAATTTATAGCAACAATGCCCCTCAACTGAATTCCAAGACATAGTGATACAGAACGCTGAGGGAAGAAGTAAAATTTGGGAGTTAAGGAAAATCTAGTTGGGGATTGGGTTAAGGATTAAGGATTAAGAATTTCATATTGGATTTGCGATTTGGGTTAGGATAGGGTAAACCCAAAAGGTAAAATGAAAATTTTATTGCAATTAGTGTAGGATAGAGAAAATGGTTAAAGGTTAAGGTTTGTACGGTACGGAAATGATTAAATGTTAAGGTTTATAGAGTAATAATTAAATGTTAAGAGAATGGATAAAAGATAAAGTGTTGAGGTTTGTAGGTTTCAAGAATTAAGAATTCAGGAAAAAAAAAAAAAAAAAAACAAGGATTAAAAGAAAATCAAGACAAGAGGATTCTTGATGGATTAAAGAATTCAAGATTTCAAGAAAATCAAGAAACAATATAAAAAAAAAATGAAAAGATAAGAAGATGATAGAAAAGATAGAATCTTGGAAGAACACCAAGGGTTTTTCGGAATCACACCAATAATGATGGAAAACTCATTTCACTCCATGAAAGAAACTCATTCTTTATTCATCAAATTCTTTAAAAAAAAAAAAAATCCTAATACAATCTATATATAAAGAAAATAAAGCTAAGAATCTTTAATCAAACTAAATACCAAATAAATAACCTAATTTCATAACTTTCTCCCCTAATTTTTTAATCCTAATAAACTTAAATAAAAAACAAACTAAAGTTATTAAATTGCTCTTAAATATTATACTAAGACTATAGACCAATAAAACAACAAAATAAGCCTAAAAAAACATAAAATTAAAGCCCTAAAATAGAAAACTAAATAGATAATTAATCTAAAATAATCTCGAACAATAAAACGATAAATCTAGAACCAAATAAATGAAAACCTAAATAATTACAATTTTTATGTCGGAACCCTTGACCATTGACTTGATTTGCGTTCCGCATTACATAGTCCATATCCTCTGATCTTCTTCCATCAGGATTATACGAGTGAGAGATAAGCAAATAATGAGATTAATGATTCGATCAACCTACCAATCATTAAAGTTTCATCTAAAATCCAAGTTCCTTGATAGAGCTGATCCTTTCCAAATCATAAAATTCTCAACCGAAAGCATATATATCTTATGATATTGCATATAAGTATGGGAATGTTTTCTTTAAAGGGATGCAGCACACCATGTATCCTCCCACAATCTATCCTTATTGCCCTTCCCCACCGTAAGTCTAATCCTCTCAGCTACTCCACTTCATGTGATCGGAACCACATTTCGCTACAATCACCATCTTCTACAAAGAGTTCCTTTCCAAGCCAAACCTTCACAACCACTTTCCAAGAAGACTTCCCACTTCACCAGGTGAAACTTCCTCACATCCCTCTCGTGCCTGAGAAAATCTCTTAATAGCCTCTCCAGCTTTAATTCCACTGGTCTGGGAATTGAGAATAAGGATAGAGAGTAAACTAGAATACTATGTGTGCACAATTGCATGAAAGAGGGGGGTACCTGAACTTGGATGAGACCGTCTTCCTGATTAAGAATTTGGAGCAACAGAGTACCTTGAACGTCAAAGTTACTGACACCACCATCTCGCTTGAGTATCACATTAAGCTTCTCTTCAACAGTCAATGTAATGGGATCAGTTGGTGGAGGAGCAGCTGATCTGGACTGGCTAGCACTTGGTTGCACATCCTCAATAATCACTTCACCTTCGGCTTTCAAAGATTCCAGGAACTGGTTTGCCCGTTTTGTTTTGCCAAGCTGCATACCAAGTCCTTTCGGAGGAGCAGCAGCAGATGCAGATGGACGACCTGATATGCAAATTATAAATAAATACTCAAAAAGATTTCCTACGCTCAAACATGAACAAACAAGTATTCTGAAAAAATTGGATAAAAGTAATGAAAAGGCTGTTATATTATATATAATTATATATGAAGAGCCATCCATTGAGTTCCACGAAATAAGATAAGTGGCAAAGAATCAATCTCAACAGTTAAATGTTCATCATTTTTACGTATCTAGCTCTCATATTGGCATTAATTATGTCTTTAACCATGATTTTCCTTTTTTTCTTTTTTGGTCATAATCAATTTAGAACTCAAGGGGAAACCAATTAAAAAAAATCAGAATAATTTGCAATGAAAATATTAACAGCTTCATTGTTTCTAAGAAACATTTTCAATGGTATTTCATCGAGAAAGAGTGTGTCGAGCTATGTAGTAAATTGTGGTGACATTCCAGTAATTATATAAAAGTTATGCTGTGGATCAAGAATGTATGATTAGAGAACTTATCTGCAAGGGAACTGAGAATAGAACTAGTGCTTTGCCACACGAAGATTTACATGATGAACAAGAAAGAAAAAGCGATTTGTATTTTTTTCTTTTTTCCTTTTTTGATAAGTAAACTTTATTATTCATAAGAAACAAATCCAGTCGAGATGACCAGCCAAGCCGCAAATGGATTACAAGCCGAGCAAATTGCTATTAATACAACAGACACAATTTGTATTTTTCTTTAGACATAAATTCGATATACTTCTGTTTTTGAACAGCTCCATCAAGACCAAATTACAAGGCATCATGCAGGTGGAATGATAGCCAGCTATTGGAACAAACTGGATATGAGAGTTCCTAACTATAGTATAATGGATCTACTCTGAGTACTACTAATCTATTATGACAATGAAGTTAAAACTTTACAAACTGAGCAATTACTTGCCTACCCTGATCAGTGGCATAACGATATCAAAATCTAATCTTTTAAATAGAAAACAACAACTTGATCATGTTATACATTGGATATTTCAAAAAAAAAAAAAAAAATCGCGTGTTTCAGCTGTGGGCTAAGGCAATACCATTTACATAGTTCACAAATAGTTTAGCCACCTTGAACGAGAATTAGGTAACATAGATCATTCAGAAATTATAAAAAGATAAAAAGTTTCGATGTGGTATTAATGAAGAAGAACAGATACAAACCTTTAGATTTGCTGGAAAAGGTCTCTACATCAGTGCTCAAACCAAAACCAGAACCACTTCCAAAACCACCTCCACCACTAGATATGCTCATATCGTTAAAGCTACTCTCAATTCTTCCTGAACCCATGGATTGCATAGACATAAACCCTCCTTTCTCACCTCTATTCTTGTCAATCTGCAAATTATATACGTAATTGTATAAGAAGAGGTTTATAATTGAGAGAACTAAGAGTAGGAGAGAAAAATAAATCGACGAGAATTATTACAAACAGACAAACAACCTAAGAACACTGCAGCTTTGTAATTGTGCATGAATAAATACCTTGCTCTTGTCAATCTCACTAGCTTTACGCTTCATAACATCCTTTGTTTCATTGATCTTGCTCTGCATTACCAGCTTATGCAGTTTTTCTTCATGACTCTCCATCTCACAATACTGCTTAACCTGTGAGACAGACAAGCTCTCTTTGTGCCCAAGGGAGATGACTTCATCAAATGCAAAAATTAGCTCAAAAGCTGACTTACAAATGCCCTCTTCATCTAGAGAGGGAGAATACTCGGGGACCTGAATAAAATTAAGGAATCGCCGTAGTAACTTTATGTACTTGGCTTTTATAAAATAATATTTATATAAATAGATGCAGATAGGAAGAAAGTTTTGCATTTCTTAAATATATTTGAACAATTAAAAGTTTACATTCTACATAAATCTGAATGACAACCCTGAATTTCTTAAAACTCGAATATTGACATACCAATGG
The DNA here is from genome assembly GCF_017979445.1 of Akebia trifoliata. Taxonomy (NCBI): domain Eukaryota; kingdom Viridiplantae; phylum Streptophyta; class Magnoliopsida; order Ranunculales; family Lardizabalaceae; genus Akebia; species Akebia trifoliata. The sequence goes on from NC_141376.1 coordinate 32,989,697, forward strand.
ATGAAATAACTACTTTAAAGATGCTGTAAAAAATTAATTCCCCCTCCCCACCCTCCAAAAAGAAAAAAACAGAGTGACAGCTGATGCCCACAAACTCGATAATCCCAACACATATGTTTAGTTTACTCCATATGTTGAGAGTTTTCTAAGCACTTAACTTCATACTAACTCCTTAGTGTATTAAAAAAATGTTTTACATAAGTAGACATGCATTAATATCATATAACAACAACATATAGATACTTGTATCATCTTAGACAATTAAGAAATCAGTGTATGCACCCCATAACTCATTCAAGAAAAGTTGGATGCTAACATCCAAAAAGACCTTTGGAAAAAAAGAAGATATAAGGTTTCGACACGACCACAAGTATAACCACTTCAGTCAACAGAAAGGATACGAGTTTGGAGAGCAGCCTCAGGGTCTCCAAATCTTCAAGAATGTTGCTTTGTTTGTTCGTAACTACTAGCAAGTACAGAGCTTCTATTGGCTGGTAAACATAACGAACATTTTCAGTCTCAACATATGTATGTTGTTTTCCTATGCCAACCAACTTGGGAAATGCTGCAAGTAATCCTTCAATCCTGATACGAGACATATCCACAAACTGCCTCGAAACAAGTGCTGCGATGAAATACAATATAAACCAATCATTAAGCAGTGTAATTCTAATGGTGTCAGCTTGTTATGATACAGTATGAATGAATACAAAAGAGTTTCAAAGGGGACAAGCGAGGAAGCAACCCAAAAAGCATATCCTTGAAGGGAAAACTCATTCTACGACTATGTCAACTTTAGGAGACAAAAGGCAAATTTTCTTTATTTCTAGATAAATCTTGACACCCTGAAATTAATTGAAGTAATAGTTTTTGCTAAAATATAAATGCAAGTTTCTGTACGGATCAAGAGAAAATAGAAAATCAACTTCCATAAATGGCACAAAGTGATGAAAAAACTAACAAAATGCATATGAACTGCAAGTATCGCATGCAATGTAGCCAAAAAAGTGGTCATCAGAAGGCAATCAAACTACAAGAAAAAAAATTCATGATGCACATTTGGTATGAATGTTAAAAGCTAAACCGAATATGTGTGTGTGTGTGTGTGTGTGTGAGAGAGAGAGAGAGAGAGAGACTCTACAGCAAGTGGAAGACGGATAAGTGCATGCACCTGTAAAATTGAAATTGCACTAGAGGCAGCAAACTCACCTTTACCAGATTTACTTATGATGGAAGCTGCAAGAACCACCTAACCACACACAAAACAAAAGGAATAAGTGGCAACACAAAAAAACAATAAAAAATAAAAAATTGATGTGCTATTATCTACTTGTCGGAGGCTTTTTCATGATCAATCATCCACTTGTAGGGTTAGAAGCAACCAGGCTTCCCGGGCAACACATCTTGGGTTCAAAATTCATTAGCAAATTTTTTTACTGACCACAAGTTTGATCCTAGCAACCCATGAAAACAATTAAAGATGAAAATAACAAAAAAAAAAACGCATTGTAGAAATATTTTATTTTATTTTTAACTTGACTACTAAAAGTGTTTCAAGAGGGAGAAAGGCAGTCAATAGGTGATGTAGGACAATGGGGGAAGAAGAAGAAAAAAGGGGCGGACAGAGGATCTGATTTGGTATTTGGTATTTGGAATTAAGTTAAGGATTTTGGTGACAATAGGGAAAGGGTTTCCAAAATCTCAATTGTCGATTGAGATGTAAAATGCAAAGTTTTGTAAATTATGATATTTTGGTTGGGGTTGGATAAGAGTTAAAGGAAAGGGGAAATGATAAGGATTGAGGAAAAGGTTAAAGGTTGCGGAAAATGTTTTCAAGAATTCAAGAAAGGGATTTCAAGAATCAAGAATTCAAGTAAATCATGAACAAAGAACTAAAAGAAAATAAATAAATAAAAAAGATTAAACAGAAAAAAAAGAAGGGAAAGAATTCAAGGCCCCAGCAAGCCCTTTCTTATCACGAAGACCGAATTGTATGCAATCCCATTTTCAAAAGTAAACTACAAGGGGAGATTGAGGAATGCATCCGTCTCTCTACCTTGATAGCTTAGTTGTTCTATCATTAGTTCAAATGAAGAATAAAAGCAGGTATAATCTAGAGATCTCGAAGGAATATTTCAATGAAGTCATTCTATTGTAGAAGTGTAAGGAATAAGGGGGATTTTGCTCCATTGGTTTTTATTTAGGGTAAAAACAGATCTTTCATGGAGGATAGTTGTAAAAAAAATCCTCAAACATTTGCAATCTACTTGGAGTTCATGGAAGGAGAGAGATGGTAGACTTAAGCATGGAAAGAAAGAAGAGAAACAACTATTATTCTTAATGTGAAAGCTCTAAACTTTTTAAAAAGTGTAAAGGGATTTCTTTGTACAAGGGCGGGAAGTTGACTCTTATTAAGAGTTCTTTGGCTAGCAACCCTAATTATTTTATTTTTTTGTTTTCTATGCCAAAGAGTGTTGAAGACAAGCTTGATATAATTTGTCAAGATTTCTTTCGGCACCACAATAAAGGCAAGAGGAAATAGAATATGGTAAGTTAGAAGAAGATTTGCATTCCCAAGAAATTGGGGGGTTGGGTGTAAGAAGATTTGGTTTGATGAAATCGGCCTTGTTGGGCAAGTGGTTGTGGAGGTTTGGCAAGGAGAAAAATATTCTTTCGATAAGAGTAACTGTGGAGAAGTGCAGGACAAAGAAAGATGTGTAGGAGATTGGAGATGTCAAAGGATCCTATGGCTATGAGGTATGGAAAGGCATCTTGAGTCAACTTCCATTGTTTCAAAAGAAAGTAAAGTTAAGGTGGGTAGAGGTGATAGGATTTTCTTTTGGGAAGATAGGTGGGGATTGACCTTTGAAGGATCAATTTCCTAATCTTTTTAAGATTTCTTAGAAAGGTCAGCTTATTGTATCTTTCTGAAGGGGGTGGAGGAGCAAGCTGGGACTTTGGTTTCAAAAGGGCTTTTAATGATTAAGAGATGAGGAGTTTGGGGAGGGGATCGCAAGATTTGGGATGACACAAGGAGGACCAATTCTCTATGAGTCCGTTGTATGATGCAAGGTTTGTAGGATTATGTGTTAGATTTTTCGTACTCATTCATATAGGTAGGAATGTGCCATTGAAGATCTCCGTCTTCGTTTGGTCAATTGCTCTAGGTAGTATTCCAACTTTGGACTAGATCATCAGAAGAGGTTAGATTTTTCGTACTCGTTAATAACATGTAAGGCGTGTGGAGGAGGGTTAAACCACCTATTTCTCCACTATGACACCGCATGGAAAGTACGGAGCTTCTTCTCTTTGTTCCGTATAACTAGGGTAGTTCAAAAACGAAATTGAGGATATTTTCGCTTCTTGGCTGAAAAGGTCCTTCATGTAGAAAGGAAGAAGTCTTTGGACTTTGTTGTTGTTTGCCATTTGCTATGGGATATGGAAGGAAAGAGACAAAAGAATATTTGAAGATTTAAAAACCAGTTTTGTTAGCAGATCCCTAGGGCAATAGCTAATTTTAAGAGAGTATATATTTTGAAATATTTGTGTCCATTAGCCACAATGTCTTCCCTTGGAATTGTAGCTCTCTCTTCTAGAATCCATGATCTTATCAGCCTCAGCCAATAGCTCTTCTAAAAAATAGGGGATGAGGCTCATCTTTCCCCTTCTTTAATACGTAAGACTGTTGGGGACTACTATCTACCCATTTCTCATGTACATTTTTTTTTTTTCCTTATTTTATAAAATTTCGTTGTTATTGATTGATTAAAAAAACAATTGGGCAACAACGATATTCAAATAATAGAAAAGAATAATACATAAGTAAACATGGAGGGGGGCAAATTAGGTTTTCAAGCACGGCAAATTAGGTGATGGGACCAAAATGACCCATAATTGGGTATTTGGGCGTGGAGCATAACAAGAGAAGATATCGATGGTAATCTGGATTTCTCATTCTAGATCTAAAACTTCAATGACTCATAATTCAAACACACATCATCTGGATTCAAAAAAAAATTACCATTTTGACACACTGTTCCAATCCAAAAATAACCGATGCTAAGCGAACAAGAAATTATCAGATCAGATACACCTGAAAAGTAAACATCAAGAGTCTTCATCTTCAGAATCAGATCTACCATTAAATTAAAGGGTATTAAGGAATAAAAAATCTCTGAGCATATATCAAATTAAGAGCAATTGTAATGCATAAATAAATGGATTTTTTTTTCTGCGTAAATGAAATTCCGGATCCGAACAAGATCTTAATTTTCAGAATTGTTCATCTAAGCTATGGTTGAATTGAATTTGGTGGGAAAGAAAAGAAAAAAAACACAGCAAAAATTTGAAGGAAAGACGATGAATCTATAAACGATTATTGAGATAGAAACAATGATGAATAGAGGCACAAAATGGAAAACCTCACCTGCGTTACTTTCGAGCAAAGAGCTTCGAAATCAAAAACCCCTGTTCAGTTGTTCCACCCTACTGAGATCAGATCTAAAAGGAGAGAAATATTAGGTACTTCGGATTCTAAAAATTTAGGGGTGTCAAATGGGTCGGTTCCGGTTCGGTTCCTTTGAAAATTAGAGCCAAAACCACTATATTTTTTTCAGTTTCGGATCCGATTCTAAAATAAGTGGAATCAGAATGAGAATTGCCAAGAATCACGGGTACCCATTAGTTATGATTCTCAAGAGTCAAATGGTAAATGTTTTCTCAAAATCACTATAACAAAATTTCTTCCAAAAAAAATAACATATTATCTACAAAGTATTAAGTTATTAATAATTTATTCCACTAAAAATATGATTTTAATGATTTTAAATTAAAATTCATCTTGCTTACAAGTAATGAACTTTAAGAAGAGATGACCCATTTTATGCTCTAATATTTAGTTTATATGAATAAATTAAAGAACTATATATATAATATATGTTAATTTTAAAATATAGAAAAAAAGTTTAAATAATGAATAACATAAAAATAAATGACAAAATATATCAGTTCCAAATACTCGTAGGTACCCATCGGCTAGAATCTAATGATTTTGAATCCTATCGGTTCGGTTTTATATTAAATCCAACTCTAATTGATTCCAATAAAAAGAGAATCGGAATCAAGGTTTTCGATTTCTGTTCAGTTTCGAGTAAATGGGTACCCATTGACACCCCTAGATACTCTCATTGCATCTGCTCTATAATCTATATCTATTGCGTTAATTTTTCGACCATGTCCGGTCTTGTCCCTATTTGTCTAGGCCAAAAATCGGCCCACCTGCTACACCAGCAACCCTTTATAGTCACTGGCTCAAGTCACTCAAACCACAAAAAATTACTTAATGCACCTAGGGAGAGCAATGTCTTTCTAATACACCCTGAGTTTTGTTACGGTGCCTTAAGTTTAACAACCCAATTTGTAAAATCTTTCTTTCTCAATGCCCCTCACCCCATAACAGTATAAGAGTATTAATGGATAGATTCCAATTTGATTCCTAAAGTATTTAGAATCATAACTATTATATTTTTTCGATTTATCAAAATTAGAACTACCAAGAAATGCGGGTACCCATCAGTTCTTAAGAATCAAATAAAAATAAATAAAAATATTTCAAATCATTATAAAATATTTTTCTTTAATTAATATATGTATTAGAGTTCGCTCGTGCTTAAAACACAAGCATCCTCTTTGAGGGTTAATGTGGGGTAAAAATGAAAAATAATAAAATTAGAGGGGTATTATTAAAAAAATTGGGATCGAAGGGGTAAGAGAAGAAAAATAGTAAAATTATGAGAATTATTGAAAGAGGGAAAGGGGTGAGGGAAAATGAAAGACAATAAAGTTGAAGGGGGGAGAAAAGCAATAAAGTGTTTTTGAATGGATATCATTAAAAAAAATTGAGATTGAGAAGGTAAAAGATGTAAAACAATAAAATGGGCTAAATGAGTAAAAAGAAGATATATACTAAAGTAAAATGAGGTGAAGAGTAAAGAAAATAAAATAAGTCCCATAAAATTGAAGTTTTGATGGAATGTTTGTCCCACACAAAATTGTAGCGGATGAAACGTTTATTCCCCCACACAACTATAGTAAAGTGGGCCCTAAAATTGTGTTTTACTATACTAGTGAAATGCACGTGCGTTGCACATGAATTATAGTATGACTCGACATTTTTATTTTATTATATTTTAAATTTTTGTAAGAATGTAATTACGAATATAAAAATTAATTTTTATTATATTGAATTTAATAAATTTTCAATTATTTTTTTGAACACTAAACAAATAAATTAATTTGTAAGAAATCTCATTTAACCAATGTTCGCATCTCAAATAGAAGAATAGTGATAAATCGAAGATGAAATGAAGACAGAAAAGGAAGGACAATGGTGACAACAAGATGTCATCCCAAGTAAGATGAAGTAAAAAAAGTAAACCAAAAAAACCAATTTATACCTTGCGTTAGAAGAAAAAGTAAGATAAAAATAGTTTATACCTCAAATAACTCCTAGTATTTAAATAGAAAAAAACAAAAAGGTAGACAACTAAAAGACTCCTTTTCCATTGCAATTTACTATTGTTATAGAGAAATTAAAAAAATATATATATGTATATATATATGTTTCAAGTGTAAATATTGATCTTAGTTTGAGATGAAAAAAAATCAATAGTTGGTAACATTGATGAATGATTGTACAATCACTTGAACTTCTGAGTTTTCAATCACAACAGTGAAGTTACCACCAAGAAAGCAACCTAATGATGATACGAAGGTCAATATCTTATTGGACAAAAATTATGTTTCATCATTATTGTAGTTTTACATCTAACAGTTCTAGATCAAAATATGAACAAAAGACTTTATAAGATGCATTTCTTCATCCTACCTAAAGGTGTTTGTTACATGTAATTGAATGCACAAGAATACACCACTATTAGGATTAATGCTTGGCTCAACAAAAGTTAAACTGTAAAAAAATCTTTTTATATTTTACCGAAATTATAAAGAACATAAAAAAAATCATGTGAGTTTTGTGAACAAAAAAATCTCTTTATTTTTTTCTATTGGGGCAAATTTTGTGATTTTTTTTTTAATATGTAAAACCTAAAAAAAGGAATAAATAAACAATTTTCCCCCTTTTACCTATGGGAATGAGTAAAAGAAAAATAAAAACACTTAGGACTATACACTTGCCTTCATGGGCTTTACAATTTTGCCTTCGTAGGCTTTCAAAATTACACAACATAGGCATGGGATTGATACGCGTTTGATTTGAAAATCTTAGTATCTTACGTCTTTAGTCATGCTTCAATGCATGCGAGCTCATGAGTAGTTTTTGAAAACCCATTCGACATATCTTGATGAACATCAAAGTGTCCACATCTTAAGTTGGTGAGTGGGGTGTTTGTTTTCCACTAACCAAAATAACGATCTCGAGGCTTGAGCGTATCGGTATCCGGGGCTAATTTTGAACAAGGGAAGGAGGTGGTTGTGTAATAAGTTGTCAAGTGTGTGTGTACATGCATTTTGAAAAGTGTATCAATTCTCACATATTTCATCAAAAGAAAAAAAAAAAACAAGAATGAGTAACTAACTATTACAAACATTCTCCTACAAAAAAATAGAAAAATAAATCATGAAACTGACAAGTGCATTAGTAGATAAAAAAACACACAAAAATATATATATATATATATATATTATATATATATATATATATTAAAATGGCCAAGTCGAACAAATGATTGGGTCTTCTAGTTTCTCCAATGGAGTCGTCAGTTGTAGCTATGCAATTTTTGAGTTCGAATATCGACACTACGTGAATTTGGAGTCGTCACCGTTCATCTTTAGAAAATGGCATGCATGGGTACTTGAAAGATAATTTTGAAAATCAATTTTGTAGTGACTATTATATGGATTTGGAACTAATCTATCTAAGATTTAGCTAAACAGTCCATTTAGAAAACAGGAAAGGTATTAGGCACCTTACTTTATCAACTTTAAGTAGTAACATTATAATTAATTATTTTTAAAAAATAAAAGAAAATAAGAGATCAATGAAATTTGGTTTTGTACCCTCGAGTGAGAGGGATCTTAATTTTGACCTAGATCATGAGGGCTTCATTATTTAAGAAGGAGTCCTATTACTGTCAATGACTTTGAAAACACACAATTTGAAAATATGTGAGCTTGGTGGTTATGAGTCATTTTTCATATAGAAAGGGTTATAATGCCTTTAGCCTTGAATTCTTTTTTTTTTTTTTTTTTTTTTGAGTGTGTGCAAATTGTGTAGGGTGCTTTTTAAAAGATTTTTTTAAAAAAATGGATTTCAATCCCTACCCTTTCGATCAAGCCAAAGCCCAAGCTATCGATATAAGGAAAGGTGTCCAATATATCTTAGAAATGATCTAAACCAAAAAATAAAGGAGAGAGATGAGAGATAAATGAGGGAGGATGGAAGGAGAGAATGGGGATTAGTATTTTTTTTTTTATCTTCACCCCACATTTTTCTTGTCTTTCTTCTTTGTCTTTAAAAGAGGTATTTTGATATTGACTTTAATGTAGAGAAAACGAAGGTGAGATGTTTGTAATGTAGAGATTTGAGATGGATGAATTTTAAGTTAAGAGTTTTTTGAGATTGAGAGTGTGACTTGAGAGATTTTTTAGAGGGACTGAGAGAGATTAAAGGGTTTGAAGTTTGAAAGAGGAGGTTCAAACATGAGGGATTTTGTGAGAAATGAATGGATTTTTATAGTTTTTTGAAGTTACTTTTTAGGGTAAAAAATGTCAAAAGTAGGAAAATGTGGACAATGGACATGAGGTTTGTAAGTGAAGTATAGGGAACGAGATTAGTGGAAGGCAAGCTTAGTAAAAGAGTTAAAATGCGTTGTTTTTTTATATATACCCATGGATAAGTTCAAAATGGATTGGTCAGACAACCCATACTTGGATTGAGTGGGAGTTAAGGTAGGGGTGTAGGTGTTGGATTAAAAGTGTGGTCAATGTAAGGAGGTAGGTGATGGATTTTTGGGAGGTGGATTGTGGTGGTGACATGTGGCAAAAATGGAAATATGTGTTTGCTTTGGTGGGTTAAGTGAGTTGATTAAGGGGGATGGGGTATGGCGAAGCATGGAAATGGCTTGTGAAGTGATTTTTAGAGGAAATGATGGTGTTAGGTGTTGGCATATGACATGGTGTAGGGATGGTGGTGGTGATGATACGATTGACCTTTTAAGAAGTTGATTGTGGTGGTGATATGTGGCAAGTGATTAGGGGAGGCTTTGACCTTGGTCAATGGGCTTTGAAACTCAAAACAATTGTGGATTTGAGCATTGGACTTTGATTTTGATGATTTTAACTAAGGTGGTGGATTTTAGAAATTGAATTTGGAAGTGGGTTAGAATTGGTTATAGTGGTTCTTATGATGGAACCTTAGGTCAATTGAGGCCCTACGAATCCTTTATGTGGAATGAAAAATAACTTTTTGAGGACTTGGGCCCTTATGCCTCCTTAATTTTAAAATACATTTTTTTTTTGCTTTTTGCATGGGCCTGAAAGCGCCTTCGATCCGCGGGGTGCGCGGATCCGCTTTTGACCCTTGAGGTTTGGGAGTCGCCACCTAGTTATTGTGGTCTAGGAACCAAACTGACTCTAACATGGATAAAAAGAACTAATCTACCACAAAAAATCTAAATTCGGAGATCATGTTACGGGGTTGGAAGGTGTTAGGCACCAACCCCGCCCGGCCAAAGCCGGTCTCTACTAACTTCCCAAATATATCACATTGCTAAAAACCTAGATAAAAATAAAAAAATTACATACCTTTCCGATAGCAAGGATTTTGTTCCCTCAGATCTGACAAAAAGAACTCCTTGTACTGTACTCCCTTGCTTCGTTCTGTCTCCGGATTTGACTTCGGATCTCCTAGATCCAGGTATCTCCTTGTTTTTGGATCTGAACTCTCCAAGTTTATTGTGGATTTGGGGGTGTTTTTGGAGGGATTTTAGGTGTTTTCTAGACTAAAATTGAAGGAGGGATGTTAAGTAAGAAGTTGGGGCTCCAAAACTAGGGTTTATGGGGGGCTAGGGGAGCTTCTAGACCTACTTCTCTTAGGGTTTATGATTTGATACGAAAATAGGGTGTGAGCACCTCTATTTATAGATTTTTTTTAGGATTGATTTGGATAGAATTAATATTCAATTAGAGTTCTTTTAATTAGAGTTGTGTTTTAGTTAAAATTGTTTTAGGTAGAATTGTGTTTTAATTAGAATTGTTTTAGGTAGAATTGTTTTTAAGTTATAACTCTATTAGATAGAGTTATTATTTAATTAGAACTCTATTATGACTTTTGGTCTTATTTGATTGACTTTTAATGTTTTGACTTTAGTCTTAATTGATTGACTTTTAATATCTTGACTTCAGTCTTGCTTAATTGACTTTAATTTTGACTTCAGTCTCACTTGATTGACTTTAATACCTTAGTCTTGCTTGATTTACTTTTAATTTTTGGAGAACCCCCCTCTATTATATTTTTAATTCTTTGGACCCCCAAATGGAGGGGTCCTTAAAGAAATATCCCACGAACCCTCAACAATTTTACCCGAAAGTCCGATTGATCGATTTTTTAGGTTCAAATTTTTAAATTAATTTCATCAATGTTTCACTTTAATTATTTAATATTTTATTTATTAATTTCAAATTTTTTAATTACGAAAATTGTGAAATTACCGTTTTGCCCCCGGAGAGGACTTTTCACGTTTCAAGTCGGTTTTTAATGTTCTATGATGTTTTAGAATCGGTTTTTCATAAAGAATTCAATGAGAATGTTGGTTTGTGTCATTTATGAAAATTTTTATGTGAAATGATTGTGAACTTTATGAGGGGCATTTTCGTAATTTTGTCAAATTCTGTTAAAATTGGTGAAATGCTTTATTTGGTTCCGATTTGTTATTTTATGTGTTCGAGAGAGTTTTCCTAAGCGTAACGTAGGCTCTAGGATTGTTTTGAGGTTAGGGGTATTTTGGTAATTTGGTAATTTTTTAGTGATTTTTATCGTGAAATTTCTTTTTGGTCTGTAAGATGATGATTTCTATGTTTCTGGGGTCGTATTTTCCTAGCTTAGCGTGGTTTCTAAAGTTTTGTCAATTCGAGATACCTCATCCGGATTTCTAAAACACATTTGGTAACAAAATAAAGCAATGGAATACACATCCATCATTGGGAATCATTGCAATCGGATTGACGAGTTGATTAATCAGGCGAGTGCAAAAATGGGGTCTCTACAGATGCCCCTCTTTGGCAGAGGGTTGAAACAAATTAGATAGCAAATCTATTTTGGTAGATAGTGCGATATCTGAATGCCAAAGCTAGTGACAGTTCATTTTGCAGCCTGATTTAGCAATTCGTCGGGGTGTTCGGATCCTTGAGGGTAAAGCTCTCCCCGAATTAAAAGATTGTCAGGTCCTTGAGCGAGAGCTCTCACTGACAGTGTCAGATCCTTGAATTTTAGAGAATTCTCCCTGACTAAAAAGTGCAAGTGTGTGCACTGTGTGAAATTGAGTAAAATCTGAGTAAAACAAAACTCGAGAAAATTTGAATGATATTTGAGACAAATCTGAGCAAAAGTTGGGAGAAAGTTAAATGTCCTACTCTACCTACTCTAGGTGAAAGAGTAATAAATTTATATTTTTTTGAGAGTCTTATTCTACCTACTCAGAGTGAAAGAGTAATGCACTAAATTTTTTTTGGGAAGTTCTACTCTACCTACCTGGAGTGAAAGAGTAATGAACTATTTTATTTTATTTTTTTTTTTTTTTGGAAATTCTACTCTACCTACTCGGAGTGAAAGAGTAATGAACTAAGCTTTTTAGAAGTCCTACTCTACTTGCCCAGGGTGAAAGAGTAATTAACTAATTTTTTTGGGAAGTTCTACTCTACCTACTCGGAGTGAAAGAGTAATGAACTAATTTTTTAGGAGTCCTACTCTACCTGCCCAGGTGAAAGAGTAATAGACTAATTTTTTTTTGGAAGTTCTACTCTACCTACTCGGAGTGAAAGAGTAATGAACCAAGATTTTTGAGAGTCCTACTCTACCTGCCCAGGGTGAAAGAGTAATTAACTAATTTTTTTGGAAGTTCTACTCTACCTACTCGGAGTGAAAGAGTAATGAACTAATTGTTTTGAGAATCCTACTCTACCTGCCTAGGGTGAAAGAGTAATGAATTAATTATTTTGGGAAGTTCTACTCTACCTACTCGGAGTGAAAGAGTAATGAACTAATTATTTTGGGAGTCCTACTCTACCTGCCCAGGGTGAAAGAGTAATGAACTAATTTTTTTTTTGGAAATTCTACTCTACCTACTCGGAGTGAAAGAGTAATGAACTAATTTTTTTTTTGGAAGTTCTACTCTACCTACTTGAAGTGAAAGAGTAATGAACTAATTTTTTCTGGGAAGTTCTACTCTACCTACTCGGAGTGAAAGAGTATTGAACTAATTTTTTTCTTTTTTAGGAAGTTCTATTCTACCTGCCCAGGGTGCAAGAATAATGAACTAAGCTTTGAGGGAACAAACGGGGGATTAACCTCGCATTTGACTTTTTTTTTTTTTAATAAAAAGTTGGATTTTATGAAGGTCTGGTAAATATTTTAACTCTCTTTGAATCTGAGGAGTTTTCAAAATTGCTATCAAGAGGGTAACCTTTAATGTAAAGTTAACCTTATCCTTTGGGGTTGAAATTGACCAGGCATCAGAACAAAAATGCCCCTAGTTTGACAAGGAACATTGCACTAGGGATAATTGAATATAATTTGAAAATAAATGCCCCTAGTGTAAGGGGGGAAACTGTACTCTTTAGAAAAAGGAAGTGCCCTTGTTATGAAAGTTTGAAATCCTTGATTACCGCAAGCGCAATAAAGGTTTAACTTTTAATTTTGACTTTTTATATTGAAGATTTTGAGTCAGGCTCAAAGACATTGGAACAAAATATTTCTTTCTGAAATTCATCATAGAATTTGTTCTTTCTCCCCGTCGGTTCGCTTAGGGACATGAAACCCTTCAGATCAATCATAGACGAGATACTTGTATCCACTGAGTCTATATTTGGTTCAAACTGGGTGAAACTTGATCATTCGGACTTCTGATATTTCGGCTCGAGCTACCTTTTCAGCTTCTCAACTCAACGGAGATTTTCTTTTATTTTTTGATAGCTCTAAGTTTTGCCTAGATTGCCTATCCAGGTTTTCAATCTAGCGAGCATGCTCTAGCCTTTGCCTAGATCGCCCTTTTAGGTTTTCGATCTAGCGAGCTTACAATTTTTTCTTTTTTCCTTGCTTTGATTGTTGCCAAGGTCATCCTTTCAGATCTTCAACCTTGCGAGCTTACCTTAATTTTTGCCTAAGCCGCCCTTTTTGGGTTTTCAACTTAGCAGATTTTTTTCTTCTTCTTCCCTTCTGAACTTCTGGAGTTGCTGTCTGATCATGCTTTGCTATCTTCCTTGACTTCTCGCACGGTACTTAGGAGGACTTTCATGGGTAAGCTTAGGACTAGGTATAAAAAGAAAGGGATTTTGAGGCTCAAAAACCCAAATGCCCCTTGTGTGACATTTCCTTTTAAATTATTTTCTTTTTCCTTGAATTTTCTTCCCCACTTTGACAATTTTTTCTTTTGAATTTTTTTTTTAGATTTTTTCTTTGTCGGGAATCTATTTTTATTTTTTTTGATATGGTCGGGCCTGAAGTAACTTCTCAGGTTGCCTACGTACCCCAGAATTTTGGGATCAGACCAAAATGTAGTTCGAATATTTTTCCCTCCCTTAGGTTAGGTGATCGGGCTAAGAAAGAAGAAGGCATAATTTTTTTCTTTTTGAAAAGACTGCGAAAGAGTTGAGAAAGGATATATTGAACTGGGTAATAAGAGAATTGATTCGGCCAAAGATGGCCTCCTTAAATGTAGTACCGTTTGATTTGGTCAAGGTTGGTTGATTCTGGTAATTCGATTCCATCATGATCTTGAAGTCTAACAGTTTTTCCGGATAATATTTCCTTGATGATTGAATATCTCCAATTGAGTTCAAACTTTCTATGATCGAGAAGAATACTCAAAAAAAATTTTGGGTAGTCTGATGCTTAGATCTTTGACTTATAAGTGATGAACTTTGACTTTCTTGTCAAACATGCAAGTGACTCCTCTCCATTGACAGACCCAATCTGTTTATAATAATTAACTTCTATCAAGACCTTGAGATACAGGATTTTGCCTTTTAACCGGTAAGATTGCTTCCATATCATACTAGAGTGACTCTAGTAGAAGACTGTATTGAAGTGTAATATGTCCATAATGAGAATGGTAACTTTTCTGGCCAATCCCGGTGTAATATGTGATTGACACATTTTCACGATGATTGTCTTGAGATTTTTACTGGCTGCTTCAACTATTCCATCGATTTTAAAATTACAGCACTGATACATTTTATAATCCCTCCTCTGACTATGTTAGTCAATTCTGGTTTGTATATGTGGTGTTCTCATAAGATGGGTATATATTTCATGTTGAACAACACTCCAAATTTAACTGACATATCCTCATAGGACCATGTAAGCAAGTCTTTTGAATTTTCTGAATAAATTCATCATCTTTTTGTGATCCTCTGGGGATAAATTAGTTCCAATATGAATTTCTTGGGAATTATTTTTGTTCCGAGGTCAATGACCTTTAGTTCCTCGAGCAAGACATTTATCTTCTCATTCAAGAGGAGGTTCCTTATTAGAGGAATTTCTTTTTGAAGCCAGTTATTAGTTAACTCGTTAATGCGCTCAAGGTATTCAAAAATTTTCTTTATTTAATTAAATTTAGATGGGGCAACTGACACCATTGCAAACTCGACGAACTAACTTGACTTAATAGGAAAAAATAGACTCAATCTAAGGAAGACATGACCTTGTTGGAAAAAAGGCCTCGATTTAATACAAATGACTCATGAAAACTCAATACAAGTACCCACATGAGTTTGATTAGGACTGAGGACTGAGATATTGCTTACAACAGCTAGGATTGAAGTACTATGATCTTTAAAGAGGAACTGGACGATGTTGAGAAATTTTGAAGTCATTTCTGACTGTTGACTTGATATTGATGTTTACTTTAACTGACCGGATTTACAACCCTAGCTAGACGATGGACGATTGAGCTTAGATACAATGATAACCCTTAACCCTCTTTGAAGGTGAATTTAACCAATTTCAGTGTCACCCCCTTGATAACATTTTAAATGAACCCTGAGATTTTATTGAATATATCATTTGTAAATCATTTTTCCTTCATTCTCTTTTCTTCTAGAAAACATTTTTTTTTTGAAAAATCTTGTTCTTATGGAAAACACTTTTTCTGAAAAATATATATATATTTTTTAGAGAACATTTCTTCTAGAAAATACTTTCCTTTTGTAAACCATTTCTCTTCTTTAAAAATGGGTTGAAACCCGAATTTAGAAAAGAATTTGATTTCCATTTTAATCTAAATGGCCCGACCCATCATGATTATTGGATCGAGATGGACTGGGTCATTATAAATTATTGCAAAAAATGGATTCTTTATTGGGTCGGTGCACCCATTTTAATTTTCAAAAAGAAAATTTTTTATCCTTGAGGACAACCATACATTCTTGATCTCATCATTCACATCACTCACATACATTCATCAATCACATGCATTCATTCAATAAACAACTCGGGAACACCCACGATAAGTTCGAGTCGTGACCTACTGGGAAGGTTTCTAGACTCTAAGCTTACTACGTGCAATGCATTTTTATCTGGCCACCCTTGCCCAAGCACACCTATATACCTTTCGATACGTGGTGACTTGGTTTGATATACCGTACAGGTGATAATCTAAAACCTCAATTCACTTCTCTGAAGCCAAAAACAGCCAGTTTGATCTCCAGTTGAGAGGTGGCGCACAATGCTGAGCAAGGGCCCACTTAAATACCTCTCGTCTAGAATAGACGTAGTCTATCCCCCTCGTACAGTAGGGTACAGCGGGGCAAGATCTTGCTTAGGCACCGGTTTTGACCAAGAAGTGCAATTGATATACTTAGACTATCTTTTATACCTACGGGTACGAGTCAAGAGTTGTAGCTTTCATAAATGGTTTGGCATCCCACGAGGGGACCGACCACGTACTAGTACTACGTTGGCAATCGGGACATGTGACTGTGTGGCTTACAATAGGTCAAAGGCTCAGGTCGCTCCAGCCTAGGTGCATCAACATACTTCTCAGAATCACCAGATCAGATGGTATTGATGCCCCCAGTTTGATATACCCTAAGGTACGTGACTGGAGTTGTGGGTTTCATGAATGACGTCGCATCTCCGAAGAGACCGGGCCACGCACTAGTGTCACGTTGGCTAAATGGGACGTGTAAGTGAGTAAAACAGTAAACGTGCATGTGGTGTGTGCAAAACAAGGTGGGTGTGCCCGGGACCTTTTCCAAACAAGTGGGCCCATGGATCCAATCAAACCAATCATACATTTAATCAAAACAAAAATCATTCAAATCATATGAATATTCAATTAAGATCACATTATTCCCATCACATAAGCACATTAACATTACGATCAACATCAATCATGTATTTCAAACAAGATCATGGTAAATTAATCAATAAATATGACATATGATAATGATCAAACAAACATTGCAATAGGCATAATTTTTATAATTTTTAAGGTCCAATCAATGATCACTTTTGGGTGATCCAAAATAAATCGAGATTCCACTAGGTATTACATTGATGATAGAATGACAATGGTTGAGATGAGCTCACTCTCAAGAACATTAATTGTGCCAACATTAGATAAATTCAGATTTTCTGTGAATTAGGAAAATACAATCTGAACTTGCAACGATGATATCTAAGGCTCCCGATAATGAAATCGAGTGAACTCAAGTTCTAAATTAATCTAGTCGATGAGATCTACATTTTATTAATAGGTGTCCAGACTTAGTTCTCACCAGAATGTTCTGTAAAAACGTTTTAACGTTGCTGTCCCAACTTTCATTCAGAAATAATTCCAGATTTACAGATTGAACTTGCATCGATGATATCTAAGGCTTTCGATAACAAAATTGAGTGAACTCAAGTTCTAAATTAATCTATTCGATGAGATCTACGTTTTATTAAGAGGTTCCCAGACTTAATTCTCACTAAAATGTTCTGTAAAAAAGTTTTAACATTGCTGTCCCAACTTTCATTCAGACATAATTCCAGATTTACAGATTGAACTTGCATCGATGATATCTAAGGCTTCCAATAACGAAATTGAGTGAACTCAGATTCTAAATTAATCTACTCGACGAGATCTATGTTTTATTAAAGGCTCGCAGACTTAATTCTCACTAGAATATTCTGTAAAAAAGTTTTAACATTGCTGTCCCAACTTTCATTCAGAAATAATTCCAGATTTACAGATTGAACTTGCATCGATGATATCTAAGGCTTCCGATAACGAAATTGAGTGAACTCAAGTTCTAAATTAATCTATTCGATGAGATCTACGTTTTATTAATAGGTTCCCAGACTTAATTCTCACTAGAATGTTCTATAAAAAATTTTTAACATTGCTGTCCCAACTTTCATTCAGAAACAATTCCAGATTTACAGATTGAACTTGCATCGATGATATCTAAGGCTTCCGATAACGAAATTGAGTGAACTCAGATTCTAAATTAATCTAATCGACGAGATTTATGTTTTATTAAAGGCTCCCAGACTTAATTCTCACTAGAATATTCTCTAAAACGTTTTAATATTTCTGTCCAACCTTCATCATTCCATCATTTTCATAGGTCAATTTGAATCTTTCATTATTTAGGGGTCATCAAAAAGTGATCCTTAATTGGAAAAAAAATGCAATACCCAAAATCATCTGCAATTAAGACAAAAAATAAATAAACAGAAAAAATAAATAAAATAAATCCAACTAAATAAAGAAAACTAGGTCATCTTGGCAATGCTCCCATACTTGGGGTTTTTCAAGTTTGATCCTCAATAGTCCCCAGTGGAGTCGCCACTGAAAGCGCCCTCGATCCGCGGGGTGCGCGGATCCGCTTTTGACCCTTGAGGTTTGGGAATCGCCACCTAGTTATTGTGGTCTAGGAACTAAACTGACTCTAACATGGATAAAAAGAACTAATCTACCACAAAAAATCTAAATTCGGGGATCATGTTACGGGGTTGGAAGGTGTTAGGCACCAACCCCGCCCGGCCAAAGCCGGTCTCTACTAACTTCCCAAATATATCACATTGCTAAAAACCTAGATAAAAATAAAAAATTACATACCTTTCCGATAGCAAGGATTTTGTTCCTTTAGATCTAACAAAAATAGCTCCTTGTACTGTACTCCCTTGCTTCGTTCTGTCTCTGGATTTGACTTCGGATCTTCTAGATCCAGGTATCTCCTTGTTTTTGGATCTGAACTCTTCAAATTTGTTGCGGATTTGGGGGTGTTTTTGGAGGGATTTTAGGTGTTTTTTAGACTAAAATTGAAGGAGGGATGTTAGGTAAGGAGTTGGGGCTCCAAAACTAGGGTTTATGGGGGGGCTAGGAGAGCTTCTAGACCTACTTCTCTTAGGATTTATGATTTGATACGAAAATAGGGTGTGAGCACCTCTATTTATAGATTTTTTTTAGGATTGATTTGGATAGAATTAGTATTCAATTAGAGTTCTTTTAATTAGAGTTGTGTTTTAGTTAAAATTGTTTTAGGTAGAATTGTGTTTTAATTAGAATTATTTTAGGTAGAATTGTTTTTAAGTTATAACTCTATTAGATAGAGTTATTATTTAATTAGAACTCTATTATGACTTTTGGTCTTATTTGATTGACTTTTAATGTTTTGACTTTAGTCTTAATTGATTGACTTTTAATATCTTGACTTCAGTCTTGCTTAATTGACTTTAATTTTGACTTCAGTCTCACTTGATTGACTTTAATACCTTAGTCTTGCTTAATTTACTTTTAATTTTTGGAGAACCCCCCTCTATTATATTTTTAATTCTTTGGACCCCCAAATGGAGGGGTCCTTAAAGAAATATCCCACGAACCCTCAACAATTTTATCCGAAAGTCCGATTGATCGATTTTTTAGGTTCAAATTTTTAAATTAATTTCATCAATGTTTCACTTTAATTATTTAATATTTTATTTATTAATTTCGAATTTTTTAATTACGAAAATTGTGAAATTACCGTTTTGCCCCCGGAGAGGACTTTTCACGTTTCAAGTCGGTTTTTAATGTTCTAAGATGGTTTAGAATCGGTTTTTCATAAGGAATTCAATGAGAATGTTGGTTTGTGTCATTTATGAAAAATTTTATGTGAAATGATTGTGAACTTTATGAGGGGCATTTTTGTAATTTTGTCAAATTCTGTTAAAATTGGTGAAATGATTTATTTGATTCCGATTTGTTATTTTATGTGTTTGAGAGAGTTCTCCTAAGCGTAACGTAGGCTCTAGGATTATTTTGAGGTTAGGGGTATTTTGGTAATTTGGTAATTTTTTAGTGATTTTTATCGTGAAGTTTCTTTTTGGTCTGTAAGATGATGATTTCTATGTTTCTGGGGTCGTATTTTTCTAGCGTAGCGTGGTTTCTAAAGTTTTGTCAATTCGAGATACCTCATCCGGATTTCTGAAACACATCTGGTAACAAAATAAAGCAATGGAATACACATCCATCATTGGGAATCATTGCAATCGGATTAACAAGTTGATTAATCAGGCGAGTGCAAAAATGGGGTGTCTATAGGGCCCTGTTCACATTGGGGTGTCTACAATTTCGATTCTAACTATCTTAGGAATCGAACAATTGACACCTGGTACCCATAATCACAAAATTGGAGTACAGGTTTAAATTGGCAAGGGAAAACTTCGAAAAAACTAATGAAAATAAAAATATAAAAATATATATATATTTAATGAAAATTCATATAATCAAATTATTATCATCAAATCCCATATTTTTTTACATTTATGAATTACCAAATGCATGTTAAGTAAAGTTCTTCAATTTTTCATATAAATATCGATTTGAGTTTCAAATGAACTATATCTTCTAAAAATTTATTACTTTTAACTAAAATAAAATTTATATTTTTGAAAAAAATCATTAATTTATATCCTTAATATACGAAATTATAAATAAGTTAATAATTTTATAGTTAATATATTAATATTTTTAAAAGAATTTTATTTTTTTATTTATAATGATTTAAAATATTTTTTTCTCATTTAATTCCTGAAAATTGGAATCGATGTATACCCATGTTTGTTGGTGCTTCCGGATCCGATTCCATTTAATGTTGGAGCCAGACCTGAAATAAATATAGTGGTTGTGGTTGAAAGTCCCATAAGAACCGAACCGGGACCGACTCATTGACATATGAAGGTGTGGGTCTGGTTTTAGAAGGTAGTGGCAGAAACAAACAACTCTTGTTCGTTCGACCATAAGTATATAAGATCTCTGGTTGGGTATTGTTTGCCGCAATCGAAGGAACGGATTATACTTAGATTATCGATTATTTAATGAAGAGGAAGAGGAAGAGGAAACCAAGAGAGATGGAGATACAAAAGGAAGCCTTATCTTTACCCTTAATCGATGAAGACATATTGTTGCTTGAGGAGATCCTTCCTCGATTACGGGTAAAGTCCCTCTTCCGTTTCAAATCTGTATGTAAGAAGTGGCGCAATTTTATCTCAGAAGATCCCAACTTCGTCAAGTTAGGTACCAATACCAGTAGTGTTCTTCTTATTCTTCGGCTATTATACACAAAGCACTTCATCAGAGCTATCTAGTAGTAACCCCCCTGGTTGAAACGAACATTTTTGGTCGGCTCAACTCAAGCAATGGTCTAGCACTCCCTTACCAAATAAATAAATTTTGAACATCATATGTATCTTAAATTATACGTTTGCAATCCAGTTACCCAAGATTTTGTATATATCAGTAACCCAAAGGATATAGGAACTGCGGGATTATGAGCTTATCTGCCCAGATGAGATGAGATGAGATTTTTCTTAGTCAAATTTATAATGGCATTCCAAGGGAGGTCGAATTTACAGTCTACTCTTCTAAAACCAGTGTTTGGCGTGAATCAAGGGCTAAATTTGTTCTCTCAAATGTAATTTTTTTCTCACTGGTGGCATATTGTATTTGAGAGTTGCTGAAGATATCGTCTGGTTTGATCCTATTCAAGATCCTGCTGGTCTTGTGCTTTCTCCTCCCGGTGGTGGTGGCGGTGATGGTGAGAATGTGGTGATTGGAGAATGCGATGGTGGTGGGTTTAGTTATACTAGGATCACAAGTACATGTATAGAGATGTGGATCGTGAGAGAAGGATGAGGACAATATAGTAATGGAAGATTACAATTTTAATGGACCAAGAGATATTGTGTGAATTGGGGGAAAATCTTTCAACACAACCAAAAGGCCATGGCTTCTTTCTACCATCATATGAAGTTAAGAAGTCGAGAGGCTCTGGATATTCTGGTGCGTCTTCATGGAGCAAAACCATTACCCTTCGCAGGTGGAGAGGTAAAAGAGTAGGGGCTGAGAAAGGGAATGTTTTCAAATACAACTTGAGGACTGGGGAATTAGAAATAAGCCATAGATTAGAGAGGGGGGATTGGTTTCTTTACAAAACTAGTCTTTTCCCATTGCCTAAGTAGAGCGATTTTCATGTTGAATCATAAAATGCCGATGAGATTCATTTTCACTTTATTTTTATTTTGTTTTTGTTTCCCTCTTCCTCTGAAGATTCTGTAAATTAAACTTAACATGCACTTTTTAGTCATTTGAGTTAATAAAATGAATGTTAGGTTACCAGTCAAAAAATAAAAAATAAAAAATGAATGTTAGGTTTATTTTTTATTTTTTGGGGGGGAGGGAAATAAATTTTTGTGTAGTAGTGTGCGAAATCAGGGGGGTTCGCTTTAAATTTAAACTAATTCAGACCTTAGTAGGCTGTGTTTGGAAAAACAGTTAAAAACAGTTTGAGGAGACTGAATCTGCCAAACCTGTTTGTCCAACGTGGCCAACATGTTTGGTGCTTCAAACTTTACACCTGGTCTTGTTTCCCAACATAAAACAGTGTAAGAGGAAAAACCTTGTAGAAATGACGTCCTTACTCTGTTCCTAGAGCTCAATCTCTAAGCTTTGCTAGTGACTTTGGTTTTATCCCATTTTATGATTTATGATGATGTGTTGAAATTTCTTGTTAATAGGTGATTGTAATATAATTGTATAAGAGGATCCCTGTTGAACTGTGTGGCAAGGAGATAAATATCCTAGTGTATCTTTGTTCAGCTCAATAATAACAATTGGTACAATAGGAAATTGGGAAAATTTGAAATTTGTTATTGTAGAAGTATCTATTCAGTATCTAGTACCAACATCTGTGTTTGAAATATAGTACCAACATCAGTGTCTTAAAAGTTATTATTAGTAGTATTTACGGTAGCTTATTTTATGGTTTAAGACTGTAAGGTGTTCAATGAGTTTAAAGGGGTGGATTTTGTTCGAGAATTAAGTTTACTTTTAAATGGGACTCTATTTTAGCATTTGATGCCTCAGATTGTATCTCAATTGCTAGTTGGATTTGTTGGATCTTATACTACTGCTTTCATCTTCTGACTTGTCATCCATGTTATATATTTTAAAGATAGCCTTGATGCAAAGACTTGTCAAGAAAATTATAGCAGATTGAGATATTGAGTTATGGAGGAATAGACATTTTTATTTTGGCTCTCTTTACTTAGCAGGGCACGCTATGAGAATGTTCCCTAGAACGTACAAGTTTAGCTAGTTCTCCTAGCAATAGGACATATCGAAAGTAAACCACTAAAAACTTTTCAAAATATTGTAAGAAACTTCCTAAATAACCGCATAAGTTTATATTTTCAAAAACATGATTGTGTTTGGTTGTAATTGTGTTATGTTCATGGGTTATGCTATCATCAACCAAAACATGACAAAAGCCACCTTGTTTATTAAACAGGTTACACAGGTCGTGTGGTGTTACATGTTTAATAAACGGTTTGAGTTCGGGTCTAAGGATTTGACACGATTATAAATGGGTTGGATTCGGGTTGGGACATTTTATAAACACCCTTGTCTCAACATGACACAACCCATCGCCACCCTAATTATCTATGCATCCCTTGAAAATATTTTAAATTACTAAAACAATCTGCTTATACAAAAAACTTGAGATTCAGTAAAATGATCCATGCTCAGTTGATCATCGCCATCCAAACCAATTCTTTGATCAATCTATATGTCAATTGTGGAGAAATTTCAGTAACTTGTCAAATATTTGATGGAATGCCTGAAAGAATAGTTTCTTGGAGCTATTTCCACAGTGGGTTACTTCTGAAGCTGTCAAATTGTTTAAAACTATGAATTTTGGGAATTTAGAATCCTAATGAATATATATTTGCTACCATCGTCTCTTCTTATTCTGACATTGGAGCTTTTGAAGAGGGCAAGTAATGTCTTGGTTACATGTTGAAATCTTGATTGATATTCTTTCTTATAATTCTGTTGTTAATGGGTTTATGGAACATGGGCATTTAAGCGAGGTGTTTTGTAAGATGATGGATGAATTTGTGGAATAAGATGTTACTCTTGGTCCTTGTGCTCGTTTCAAAGATTTGAAATTTGGTTTGCAAGTCCACAATTGAATCTTTGGGAGAAAAATTGAGGTTGATGTCTTATTTGGTAGTGCGATCATAGACATGGATGGGAAATTTGGTAAGATCTTCAGTGCAAGGAATGCTTTTGATTCGTTGCACGACCAGAATGTGGTCTACTCAATAGTGACTAGGGCTGCTTATGCCCAAAAACAAGTACTTTGAGGAAGGCACTTGATCAAACCGGAACTTGAGGGAGTTCGACCAAATGAGTACATATATGCTCTTATGGTGAAATCCTGTGCTAGGTTCTTTGCATTCGAGGAATTGGGATTTGTTGAATGTTTGTGCAGTTAAGTCTGGATTTAAGGATTATTTGATTGTTGGGGGGTTCTTTTCAACATAAAAAGTGGTAGTATTGAAGATGCGCAAGTGTTCTCGGATATGATCCATCGGAGCATTATAACATGGAATCCAATGATATCTGGAAACTCCCATCACGGGCTTGGTAAGGAAGTCCTTATTACAAGTTACAAACAAATGTCATCTACTGTCAAGCGTACTTTGGAGCCTGTCAAGTTGGGTGTCGGTTGAACTCTGCTTAAGGTATTGCTCCCTTCACCCATTCTACCAAAATACTCAACTCTACAACTCAACTCAACTCTGTGTTGTCAGCACCTGTGAGGTTCTTTGCTTTATCGAACTCAAATTTGGTCCCAGGGAAATATGAAGGTGTTGTAAGAATAACAAATTCTATTTATTTTCTAGAATAAGAGATATTTGAAACGAATCAATTCTATGTTTTTCATGTATCAAGATAATCAAGTGCAAATGTACATGGGGGGCTGAAGCTATGGGAAGGTTCAATGGATTTGGTGAAGACACTCCACTCTGATATTGAAGATGGACGGTTATCTCTTACAGGGAAGTGAGTTTTAGAGGTGGGCTGCTCATGCTCAAGTGATAGCATGCTAAAATCTCTGATTAATATGCACCACTTGATTTATTTAATTTAATTTTTTTGCTGACGTGTAAGGATCATAGTTTCGTATCATGCTCAGTAGAATAGTGATAAATAGTAATGGATGCAAAGCATGATATGAAAAATTATGATTCCATTCATGGTATTATGTTCTAAAGTGAGTTTTAGAGTCCATGAAATGCATGAAAACATCCTGCTAGTAGCACTAAACTTGCATCATTGAGCTTTTGGGTACGGCTAGACTACTCGATGAAGCTGAGAGTCCTTGAGTATGTAACCTTTGTTGGTGGTCTATTCCAATCAAATTTGACATTGTTGCCTGCCGTACCTTGCTGCTTGCTCACTGCTTCCCATGTCCATCGGAATTTTGTTTTGGGGAAGCGAGCAGCAGAGATCATCTTAAACTTGTGGGAACATATATCCTTCTATCTAATATGTATGCCGAGGCCAAGACATGGGACGGAGTTGTAAGCAATCATAAGTTGATGAGGGGAAGAGACATCAAGAAAGAACCTGGGGTGAGCTGGATATAATACCCATATCTTTGTTTCCGTGGGCAAAAAACATCCAGAAGAGTTTGAAAAGGTAGGGGAACTTTTATCACAGATAAAACTGTCGGGGTATGTGCCTGACATTGCAACAGTTATTGCATTACGTGAAATATGAACACAAGGAATACCTTTTTCTTTTTTTGATTGATCAATGAAGAGTATCTTAGTTAACACAGTAAGCACACCTTTAGGATCACCAATCCATGTAATTAAGAACATAATGATGTGTGATAATTGCCAAAAGGATGTGAAACTCATTGAGAATGTCACGAAAAGGAAGATATGGTTAGAGATGCCATTCGTTTCAATTGTTTTGAGAGTGGGATCTGTTCTTGTAGGGATTATTGGTGATGATAGTGAATGACATATCACTTAGTGAACAAGATTTGCGCAAATCATTTGTCTCAAGTGGAAGTCACTTATGCTTTTTTAGACTAAAACTACATTTTTTTCATTATTTTGAACTTGTCTTGAGTGGCCTTGTCACTTGGATGCCATGCAAGTAGTTTGAATAACCTTTGTTTCGAGCTATTTCTGCCTTACTGGGTTTCTTTAAGGTCTACTTCCGTTTTTAATTTCGTGTCGGAATTTTATCAAAAGTAGCTTCAGTTCAGATGGTATGGATGCAAGAGCCAATCCTAAATGGGTAATGAGTATTCTATCTTTATTTTTTTCCATAAAGATATATCTATATCTCATGCTGAATTTCCAATATTTATTATTTCCATTGTGTTAAGAGTTGTGAAGAAATCCATGGAAATCATTTCGGAGGAAATAGGTAATACAAGATCATGGGAGGTAGTATTTTCTACCTTATCCAGCTTGTTAGCCTATACAGCTTGGTTCATAAATATATGTTCTTTTGCTTTTTCAGTCTTGTAGTTGAGGTTTAAGCTTGGTAGGGTTCAGATTGGTTAACATAAGAGCACATTTCAAGTGGTTTGCCTTCTAATATGAAAAATATAGAAGCCTAATATGGTTATTATCTCCTTGACTCATGGTTTGCACTGTGTGCAAGATAAAGATAGCCATAGAAAAGCTTCCTAAAAGCACTCTGCCCATGATATGCTTATGAAATGTTAGTCACTCTTATGGATGCTTCAAGCACTTGTTTAAAAGACTTAGGTAAACATACCTCAATACCTACTTTTAAACATCTTCATCATGCATCATATTTGAATCAATTTTGCAAATATTTGCCAAGCATTTAGATTTGTTATGATAAATTGTAAGTTTACATCTCTTGTAAAGCTTCTTATCCATCTAGAAAGTTATCAAGATCAAATTCTTCATTTTTATCTCACTAAAATTCTTATTTACATCTACATTCATCTTTAGGCCCATGTTCATGCATCATACCCATAATCATGTGCATGTATTTTGAAGCATTCTAAGAGCAAGCAGCATTTGAAGAAAATTCAGTGCTATTTAATTATGCATTGGCTGTTTTCAGAGAAGGATAGTCAACCATCCTCAAGGGTGATCACTTTGTTAATAAATGATATCTAATGCATTTTCTCTCTCTCTCTCTGAAAAGTATTTTCTGTTCTGATAGTATTAATGCCCCATTCCATTACAGTCTCATGGAGAATTATTTTTATGCACACATTTGTTTGCAGGGATGCTCAAAACGTAGTTTTCCTTTTATTTGAGAGCTTTAAAATGATGTAGCATAGCAAATTGTGCTATTGCTGGTGAAATGTTTGAAGATCATGGAGAATGCTACATTCTAATGATAATTAGGTACTCATGAAATATGTTATTTGTGTTTTTGTGCACATATGGATTTAGCATGTACTAGATGATTTATGCAAAGTGTGTAGTAAGAAGAACCAATGTAACATGCTCTCCCACATAATCAATTTCGTGCAATGCTCCAAGGATACTTCTGTAGTGAGATGGATCAGAATAAGCTTCATTAAGTTGTGCAGGCTGATATGAGCAGCAACTAGATGGGTCTTCAGAGATTGTTGGTTAGGTTTGACCAGCAACGGGAACATTTAAAATTTGAACAACCTGAATGTAATCACCCTCGTTATGTAAGTGATTGGTATAAGAAGAGGACAAGTTTATGTTATCCACATCCTCCCTTGGTACGATCGGAATCTAGTATCTCCCCTCTCCCCTGTTTATTTACTGTCTCATACAACATTGGAGGACTCTTGGAAGGCAATTTTTTTTTAACCAAACACTACATCTCTGGACACAAAGAAAAGCTAGTTGGAAGATAAAGGCATCTATATCCTTTATGATGTTCACTGTATCCAAAGGATGACACATGGAAGGGATATTGGATCAAACTTGTTTGATAATCCCATAACTATGGAAAACACTTGCAATCGAACACCCTAAAGGATGTATAATCTGTTAACCAACCAACTACTCCAAAAGACTGATCTGTTAGATAAGGGGAGAACCATGAATATAAGAGGGTAATGGGGCTTAAGTGGGTATGACACACCATGGGGGAAAATATACACTTAACACTCTCCCTCACCCATCAGGATGCAAATAATCGAACCCGTGACCTATACGAACTTAACGCTTTGATACCATGTTAACCAACCAACTACTCCAATAAACCGATCTATTAAAGAAGGGGAGAACTAGGAATATAAGTGAGTCATGGGGCTTAAGTTGATATGACTCACCCGAGAGTGGAGGAAAATATACACTCAACATAATCAAGGTTTTTTCGAAATAGTTCTTCAAATGGTGAAATCATTCCCAAAGGAAAGGATGGGAGACGATTAATTAAAAAATACGGTGGATAAATATGATTCAACCCGATATTTCTTAAGAATTTCTCTGTGAAAAAGCATTGTTATTCTAAATTCTCTTTTATTTCTATGCTTGTGGTTGGTACTCCATTTTGTTTGGGTGTGCCTGGGCAACGTTGCAGATGTCTCATCTGAAATTATTGTAAATGGTTTTGGAATTCTCTTTTCTCAAATAATCCTTTCAGGTCAAACTAATTTTTTTTATTAAAATACTTCTCAACATACAGTTCAAAGAAAAAAAAATGGATTTCTTTCTTGGCAGGAAGACCCATGTAAACCTTGTATAGTCATCAACAAACAAGAATAATAAATAGGAGCCTCCACACCCTATTTTCGTATCAAAGAAAAAATCCTAGAAAAAGTAGGTGAAGAAGCCTCCACAACCTCCCCAAAACCCTAATTTTGAAGTCCCAACTCCTTACCTAGCACCCATGCTTTGATTTTAGCCTAAAAAACACCTAAAAATCTTTCAAAAACATCCTAGAATCCGTAACAAATTCAAAGAATCCAGATTCAAGAAGGAGATACCTTGCCTCGGAGATCAGAAATCAGATCCGAAGATAGAACGAAGCAAGGAGTACGGTATAAGGAGTAGTTTCACCAGATCTGAGGGAATAGAACCTTTGCGTATCGAAGGTAACGTTTCTGTTATATTTTTATCTAGGTTTTTTCATTAGCAATGTAGTCTTATTTGAGATAAGTAGAGACTGGCATTGGCCGGGCGGGGTTGGTGCCTAACACCTTCCAACCCCGTAATGTGATCCCCGGATTCAGTTTTTCTGTAGTAGATTAGTTTTTTATCCATTTTAGAGTCAGTTTGGTTCCTATATCGTTATAACTAGGTGGCGACTCCCAAACCTCAAGGGTCAAAAGTGGATCCGCTTACCCCGCGGATCGATGACGCTTTTAGTGACGACTCCACTGGGGACTATTGAGGATCAAACTTGAAAAACCCCAAGTATGGGAGCATTGCCAAGATGACCTAGTTTTTTATTATTATTTAGTTCGATTTATTTTATTTATTTTTTCTGTTTATTTATTTTTGTGACTTGATTGTAGATGATTTTGGGTATTGTATTTTTTTTTCCAATTAAGGATCACTTTTTGATGACCTCTAAATAATGAAAGATTCAAATTGACATATGAAAATGATAGAATGATGAAGGTTGGGACAGTAATGTTAAAATATTTTTACAAAACATTCTACTGAGAATTAAGTTTGGAAACCTTTTAATAAAATGTAGATCTCATCGAGTAGATTAATTTAGAATCTGAGTTCACTCAATTTCGTTATCAGAAGCCTTAGATATCATCGATGCAAGTTCAATCTGTAAATCTGGAATTGTTGTTGAATGAAGGTTGGGACAACAATGTTAAAACGTTTTTACAAAATATTCTAGTGAGAATTAAGTCTAGGAACCTCTTAATAAAACGTAGATGTCATTGAGTAGATTAATTTAGAACTTGAGTTCACTCATTTTCGTTATTGGAAGCCTTAGATATCATCGATGCAAGTTCAATCTGTAAATCTGGAATTATTTCTGAATGAAGGTTGGGACAGCAATGTTAAAACGTTTTTATAAAACATTCTAGTGAGAACTAAATCTAGGCACCTATTAATAAATTATAGATCTCATCGAGTAGATTAATTTAGAACCTGAGTTCACTCGATTTCGTTATCGAGAGCCTTAGATATCATCTATGCAAGTTCGGATTGTATTTTCCTAATTCACAGAAAATCCGAATTTATCTAATGTTAGCACAATTAATGTTCCTGAGAGTGAACTCATCTCAACCATTGTCATTTTATCATCAATGTAACATCTATTGGAATCTCAATTTATTTTGGATCACCCAAAAGTGATCATAGATTGGACCTTAAAAATTATAAAAATTGTGCTTATTGCAATGTTTGTTTGATCAATTATTATATGCTATGCTCATTAATTGATTTGCCATGATCTTGATAGATATTTTTTGATGTGCATGCTTTGATCTTAATCTTGATGTGATGAATTATGTGGGTAATATTCATATGATATTCATGTTGTGATTGTTTGATCAGGCCTATGGACCCATTTATTTGAAAAGGCCCCGGGCACACCCCACCCTGTGTTGCACACACCACATGCACGTTTACTGTTTTGCACACTTACACGTCTTATATAGCCAACGTGGCAC
Source organism: Akebia trifoliata (assembly GCF_017979445.1). Lineage (NCBI taxonomy): Eukaryota > Viridiplantae > Streptophyta > Magnoliopsida > Ranunculales > Lardizabalaceae > Akebia > Akebia trifoliata. Next base: position 33,019,877 of record NC_141376.1, read on the forward strand.
TAGTGTGTGGCCCGATCTCTTAGGAGATGCGACGTCATTCATGAAAATCATAACTCCAGTCACGTACCTTAGGGTATATCAAACTGGAGCATTAATACCGTGTGATCAGGTGATTCTGAGAGGTATATTGATACACCCAAACTGGAACGACCTGAGCCTTTGACCTATTGTGAGCCACACAGTCACATGTCCTGATTGCCAACGTAGTACTAGTACGTGGTCGGTCCCCTCGTGGGATGCCAAATCATTTATGCCCATAGGTATGTAAAAGATAATCTAAGTATATCAATTGCACTTCTTGGTCAAAATCGGTGCCTAAGAGAGATCTTGCCCCGCTGTACCCTACTGTACGAAGGGGATAGACTACGTCTATTCTAGACGAGAGGTATTTAAGTGGGCCCTTGCTCAGCATTGTGCGCCACCTCTCAACTGGAGGTCAAACTGGCTGTTTTTGTCCCCAAGGATCAAAAATGTTATTTTTGGAAATAAAAATGGGTGCACCAACCCAATAAAAAATCCATTTTAAACTTGACCCAGTCCATCTCGATCCATCGATCATTATGGGCCGAGCCATTTGAATCAAAATGAAATTCAAACTTTTTTCTGATTCAGATTTTAAACCCATTTTAAAAGAAGAAAAATGTTTCTAGAAGAAAAATATTTTTCAAAAGAGAAATACTTTTCAAAAGTAAAATATTTTTCGGAAGAATAAGATTTTCCAAAAGGAAATGCTTTCCAAAAAATTTTTCTAAAAGAAAATATTTTCTAAAAAAAAGAAAAGGAAGAAAATATTTTTCAGAAAAAAATGGTTTACAAAAAATCTATTTTTGCATGAAAAATTATTGAAATATGTTTGTGGAAGTTGTTATTCAATGAAAATATTATTTATCAATATTTTTCAAGAGTGCAATAAAATTATTTTTCTGAATAATCATTACATTAATGAATTGTTTAATGGATTGGTGCACAAAATTCAATAAAATCTCAGAGTTCGTTTAAAATGTTATCAAGGGGGTAATCCTGGAATTGATTAAATTCACCTTCAATGAGGTTTAAGGGTTATCATTATATCTAAGCTCAATCGTTCATCGTCTAGCTAGGGTTGTAAATCCGGTCAGTTAGAATAAACGTCAATATCAAGTCAACAGTGAGAAATGACCTCAAAATTTCTCAACATCACCCAGTTGTTCTTTGAAGATCACAGTGCCTCAATCATGCCAGTTGTAAGCAATGTCTCAGTCCTCAGTCCTAATCAAGCTCGATGTGGGTAGTTGTCTTGAGTTTTGATGAGTCATTTGGGTTAGCTCGAGTCCTTTTTTTCAGCAAGGTCATGTCTTCTTTAAATTGAGTCTACTCTTTTCCTGTTGAGTCGAGTTAGTTTATCGAGTTTATAGAGGTGTCTGTTGCCCCTTCTGAATTTGATTGGATAAAGAAAATTTTCGAATACCTCGAGCACATTAACGAATTAACTAATAAGTGGCTTCAAGGAGAAATTCCTCTAATAAGGAACCCCCTCTTGAATGAGAAGATAAATGTCTTGCTCGAGGAAGCAAAGGTCATTGATCTCAGAACAAAAATAATTCCCAAGAAATTCAGATTGAAACTAACTTATCCCTAGAGGAGCACAAAGAGATGATGAATTTATTCAGAAAATTCAAAAGACTTGCTTACATGGTTCTAGAGGATATGTCGGTTAAATTTGGAATGTTGTTCAACATGAAATATATACCCATCCTAAGAGAACACCACAGATACAAACCAGAATAGACTCACATAGTCAGAGGAGAGATTACCAAATGTATCAGTGTGGACTTTTAAAATCGATAGAATAGTTGCAGCAGCCAATAAAAATCTCAAGACAATCATCGTGAAAATGTGTCAATCACACATCACGCCGGGATTGGCCAGAGAAGTTACCATTCACGTTAGGGACATATTACACTTCAATACAGTCTTCCACTGGAGTCATTCCTTATTCTCTAGTGTATGATATGGAAGCAGTCTCACCAGTTGAAATGGAGATCCCGTATATCAAGACAGTCTCACCAGTTGAAATGGAGATCCCGTATATCAAGGATTTGATGGAAAGTCAATTGTTAAAAACAAACTGAGTCTGACCTTAGAACAAAGAACTGAACCTGACTGAAGAAAATAACCTAAAAGCTTTGTACCACGTGCAGGCTTATCAAAGAAGAGTCGTCCGTGCGTTTGACAAAAAGATCAAGGCCCGTTACTTACAAGTCGGAGATTTGGTACTCAAAGAGAAATCAGGCACTTATTTTTGACCCCAGAGGGAAGTTCAAACCTAACTGGGGAGATCTGTTCATCATAAAAAAATATTACCTGGAAAAACTATCAGACTTCAAGACCATGATGAAATCGAACTATCAGAGTCAACTAACTTTGACTAGATCAAGCGGTACTACATTTAAGGAGGTCATCTTTGGTCGAATCAATTTTTCTACTACCCAGTTCAATATCTCATTTTTCAGCCCTTTGCAACGTTTTTCAAAATATATATACAGTTTTTCTTTCTCAACCCGATCACCTAACCCAGGGGAGGAAAAAATTCGAACTACGTCTTGGTCTGATCCCAAAATTCTGGGGTACGTAGGTAACCTGAGAAGTTACTTCAGGCCCGACCACATCAAAATAAAAAAATAGATTCCTTGACAAAAAAAAATCTAAAAAGAAAAAATTCAACCAAGGGGCATTTTGGTTTTTAAGCCTCAAGATTCCTCTTTTTTTATACCTAGTCCTAAGCCTACCCATAAAAGTCCTCCTAAGTACTGTGCGAAAAAGTTAAGGAATATAGTAAAGCTGATCAGACAGTAACTCCAGAAGTTTAGAATGAAAAAAAAAAGTAAAAAGCCTGCTAAGTTGAAAATCCGAAAAGGGCGGCTTAGGCAAAAATTAAGGCGAGCTCGCAAGGTTGAAAATCTGAAAGGACGACCTTGGCAACAATTAGAGCAAAGAAAAGAGAAAAAAATTGTAAGTTCGCTAGATCGAAAACCTAAAAAGGTGATCTAGGCAAAAGCTAGAGCATGCTCGCTAGATTGAAAACCTGAATAGGCAATCTAGGCAAAACTTAGAGCAACGAAAAAATAAAAGAAAATCTCCGTTGAGTTGAGAAGCTGAAAAGACAGTCCGAGCCGAAACATCAGAAGTCCGAATAATCAAGTTTCAATACCCAGTTTGAATCAAATATAGACTCAGTGGATACAAGTATCTCGTCTATGATTGATCTGAAGAGTTTCATGTCCCTAAGCGAACCGACGGGGAGAAAGAACAAATTCTATGATGAATTTCAGAAAAAAAATATTTTGTTCCAATTTCTTTGAGCCTGACTCAAAATCTTCAATATAAAAAGTCAAAATTAAAAGTTAAACCTTTATTGCGCTTACGGTAATCAAGGATTTCAAATTTTCATAACAAGGGCACTTCTTTTTTCTAAAAAGTACAGTTTCCCCCCTTACACTAGGGGCAATTGTTTTCAGATTATTTTCAGATTGGGTTGAACTTGTATTAGCCCGAGTTAGGTAGTTTTGGATAAAAAAATAATAATAATTACATAAAAATACGTTATATATTATTATATAATCTCATATTCAGATTAAGTTGGGTTATCCAAAACCCCAACCCCAGCTCAGCTCTAAATATGCTCGAATTTAATTATTCTAACCCCAACTGAATACATGTTTTACATAACTCAGCTCAGGCTCGCCCATCAATCAGGTTGAGCCTGATTGAACTGCCCAAGTTTTAGCCCTAGATTCAGTGAGTGAGTAATTAATCAAAACCCATGTGTTTATTCATGGATGAAATTACCTTTCTTACCTCCAAGAATTAGATATCCATTAACCTCGTGAAGAGGGCTAATTTCATCAATTAAATTGAGAATCACCTCTCTTATGGGCTTTAAAACTTAGTTTTTCATCTCGACTCGTTCATGGTTGAATCGAGTAGTCTCAGACGAGATAAACCCCTTAACTCAGTTTTAAGTTTATTTATTCATATATATATATATAGGGTCCCGTTCGCTGGCTAACGGATTGGCGAACTGTTTGGCAAACTTTTGTGGATCGTTAGATATAACGAGATCTGATGGACACGATTATATCTCGCACGATCGGTTTAAGTTATAAAATTATAAGCTTATTTACACCGTCGTCCCTCAATTTATCACTATTCTGTGCTTCCTCCCTCTTCTCTTTAAACCGAGAGAACGAAATAACAGAGTTCTGTCGAACCCTCTTTCTCACTGAAACCTTCTCTCTCATTCACTCTCACTCTCGCTCTCTAGCTGCCTCTCTCTTACTCTCTCATTCTTTCTCGCTCTTGCCTGAAATCCTCGTTGAAACCCTTTCTCACTCTCTCATTCTCTCTCGCACGAAGACAAACGACTGTTATTCCTCCTTGCAACTCCATTTCACGAACACGAACGGCTCGTTGCAACTCCATTTCACGAACACGAACGGCTGCAACATCGCTGCAAATCTCTTTGTAGTTGAAAGAACTATAAGTTTTTTTTTTTTTTTGGAATTTTCTCAAACACTGTTATGAAATTATTCTGTGAACATGAATAATTTATTCATTCATGAAGGAAAAAAATCCGGAATTATTTATTGTGATATGATTTCCAATTTTATTTATTGTGATTTGATTTGTGATTTTATCAAGACAAAAAATCAAGAATTATTTAGAAGTTTTTTTCCGATTTAATTTTTTTGGGTTATTTATTTTCTAGCTAATGAGAAGTGTTCATGTTGAGTTTTATTTTGAATTGGGTTTCTATTTTAATAGGATAATTTGTGTGTGATATAGTGTTGGTATGTGTTGTTATTAGGGTATCATGAGATGGTGTCTTGAGGCTTGATGAGTGGTAAATGGGTATGTTAGGTGTTTGATAATATGCCAAGACCAAGTAAATTACTGTTTTATTTTGGGTATTGTTTTAAAGTTGAAAAGCTATGGTGGTTTTTGGGTGTTGGGTTATGAGTGGTAAATGGGTATGTTAGGTGTTTGATAATATGCCAAGACCAAGTAAATTACTGTTTTGTTTTGGGTATTGTTTTAAAGTTGAAAAGCTTTGGTGCTTTTTGGGTGTTGGGTTATTAATGATTTAATTAATTGCTAGGTAGGTTAATGATGGTGATGTTATTATATTTTGGCTCTATAATTAATAGTTATGTTCGAGGGTTTAGTTTCAATTGTTTTAAGTTTCTATAATCTATAAGATTGGGTGTCGGACTTCGGATTCAGTGTTGGTAAGTGATTCTTCTAATTCTAGTTGGATTTGTTAAATTGAATGGTTAGTTAGAGTCACTATAGTGAGGGTTAGTGTAAGGAAGGTTTGTCGTTAGACTTCATAATTATAGATTATTCTATGGTGTTTTAGTTGCTTAAAAACTTTGGTTGAGTTGAGTTAATGGTGAAGAATGAATATTATTGTGCATAGTGGGAATGTGTGATGAAAGAGAAAAACAATAGATAAAAATTTGATATGAGGTTTGGTATTGTATTTCGTCAAAAAATAAAAATTAAATGTAAGTAATTATATTTTATTTTAGGGTTCTGCAGATGTTAATTTTTTTTTAAAGCTGGTTAAATATGTTGGAAATGTAAGAACTTGCAAGAAATTAATGACTTCTTTTATACGATTATTTCATTCATAAACACTATGAATTTTGATTTAATATGTGTATGATTTACATAATTTAAATCATACATAGAATTACTTGTGTATGATCTTTTACGGTTTTGAATCTCATTTCATATATGATGATCAGATATAAAAGTTGATGTGATATGTATAGAATATTATTTGAAGTTGTGGAATTTTGATTTGATCAACTGAGATAAAATATCGGCCTATGGTTGTTAAAAGGACGGTAAACATTCCCTTGAATGAAAGATAGTTCAAAATGCTTCCTTTTTTTTAAGAATGATCTTGGCTTGAACAAGGGCGTAACGTGGGTGAGCATGTTATTCCATTGGCAAGGAGTTTCAAGAATATGAATATGGATGTTAAGTTTGGCAGCAATACTATGGTACATAACCTTCCGTTTGCATTGTTACTAAAATTCCATGGAAGCATCATTACGTCAATCTTTTTGCCACTTATGTTCTCTCTCTCTCTTTTAAATTTTTTTATGCCATTATACAACCTCATAACTTGTGCAATCGTTCTGCTGTTGAATCAGGATATGGCTGGTGTTGAAATGAAAGCAACAACTAGCGTAGCCAGAGAGGTTGGAAAGGGTAATCAATCAAAACCTTTAAGAGAAGAAACACGCAAGTACATCACAAACAGAGAAGAACTTGGGAAAAAATATGCAGCCGTAAGAGAACAGCTAGGTAGACAAGCATCCAATATCAAGTCGACAAAGAAGAATATAGCCCCTGCCACAGTCTCTTTGCTTAAGGCAGGCGACCTCAGAACCACAACACTAGGGGTTGGGAAGGTTTTACACTTTTCATTCTCTTATTTCCATACTAAAAATACGTTTACTTGCATTCATAATGAATTTTCAACTGATCTATGTTATGATACTTTTCGGCAGGTGTTCTTGGAATATATTGATACGTATGGGGCTTCCAAGGTGTGGGCAGGGTAGAATGAAAGAAGCATGTTAGTATGTTTTACTGCTGGTGTAAATGCTCAAAATGATCAAGAGATTGTTGAGGATCTTCAACGTTGCTTGTCTCACCTTTGCTTGAGAGAATAGGAAATGTGGCACTTCAAATGGAGGATAATTAGGTAGAGAATTAATTTCCACTAATACTGATTTCTATGCCTTTGTAAGAATGATTTTTTTTACCCATTTTAAATATCTGATGATATTACATCTCATGAATGCAGATGAAGATTGTTTTCGATTGCTTTTATGAGATTTCATCTCAAATCGGCAAAGAGGGTTGTGAGTAGTACGCGATTCAAATGAATTAGTCTCAATTTCATTTTATAGGAGTTTCTATGAACCAAGAGCCACACGATACTATTTGCGAGGTTTCAAATTCTAGTATCCTAACTTGGTGACTATGTTTATTTTAAGCCTTGCCATTTTAAGTCTTGTATCTTAACTTGGTGACTATATTTAGTAATACCTTACTTAGTTTGATAAATTATTTGTAGGGGTTGCTACTGGTCCAAATCAATGTGTAGAACTTGATAATCATGAGGTTCCTACTCTGTATTTTCATTAATTAGGAATAAACAAATTGAATAATAAGGGGATTGTATTTGTTGAATTCATTATTCAGTTTTATCTTTGCTTGTTTGATTTTCATAAATAAAACAATTATATTTGAATGATTTTCAAAGTGCATGGAGATCGCGGGAGTTAACTTATTCGATCATATTTAGTGTACTGGACTTGGAATTTCAAATGGTGATAATATTTGAGTGTTTGGTGAAAAGGTTCCAAATGATGATAATATTAGAGTATTTGGTGAAATTGAATATACGAGGCATTTTTTTTCTTCATGAGCTGAAACAAATGGGTGCATTTTCATCCTATAATCTCATAATTTTGGTCTTCCTTAGTGTTCACAAAAATGAATCCGAGGCTTTTGAGATCAACGGGAAGCTATAACCCATCCCTTCTACATAAGCTGAAACAAATGGGTACATTTTCATCCTATAATCTCATAATCTTGGTCTTCCTTAGTGTTCACAAAAATGATCCAAGGTTTTTGAGATCAACGGGAAGCTATAACCCATCCCCAAACGGTGTCAAATGCAACCCAATCATCCAAGTCATTTGCCACTAAGTCCAATTCCATACCCAACTGGATATGAACACACTTGACGTTGAATGGAAAAGTAGGCGTTCAGACCCACAAACTTTTGGTACAAGTGTGTATGATTAATGGCTGCAAGATAAAGAAACTAAGTGAAGTTCTTATCATACAAAGGTAGTGGTCCATTAATATAACACAAATGAGTTTATACTCATCGATATAGCATGAACACGTTCATCAAACCTACGCCTGTTTATTAGCAAAAATGCAGACTTTCATTCAAATAAAGAAAAATTAGAATTTGTTACTATAAAGATCAACAATGAGGAAATCATAATTTGCAGCTAGTTGTGACAAATGTCTGTGCTCAACTCCTATTGTGACCTCATAATACAAGTCATTGATGATGGATTTTCCTATCTATCAAACTTCAACGGAGTCCGGGTCAAAACCAATGGGCCATTGTAGAAAAAAGTTGGTGTAGATCCTGTGTAAACCAAGCGCCTATTGTGGGACACATATTGGTATATAATGCCATATAGGCAGTGCTTGAGGCCCATGACATTGAATGTTTCAATGAACTTCATATCGGTGACCCTGGCTTTGACACTGACAAACTGCTGGTACTCCTCCAATATAAAAGACAGACACCAATTCTGCAATTTCCTTAGGCAGCCCACGAGACAACCTGTGCGGTGCTGTTGATGCACATTTTGAATAAAAATGATTAATATCTTGCATTAGGCATTACTATAACAATATTTTTATAAAAGCTTGAAAGCAAACTCAGAACTCTCCCAAGTTACTCAAACTCAGTCAAAGATTTTAATAAAAAGCTAATCTAACTATATAAGGTTAATAGTGATATATGTTGATACCTATCCCTATTTGCAATGGATCAAAGAAGTTGCTTGCAACCAACAAGGTGTAGATGACCATAATGAGTGGATTTATATTATTAAACCCTTTTCCGAAGAAAGGGACAAAATCGCCGATCTTTCCCATTCTCTGCCTCATCAAATTAGAGTTTTGTAAACCTGTCATATTGGAAAGAAACAAGGATGTCACATCTAGTTATTTGTTACTATAGCTAAAAACTTAGAAGATACCATACAACATAACAAAAGTGAAATTATGTCCAAGAGTAAGTTATGGCTACGGAAATTAAAGCAAATAAATCACCATGAAGATGATAGGGGGTGGGAATAGAACATGTAAACATACACATTCTTAATGGTCTGTCCATACCAAAATGTACCTAAAAAGGAACGTGTAACAATTGATATTTCTATAAAACAGAAATAAAATTGCACACATCTTGTTACTGCAGTAGATGCAAAATGTTTAACTATGATAGATCTATGAATCTGTGATATATTTACACACTCAGTTTTAATGTTTTGCTTACACACTCACAGTTGATTCCAGAAAATTTGGTTACATTGACTCATTAAAGCCCAAACAGTACAAGATAACTGCATCAGCTTTCTATGACCTCCGAGCTTTGGAAATTACTGTTTTTGAACAACCTTGGATGCCACAAGGTGAGCCCAAGGAAGGACCCTTAGTAAGGGTGAAATCCTTACTTAGTAAGGCTAGTCAGATTCATATATTAATAGAAATATTGGAGAACTGGAAGGTAGAATAAAAAGTTAAACTATGGGGACATCATCCTTGCCCAAAAAAAAAAAAAAAAACAGGTACTGAATCATCCCATGTGAGCCCAATGGCCATGTGTGAACATAGACGTCTATGTACTTTTATTTAATAAGGAAATCTGAAGATTGTTATAATATTCTTAAAAGGTTGTGGTTATGTACACCGTGTACATCAGAGATATATATCCTTATGAGAATTGTAATTCTCTGTGAAGTAATAATAAATTCATTAGAATAAAATAGATTTTATTTAAATAAAAAATTAATTAGAGATTCGCCAGTACGCGTAAGCACACCACACCGCCCAACTTAACACGTATGTGTGTGTGTGAAAGCGCTCTCGATCCGTGGGGTGCGCGGATCCGCTTTTGACCCTTGAGGTTTGGGAGTCGCCACCTAGTTATTACGGTCTAAGAACCAAACTGACTCTAAAATGGATAAAAAACTAATCTACTACAGAAAAATTGAATCCGGGGATCACATTACGGGGTTGGAAGGTGTTAGGCACCAACCCCGCCCAGCCAATGCCGGTCTCTACTTATCCCAAATAAGACTACATTGCTAATGACAAAACCTAGATAAAAATATAACAAAAACGTTACCTTCGATACGCAAAGGTTCTATTCCCTCAGATCTGGTGAAACTACTCCTTGTACCGTACTCCTTGCTTCGTTCTGTCTCCGGATCTGATTTCTGATTTCCGAGTCAAGGTATCTCCTTTTTGGATCTGGATTCTTTGAATTTGTTACAGATTCTGGGATGTTTTTAAAAGGTTTTTAGGTGTTTTTTAGGCTAAAATCAAAGTATGGGTATTAGGTAAGGAGTTGGGACTTCAAAATTAGGGTTTTGGGGAGGTTGTGGAGGCTTCTTCACCTACTTTTTCTAGGTTTTTTTTTTATACGAAAATAGGGTGTGGAGGCTCCTATTTATAAAGTTTTTTTAGAAGCAGTAGGGTTTGATTAGGGTTTCTTTTAGAGTTTTAATTAGGGTTTTGACTTTAGTCTTATGAGATGGACTTAGTCTTTAGGGTTTTAATTTAGGGTTTTGACTTTAATCTTATGAGATTGACTTGATTAGTTTAGATTAGGGTTTTGATTTGATTTAGGGTTTTGACTTTAGTCTTATGAGATTGACTTGATTAGTTTAGATTAGGGTTTTGATTTAGGATTTTGATTTTAGTCCTATGAGATTGACTTTAATACTTTGACTTTGGTCTTTCTTGGTTGACTTTTAATATCTGGACTTTAGTCTTACTTGATTGACTTTAAGATTGACTTTAGTTTTACTTGATTGACTTTAATGTTTCACTTTACATTATTTAATGATTTATTTATTAATTTTAAAATTTTTAATTATTAAAGTTGTAAAATTACTGTTTTACCCTCGGAAAGGATTTTTAACGTTTTAAGTCATTTTTCAATGTTTCAAGATGTTTTGGAATCAATTTTTCATAAGGAATTCAATGGAAATGTTGGTTTTTATCATTTATGAAATTTTTTGTGTGAAATGGTCATGAATTTTATGAGGGGTATTTTCGTAATTTTATCGAATTTTGTGAAAATTGGCGAAGTGGTTTATTTGGTTTCGATTTGTTGTTTTATGTGTTTTGAATGGGTTTCCCTAAGCATAACGTAGGTTCTAGGGTTGTTTTGATGTTAGGGGTATTTTGGTAATTTGGTCATTTTTAGTGATTTTTATCGTGAAGCTTCTTTTTGGTTTGTAAGATGATGATTTCTATGTTTCTGGGGTCGTATTTTCCTAGCGTAGCATGGTTTCTAAAGTTTTGTCAGTTCGAGATACCTCATCCGGATTTCTGAAACATATCTGGTAACAAAATAAAGCATTGGAATGGACATCCATCATTGGGGAACCGTTGCGATCAGGTTGACGAGTTGATTAATCAGGCGGATGCAAAAATGGGGTGTCTACAGATGCCCCTCTTTGACAGATGGTTGAAGCAAACTAGATAGCAAATCTATTTCGGTAGATAGTGCGATATCCGAATGCCAAAGCTAGTGACAGTTCATTTTGCAGCCTGATTTAGCAATTCGTCAGGGTGTTCGGATCCTTGAACGTAAAACTCTCCCCGAACTAAAAGGTTGTCAGGTCCTTGAGCGCGAGCTCTCACTGGCGGCGTCAGATCCTTGAATTTTAAAGAATTCTCCCTGACTAAAAGAACAAATGTACAAGTGTGTGAACTGTGTGAAATCGAGTAAAATCTGAGTAAAACAAAATTCGAGAAAATTTGAATGAGATTTGAGATAAATCTGAACAAAAGTTGAGAAAGAGTTAAATGTTATACTCTACCTACCCTGGGTGAAAGAGTAATGAACTCATTTTTTGGGAAGTTTTACTCTACCTACTCGAAGTGAAAGAGTAATGAACTAAGCTTTTTAGGAGTCATACTCTACCTGCCCAGGGTGAAAAAGTAATGAACTAATTTTTTTGGGAAATTCTACTCTACCTGCTCGGGGTGAAAGAGTAATGAACTAATTTTTTTGGGAAGTTCTACTCTACCTACTCGGAGTGAAAGAGTAATGAACTAATTTTTTGAAAGTCCTACTCTACCTGCCTAAGGTGAAAGAGTAATGAACTAATTTGTTTTGGGAAGTTCTACTCTACCTATTCAGAGTGAAAGAGTAATGAACTAATTTTTTTAGGAAGTTCTACTCTACCTACTCGAGGTGAAAAAGTAATGAACTAATTTTTTAGGAGTTCTACTCTACCTACTCGGAGTGAAAGAGTAATGAACTAATCTTTTTGAGAGTCCTACTCTACCTGTCCAAGGTGAAAGAGTAATGAACTAATTTTTTTTTGGAAGTTCTACTCTACTTACTCGGAGTGAAAGAGTAATGAATTAATTTTTTCGAGAGTCCTACTCTACCTGTCCAGGGTAAAAGAGTAATGAACTAATTTTTTTTTTTGGAAGTTTTACTCTACCTACTCGGAGTGAAAGAGTAATGAACTAATCTTTTTGGGAAGTTCTACTTTACCTACTCGGAGTGAAAGAGTAATGAACTAATTTTCTAGGAGTCCTACTCTACCTGCTCGGGGTGAAAGAGTATTGAACTAATTTTTTTTTTTTTTTTTTTGGAAAACAAACGGGGGATTAACACTGCATTTGATTCTTTCTTTAAAAAAAAAAATAAAGAGTTGAATTTTATGAAGGTCCGATCAACATTAAAACTTGCTTTTGAACCTTAGGGGTTTTCAACAAATTGCTATCAAGAGGATTAGAAGTTTTGGAATGGGCTGATTTTTGGTGAGGATGATCTCTATGGTGAGGAGATTATCCTCACCAAAAATCAGCTCATTTCAAAACTTCTAACCCCATCAAAAATGGTTTACAAAAAATGGACGGTCCACGATTTTTCAACTTGTAAACATGGGACTAAAAATTTCGGAATGGGCTGATTTTTGGTGAAGATGATCTTCTAATCATAGAGATAATCCTCACAAAAAATCAGCCCATTCCAAAACTTCTAACCCATGTAGGACAAAACACGTTTGTTAAAGTGTAGGGTAAAGCTTAGGGTGTTGAACATTTCCCATATATATATATGTAGTGTTCAATGACTAACTTTTTGGCAAAACATTTTTCAAAACATGAGTTAGAAGTTTTGGAATGGGCTGATTTTTGGTGAGGATGATCTCTACGGTGAGGAGATCATCCTCCCCAAAAATCAGTTCATTCCAAAACTTCTAACCCATGTTTACAACTTAAAAAATCGTGGACCGTCCATTTTTGTAAACTATTTTTGATGGGATTAGAAGTTTTGGAATGGGCTGATTTTTGGTGATGATGATCTCCTCACCGTAGAGATCATCCTCACCAAAAATCAGCCCATTCCAAAACTTCTAACTCATGTTTTGAATAATGTTTTGCCAAAAAGTTAGCCTTTGAAGGAGATCCTATATACATATATATATATATATATATATATATATATATATATATATATATATTTTCAGCAATAAACATTTTGGCAAAATATTTTTCAAAACATAGGTTAGAGGTTTTGGAATGGGCTGATATTTGGTGAGGATGATCACTACGGTGAGGAGATCATCATCACCAAAAATCAGCCCATTCCAAAACTTCTAACCCCATCAAAAATGATTTACAAAAAATGGATGGTCCATAATTTTTCAACTTGTAAATTGGGACTAGAAGTTTTGGAATGGGCTGATTTTTGGTGAGAATGCTCACCGCAGAGATCATCCTCACAAAAAATCAGCCCATTCCAAGACCTCTAACCCATGTTTTGAAAAATGTTTTGCCAAAATATTTGTCGCTGAACGGACCATATATATATAATATATATATATATATATATGGGGACAGTTCGAGGGATGTGCTGAAAACCAGCTGAAAAACAGACGTTTGAGACACGTTAGATCTGAGAAAATGGACGGCGCAGATTGTGCAAAACGTCATTTTCAACTAAAAAATGAAGTTTCTTTTATTTACAAAAAACTCCCTCCTATTTTCTGTTTTTTCTAATTTTTTTTTTTTTTAACTAACGATCTCTGTTTTTTCGTTTTCTCTCTGGACTGAAAACCCATTGCTGTTGTTTCATTAAACTCCCTTCGTTTTCTCACTCAACGGACGACCCAACCTTCGTTTTCCTTCGAATACTGAAAATCATCTATGAAAATCATCATAACTAGGCCAAACAAGGCACTTGTTAAGGAACTGAACACCCCAGCCATACGAGCGAAAGATCTCTATTTCCCTACACAATACTCTCAATCAACATGGGGGCAATTTAAATCTTGCCTTTGGAAGCAATGGTGGACTTATTGGAGAAGCCCCGATCACAACCCCGTTAGAAACTGCTACATCATAGTTGCCGCTCTCTTCCTCAGGACAATTTTTTTGGAAGGTTGGCACTAAGAGGTCAGTTTCAATTTTAGCTCAATAGTCAATAAAAGATCAATCTTCACTTTCGATATAATTTGATCTAAAACAATGTAGCTGTCTATGATTCAGAGAGTCCTCAAATGATCTGATGATCATAATTGGAGCCATGTATATTGCTGTCCTGTTTGTTGGTATCAACAACAGCTCAACCGTGCAACCAATCGTTGTGGTTGAAAGAACAGTGTTTTGTCAAGAAAGAGCGGCTGGGATGTATTTAGCCTTACCATATGCTATTGCACAGAGTAATATAGATAATGAAAGCTAATGTTTAGTAGTAAATTGGGACTAAAAATTTCTAAATTCAGTTTTTAAACATTTTTGGTGCAATGTAGATGGCAACTGAAATACCATATGTATTTTTCTAAACTACGTATTACACTCGTATATTCAATGATGAGCTTCCAATGGACGGTAGTGAAATTCTTATGGTTCTTTCTCATCTTCTTTTCCTTCCTATACTTCACTTACTATGGAATGATGACTGTCTCCATAACACCAAATCACCAACTTGCATCTATCTTGGCCGCTGCTTTCATAGCTCAATCGATAGATGATTTTCATTATTCGAAGGAAAACGAAGGTTGGGTCGTCCGTTGAGTGAGAAAACGAAGGGTGTTTAATGAAGCAGCAACAATGGGTTTTCAGTCAAGAGTTCGTCTGTCGAGAGAGAAAACGAAAAAACAGAGATCGTTAGTTTAAAAGAAATTCTGTTTTTTAGTTGAAAACAGAAAATAGGAGGGAGTTTTTTGTAAATAAAAGAAACTTCATTTTTTAGTTGAAAATGACGTTTTGCACAATCTGCGCCGTCCATTTTCTCAGATCTAACGTGTCTCAAACGTCTGTTTTTCAGCTGGTTTTCAGCACGTCCCTCGAACCGTCCCCTATAATATATATATATATAGGGTCCCGTTCGGCACCCTAAGTTTTACCACATAACAAACGCGTTTTGTCTTACATGGGTTAGAAGTTTCGGAATGAGCTGATTTTTGGTGAGGATGATCTCTATGGTGAGGAGATCATCCTCACCAAAAATCAGCTCATTCCAAAACTTCTAACCCGATCAAAATTGATTTACAAAAAATGGACGGTCCACGATTTTTCAACGTGTAAACATGGGGCTAAACATTTTGGAATGGGCTGATTTTTGAGGAGGAAGATCTTCTAATCATAGAGATCATCCTCACCAAAAATCAGCCATTCCAAAACTTCTAACCCATGTAAGACAAAACACGTTTGTTAAAGTGTGTGGTAAAACTTAGGGTGCTGAACGAGACCCTATATATATATATATATATTATATATATATATATATATATATATGGGGGGCGTTCAATGGCCAACTTTTTGGCAAACTTTTTGGCAAAACATTTTTCAAAACATGAGTTAGAGGTTTTGGAATGGGCTGATTTTTGGTGAAGATGATCTCTATGGTGAGGAGATCATCATCATCAAAAATCAGCCCATTCCAAAACTTCTAACCCATGTTTACAAGCTGAAACATCGTGGACCGTCCATTTTTGTAAACTGTTTTTGATGGGGTTAGAAGTTTTGGAATGGGCTGATTTTTGGTGTGAATGATCTCCTCACCGTAGAGATCATCCTCTCCAAAAATCAGCCCATTCCAAAACCTCTAACCCATGTTTTGAAAAATGTTTTGCCAAAAAGTTTGCTAAAAAGTTTGCCCTTGAACGCTACCTTATATATATATATATAGGGTCAGGTTCAAGGGCCATGTGAGAAAACATGTAAGAAAACTTTCGGCGGTAAATAAAATTTTAAAATATGGGTTAGAAATTTTAGATTGAGCTGATTTTTTGTGAGGATGATCTCTATGATGGGAAGATTATCCAAAAAAAAAATCAGCCCAATCTGAAACTTCTAACCCCATTAAAAGTGATTTAGAATGTGGATCGTCGATTTTTTTTCAATTTTTATCACTAATTTGTAAATCACTTTTGATGGATTTAGAGGTTTCTGATTGAGCTGATTTTTTGTCAGGATGATCTTCTCATCAAAGTGACCATCCTTGCAAAAAATCAGCTCAATCCAAAACCTCTAACCCTTATTTTGAAAAACGAAAGTTTTCTTACATGTTTTCTCACATGGCCCTTGAACCTGACCCATATATATATATATATGGGTCCCGTTCGCCACCCTTAGTTTTACCACACACTTTAACAAACGCGTTTTGTCTTACATGGGTTAGAAGTTTCGGAATGAGCTGATTTTTGGTGAGGATGATCTCTATGGTGAGGAGATCATCCTCACCAAAAATCAGCTCATTCCAAAACTTCTAACCCCATCAAAATTGATTTACAAAAAATGGACGGTCCACAATTTTTCAACGTGTAAACATGGGGCTAAACATTTTGGAATGGGCTGATTTTTGGGGAGGATGATCTTCTAATCATAAAGATCATCCTCACCAAAAATCAGCTCATTCCAAAACTTCTAACCCATGTAGGACAAAAAACGTTTGTTAAAGTGTGTGGTAAAACTTAGGGTGCTGAACATTTCCCTAGATATATATATATATATATATATATAGGGTCCCGTTCAGCACCCTAAGTTTTACCACACACTTTAACAATATATAGGGAAATGTTCAGCACCCTAAGTTTTACCACACCTTTAACAAACGTGTTTTGTCCTACATGGGTTAGAAGTTTTGGAATGGGCTGATTTTTGGTGAGGATGATCTCTATGGTGAGGAGATCATCCTCACCAAAAATCAGCTCATTCCAAAACTTCTAACCCCATCAAAAATGGTTTACAAAAAATGGACGGTCCACGATTTTTCAAAGTGTAAACATGGGGCTAAACATTTCGGAATGGGCTGATTTTTGGGGAGGATGATCTTCTAATCATAGAGATCATCCTCACAAAAAATCAGCCCATTCCAAAACTTCTAACCCATGTAGGACAAAAATCGTTTGTTAAAGTGTGTGGTAAAACTTAGGGTGCTGAACATTTCCCATATATATAGATAGGGTCGCGTTCCGTAGACCCTCATTACGACCCCCTTTGCGACACACCGTTTTGTCTTATATGGGTAAAAATGTTTGCAATTGGCTGATTTTTTGTGAGGATGATCTCTATGGTGAGGAGATCATCCTGGCAAAAAATCATTCCATTCCAAAACTTCTAGACCGTTCGATTTTTGTTGAAAAATTATAGACCGTCCAATTTTTGTAAATCAATTTTGATGGGGTTAGAAGTTTTGGAATGTGATGATTTTTTGCTAGGATGATTCCCTCATCACAGAGATCATCCTCACAAAAAATCAGCCCATTCCAAATATTTTTGCCCATATAAGACAAACGATAAGTCGTAATGAGCGTAATGGGGGTCGTAATAACGCCATCCATAATATATATATATATATATGTGTGCGCGTGGGAAATGTTCCACACCCTAAGCTTTATCTTACACTTTAACAAACGTGTTTTGTGTTGCATGGGTTTGAAGTTTTGGAATGGGTTGATTTTTGGTGAGGATGATCTCATATTTACTCGGTATCCAGCTCTAAATATTGACACTACAACGATCCACGATGGCCGACGCACTATCATCAGAATCACTGCCGGAAGAAGCCCCGTACGCCGATGAGCATCAGGTTTCTCTCTCTTTCTCTCTCTCTCTCTCTCTCTCTCTCTGTATATATATATACACTCTATCTCTCCTCTTCTTCCATTTCTCTGTTCAGGAAAAACACTATGAAACCATCGAAATCCACGAATCATCCGAGACCGCCTACAAATCTTATTTCTTGAAAGATTTTTTTACTGTTTTTTTTAGGTTCTTGGTCTCCTTTCTATGATCCTTACTGTTGTTCTCCTCTGCTTTCTTGCTTTATTTTGATGCAAGAAACAAGGTTTTTTTTTTTTTTTAATGAGTGAGGAGTTTACAGGTTGAATTAGGGTTTTTGAGCTTCTTTCTCCAATTTGTACCCAAATCATTGTTCATCGATTTATTTGTTACGTGATCTTCCTTTCTTTTTAGCTATATTTTAGATAACAATGGTTACTTCGAGGGAACCAACCTCCATAAGAAAATTTTGGGCTAAAAATTCTGTATTCATTACCACATCAAAAAGATTTAAATACACGCCACTACTTCTCCTACATTTCAGCAACTACTCCAGTAACATAACACCCCATAACCCATAAGAAACTACCCCTAAACTACTCAATTACCCATGATCTAACTACCTATTCTAACTGCTTGCAATTATAACTGAAAGTAAAGAAAGAAGAAACTAAACATGAATAACGTGGTGGTCTAAACTGCTCCCACAAACCTGTTACATGGTAAATCATGTAACATTCCTCCCCCCTTGACTTAAACCTTGTCCTCAAGGTTTAATCCAGGAAATTGATTATGTAATTAGTAGAATGGCTCCCACATTGCATCAGCTTCATCTAGACCCTGCCCTTGCACAAGAACTTCAGTAACGACACAATGACCCCTTTTTACTAAACGACGATCAAGGATCATTTGAGACAGTGGTTTGATATTTCCCGCATCATCAATTGCAGGCAAGGTGGATTGGACTTGAGACTTGTCACCGAATTTCTTCTTTAAGCATGAGACGTAAAAGATGGGATGTATCTTTGCATTATCTATCAATTGTAAGCGATAACCAACTTTTCCAATCTTCTCCAAAACCTGATAGGGACCAAAAAACCTTGGGGATAATTTGATATTCCTTCGTACAGCTGTTGAAACTTGACGATATGGTTGAAGACGGAGGAAAACCCACTCTCCTACTTTGAATGATCGTTCTGTTCGGTGTTGGTCTGCCTTGTTCTTTCTTCTTTGTTGAGTAGTATGCAAAATTTTCTTGTGAACTATAGAATTTGGTCCCAACTTCGCAATGCTTGATCAATGGCCTCCACCTTAGTATGCCTTTGATGTAAGGTACTAAACGAGGGGGAGGTACCCCATAGATAACTTCATAAGGAGTTATTCTAGTTATTGAATGGGGGCTTCTATTGTACCAAAATTCTGCTAATGTCACCCATTTGAATTAGTCTGTGGGGCGAGCATTGCAAAAACTCCGTAGATAGTGTTCCAGGCATTTGTTTACAATTTCAGTTTGTCCATTAGTCTGAGGATGGTATATTGAACTTAAACTGAGCTGAGTACCTTGAAGCTTAAAGAACTCGTTCTAGAAATTGCTAGTGAATATTGGGTTACGATTGCTGATGATGGATTCTGGCATTCCATGTGACCTGTAGATGTTATTGAGAAATAGTCACGCAACCATAGGTGTCGTGTATGAGTGAGATAAAGGTATGAAGTGAGCGTATTTGGAAAGTCAATCCACCACAACCATTAGAGTATTTTTACCACATGAAGTCGGCAATCCTTTTACGAAATCTATTGAGATGTGAGTCCAAATACGTGTGGATATGGGAAGAGGCTGCAGCAAGCCAGCAGGGGAAATATTTTTAGCCTTATGTTTTTGGCATGTATCACATTCTCAGACATGTTTGAGCACATCTTGTTGCATATCCTCCCAATAAAAGTCGACTTTTACTCTTTTGTAAGTCTTGTGGAAGCCAGAATGACCCCCTAAGAGGTTATCATGCATCACTTGTAAGATTTTATCTTTTAGAGATGAGTGAGGATGTAGAAAAAATCTCCCCTTGTAGAATAGAAGGCTATCATGATCAGTGTACTTGTTGGGGTTTAGCAACCCAAGCCTCAATTGTTAGAGTTTGTCGCGTATCACAAGATCTTCTTGGTGCTCCTTCTTCAACTCTTCTATCCATGTGGCAATTGGAGTAGATAAAGCAGTTAATTTACCAGTCTCCTTCCTTGATAGTGCATCTGCAACTGTATTCAATCACTACTCCTATACTCAACCACAAAATCATAGCCAAGTAACTTAGACACCCATAATTGCTGAGAAAGAGTGCCTATTCTCTGCTCAAGGAGAAATTTTAGGCTTCTTTGATCAGTCTTCACAATAAACCTTCTTCCCCTTTAGTATGGATGCCATTTTCGAATAGCTAACACCAATGCCAACAACTCCTTTTCATAAGTGGAAAGGAAAAGGGATTTTCCCTTTAAGGTATGACTTAGGAAAGCAATTGGTTGACCTTCTTGTGTTAAAACAACACCAATTCCAAACCCGGATGCATCACACTCAACTATAAAATGCTTGTTGAAGTTGGGCAGCTCATGGCTAGCTTCAACTGTACAAAGGCTTCCATAGATTTCGATGACCATTAGAATGAGTTCTTCTTCAACATTGAAGTAAGGAGTTTGACAATTTTTTTGTAATCCTTCACGAACTTGCAATAGTAACTGGTTAACCCCAAGAACCCTCATAAAGATTTTAAGGACTTTGGAAGAGGCCACTTAAGCATACAAGCAAGCTTGTTCGGATCAGCAGATACACCATTTTCCGATATTATATGGCCAAAATACTCTACCTCTGAACATCCGAACCTACATTTACTTTCCTTGGCAAATAATTAGTTCTTTCGAAATATGCTTAAGATAGTTTGGAGATGAATTAAATGATCCTGCCAAGAAGTGTTGTAGACCAGAATATCATCGAAAAAACCCAATACATACCTTATTAAGTATGGCCGAAAGATCTTGTTCATAAGGCTTTGAAATATGGAAGGCACGTTGTAATGACCTTCGTGTGTGCGAAATGCAGTCTTGTGTACATCTTCCTGCTGTACTTTTATTTGATGTTAACCAGAGCGGAGGTCAAACTTTGAAAAGAACCTTACTCCATGTAACTCATCTAAGAATTCATCGATGATAGGAATCGGGAACTTTTCCTTGACAGTCTCAATAATTCAAGGCTCTATAGTCTATACACAGTCTCTACGAGCCATCATTCTTACGAACCAATATAACTAGGGACGAGAAGGGACTTTGACTTGGGTGGATTACTCCATTATGCAATAATTCTCGAACCAACCGTTTGATTTTGTTTTTCTGGTAGTGTGGGTACCTGTAAGGCATTACACTGATAGGATGGGTGTTGGGCAGCAAGGGAATACAATGATCTTGGGGTCTAGGTGGAGGCAACACAAATTTGCAAAAGCATATTACCTTTCCCATTGGAATTTTTTTTCACTTCCTTGCTACCAACAAACTCCATTTCCTTAGAGACTTCCCCTTTGAATATGTAAAGCTTCCCCTCCAAATTGAACTTCATGGTGAGATGAGCAAAGTCCCAAGTGATGGGGCCAAGTTGTTGCAACCATTGAGCTCCCAATATGACATTGCAACCACCCAAACTCAGCAAATAGAACTTGGTTGAGATTGGAATCCCTTCAATCACCACTTTTACATTCATACAACACCCTTGACAAGGCATTTTATCCCCATTGGCTGCTACTACTTCGAACCGGCCACCTTTAATCACTTTGAGCCCTACATTTTGAGCAATATTAGGATCTAGGAAATTGTGGGTACTTCCCGAATCCACCAACACCATTATTTGGGCCTTACCCAACAGTCCCTTAACTCTCATTGTTTGGGGCGTTTGAGAACCCATCATTGCATGAAGAGAGATTGCAGGTTGAAGGGCCTTACCCTACTGTAGCTCGAATACTAACCTCTGTAATCGTTGGGCCACCTGGGCCAGATATCTAAGCCATCTCACAATCGGGCTGAATACTAACCTCTGTATTCGTTGGGCCACCTGGGTCAGATAACTGATCCAACTCGCAATCGGGCTTAATACAAAGCGATTCTCAAATGTTCTAAGATCTTTCATTCCTATCTCGGTGCGTTGTCCACCCACCATAGTACAACCCCCCATTTCCAATTTACCACATGTCTCGCAATCCGTACCGCATGCCCCATCCTTGGAAACCTCTCCTGCTACCATTTCTCTATCACCTATGTCCAATTCCCCAAATACCCCTATTTCTCATCATTCTTTTCCCAGGCTACAGTAACCTACATCAACCACCCCACACGTTCATACACCAACCTCCCCCACATCCCCAAGCACAAGCTCACTCCCTAGGCAACCACATCACTCCCCTTTATTGTCTCAACTACCCTACTCCCATGAGTGCCTTCAACATCAAGCTAGCCCTACACAACCATCCACACTTATCACATCACCATCCCTCCTCATCCTCTTTGTTTGTTCGAAAGACTACCTCTATTACTGTTTTATTAGTGTATGTTGATGACATACTTGTGACAGTGTCAGACCAAACATACATTTATTCTCTTCTGGTTGATCTACAAAGTAACTTTCATATGAAGCACTTGGGTCCGTTGAGCTATTTTTTGGGGATGAAGCTTGCAAAACTGTCACTAGTCTTTTCTTGAACCAACGCAAGTATGCCCATGATTTAATCATCAAGGCTGGAATGCAAGATTGTAAGGTATACACCACTCCAATCCCCACAAAATCTTCATCATATACTACGGTTGACTCAGTCTTTGGAGATGTTACCTTATACCGCAGTATTGTAAGAGCTCTACAATACTTGACAATCACCCGACCTGACATAGCATACGCCGTTAACATGGTTTGCCAATATATGCACGCCCCGTTGGAGTCTCATTTTACGGCTGTGAAGTGCATCCTATGTTAATAAAAGGTACCATTCAGTATGGCTTACACTTTACGTCCAGTGCTCTACGCGTCAATGCCTACTCCGACGCCGATTGGGCTGGAGATTCTGTGGATAGAAAATCAATAAGTGGTTATTGTGTATTCCTTGGTGACAACCCCATCATATGGAGTGCCAAAAAGCACCAACAGTGGCCCGATCCTCTACTGAGTCCGAATACAAGGCTCTTGCATTGACAACAACTGAACTCACTTGGGTTTTCATGTTTCTTCGTGATCTACATATTCCAGTTCCTCATGTACCTCAAATTTGGTGTGATAATATATCAGCTATTTCATTGGCTTCAAATCCCTCCTTCCATGCCCGGACAAAGCACATAGAAGTAGGCTACCACTATATCAGGGAAAAAGTTGTTAAAAAAGAGCTTCAAGTTTGCCATGTCTCTACTTTAGAGTAGCCCGCTGATATCTTCACAAAAGCACTCTCATTGCCACTATTTTAACTGCTTCCTTCCAAGCTCAGTGTATTACCACCCCCGAGCTTGAGGGGGGCTGTTAGACTAGTATTTCTCTTAAGTGTATATGCTCACACCATAACTTTCTCACCAGGTTGTTTTAGATATTTTAGGTTGATTTTGTATTCTGATACAACTGATGCCATGTAAGAGATTCCTTCTCCTTTACTTTCTTTAAATAGTGTATTTGTGATCTCCGTGATTTAATAGAGAGAGAGTTTTCTCTAAAGATTGATCTCTCTATCAGATACCTTAATGAGTTGATCGATCCGATGGCAACAAATTAACATGTGATCCGGTTCTGGTATGAGGATGCGATTGACCAGAGAATGTAGTGATGAAAAGGGTAACTGCTTAATTTTGGATTAATCAATGTAGTGACACCATTGTGTGAACCAATCAGTGTTGGTCGTGTACCACGTAGTGATTGTTTGACACTGAGTCCCATATAATATACAATTTATTTTAGTGGTTGGGCTGTTATGTGAGTCTTAGGAAGACAAGTGGATTTTGAGCTATGTTGGAATTGGAACTTGTAACTAATGTAAGAACAATTTGTGGTGAAACTAGGAAGTTTCCAATTCCAGATCCTTTATTTATTTGAAAAATTACAAAACAGAGATTAATATTTTAATTAATTATCAAAACCATAATAATTTTTAAATTTTTTAAAAAATAACAAAAATTGATTTCACACATTGGACTGTCCAACATTTTTTTTAAATCGCTGGACAGTCCAGTGTTTTATGCTTTCAATTTACCGGACCCCATATTTATCTAAAATGCAGAAACACTTTCCTTACAAACTTGGTAAGAATTCAAATCTTACTAAGGGTTGTTGAGCTCAAATGGATTATCAAATTGGAAATTCAATACCACAATCTTCTAGATTTCGTAGAAAAACCCAAATTCTGAAAAATAATTCAAAAAAAGTAATTTCTTTTGGGCTTGATTGAAGATTTTGAAAATGGACAGCTACCAAACTCCCTAATTTAAAATTAAAATTTAGAGGTGAAAAATAATCTTTTTTTTAAGTAGATAGAATTTTATCCTCTACATCCCTGTGGGATCGGATCATGTTTTTGAATGCACTAGGTAAACTCAACGACCTTTAGTGGGATATGAAATCTTTCTTAGTTAGTAAGGCTAGGGGCCTTACTCTAATTTCTATTCTGATACACAGATACAACACGAGTTAGTATTTGTAAAAAATAGTATTTTTTTGGTAAATAATTAAAAATAAACCCTTTTCTGATAAGTTTTCATTATTTTTAACAAAATTCTTGTTTTTTTTTATTGATTAAGAAAAAAAATAAGGCAAGATGAACTTTTCTTTGTGGAGCTCAATGTTGAGTAGTCAATAAAAATCACATTCATTTAATGATTGTAGTAGAGATGGGGATGTCAAGATGATTAGTTTTTAGACAGGAAAATACGTGATAAAAAATGAGTACATTTGAGGGAAGGGGATTCAGGAATATCCCCAATAGGAGATACAATAAAGAAAGTTTAATTAAGATGATTTTAGACAATGGAAGGAAGGATCACTTCGGTTCAAGATGAAAGCTTTAAGAAGGTGATATCTAAAATGATGTGGATGGATATTGCAATAAAATATATGAGGACACATGCCTTTAGTAAAGATATGGCTCATGGCTTTGAATATCAAAATAGGATTCATGTTGCTAACCCAAGAGTTTGATTAGTAGTAGTAGTAGTAGTAGATGATGGTGACGATGATTTTAGCAGGGCTTAGACCCATAGCTCAATTGGTTTAAACACATTGCAAAACAACGTTGAGGTTGTGGGTTCAAATCCAGCTTACCCATAAAAAAAATGATGATTTTAAATTGTTTGCTGCCATCCACGGCTAAACTAAATCACATTGCTAAACAACTAATTGAAGTAAAATTAGTTCTTAACTTTTACATGCATATCTTGTATGCCAGTGGATTCCATTTCAGGTGACTTCTGTACATCATTCAGTGCTCAATGAAACTGGTTCACATGGATTCTTGTTTTCATCTTCTGCATCTCCTCGACCTGCAGAGAAGGAAGAGTTGTTGAAGATGAAACACAAGGAGATCGAGGAAATGCAAGATGTTATGGATAGAACAACACAAGAAGTGGAGAACCCAAAAACATTTGCTGTACAGGTGAGTGTATTACAAACTTACATTCATCTTTAACCATTGATTAGTGACCTTCACATTTCATTTCTAGATTCCTCAATCAAATGTCTAATACCATCTTGATGTGCTACAAGGTAATTTTATTGATGCATTTCTGTTAAAAATGAAGAAGAAAAGAGATCTGATCAATAAATAAAAAATTGGTCACGTAGATCTTGTATTTTGCCAGAATTCGTTTACGAATTTACAATGGGAAAATGTTTGTTCGCTGTAAGATCACTGAAGGAAAGGTTGGTCATAAATTTGGAGAGTTTGCTTCTACACGAAAACGAAGACCTATGAAAACTAAAGGAAATAACACTGCATCGATAAAAAAAAGGGAAAAAATAATCTTACTAATTGACCATGACAGAGATGAATCCAGCCCTTTAAAGTTTACAAGGGGCATAATAAGAGTTTGAACAATCAAAGTCTAAACGTGCTTGATTCTTAAGTATGCTTGGGATAGAGCATGGTCCATTTGGCTTGAGTTCGGATAGTTGGTGGCAACTGCGTCTATGAAAAACATTGGATGAGGTTGGATACTGGAATAGTTGAAGAAGAAGATCAAACTAATGAGCGGACTTTGCATCATAATGGATGGCAAATATCATTACAGCTTGATTTGATGTATAAATTAAAGGTACCACCTTTTCGAAAATATTTCTGTTTTCCTTTTAATCGGTAGTGGTGCATATCTTATATAAAGTAGCAACATAACATTTCTGTTACGTCTTTGTCTTATCTTTCGATGACTTGCTTCTTCTTGTCATGTGTAAAATTGATCTGGTTTTTGAAAAACTAGAAGACAAATTTGTTTTAAAAAAAAATCAACTTTAGACATTAAATTTCTGCTAGTGTAAATTTTTAGGATACTATAATACTTATCTAATGCTTTTTGTAATCATTTATAACTACTATTGTCTTATATCTTAGGAATCTAACATTCAATTGTTTCTGATGATCATCTAATATAAGTCAAATGCTTATGTAGCCTTCAGACATTCTTAAGTTCCAACAACAAATTTTTGATAACTCCCAAATTCATGCCTTAGAAATATAACTTAAAAGCTTTCACTGCATGACATTAATAATTACTCTCGACTCAATCCTAGGATCTAAATCTAACTTTAGCTGTATTCTACACGTCGAAAAT
Source organism: Akebia trifoliata (assembly GCF_017979445.1). Taxonomy (NCBI): domain Eukaryota; kingdom Viridiplantae; phylum Streptophyta; class Magnoliopsida; order Ranunculales; family Lardizabalaceae; genus Akebia; species Akebia trifoliata. The sequence continues at coordinate 33,046,610 of NC_141376.1, forward strand.
GCGACCAATTAATGTTGAACGGAAGCAATGAGTCACATGCGGCATTATACGCACACAAAAACGTTGTGGGACAACTATTATTTACAACTTTTTTTAACATTGCTTGGATGCCATCCATTTTACAAGATCCAATAGCATCTGCCAGTATTGTAGAGAAAGGTTGTTACTAATAGTTGTCCCCCGATCCCAAGCCATTTATATATATATATATGGATCAGGATCGGGGGACAAAAAGTTTGACACATTTTCTGGAAATATTGGTTAGAATTTTCAGAATGGGCTGACTCTTTTTTTTTGAGGATGATCTCTATGGTGAGGGGATCATTCTCACAAAAAATCAGTCCATGTATTCTAAGCATGGACATAAGTGATTTTCAACATGTCCATATTGAAAATATTGATCAGATTCAAAGTTGTAAAAGAGTTCTCACTATTACCGAATTTATGGTTCCCTTTCTGCCCATGGGCTCCCCCACTTTTTAAAACGGTGTCATTGGAATAAAGATTTACCTTTTCAACCTCCTTTTTCAAATGTTTATAAAAAAAAATTATGGTCCCCCCAATGTCATGTGTTAGGTCTTGGGATGCCCCACCTTTGGGGAGAAATGAAATTAACTTCTACCACCACCTTTCCACAAAATACCAAGAAAGGAAACAAAATGTAGCTTTACTTTTATGAGGGATCCTACCCAAATCCTAAACTTATGTTGGTGGCATTCTTCTAAAAGAAGTCCAATTTGACCAAAAGACCCTCGATACGGAAACTGTTTAGAGTTAATAACATATGTAATACATAGAATAATAGGAAATAAGAAAATGCTATCATGGAAGTATATATTGAAATATCTGGACATCTCAGGTCCTCTCATGCAAAGACATTGTGCTTTCTTAACGATATATGTTTGTTATATAATATTATGCAAAAAGAATCTGTTCTGAATGGCAGTTTTAGAATGTCCAGGACATATACATATAGCTTCACAGATACATAAATTGTCAATGTATAGGGGGTTTTGATCATTTTAAGAGATAGTTGACTAGGTTGGTTTTTCATTTTTTTTTTAGTTCTAATAAAAATTTTCTGTATCTATCATCACCAGCTTCTGGAAGCAGATGAATCCCCTATGGACCGTCCGGCAAAAACGGGGCATGTATAAGGCCTGAACTAAATATTGAGCGCATATTAAAGTCTCTTGTTGAGGAGGAAAGGAAAGCACAGGAACGAAGGAGAGAATTTGGGAAGGAAATGAAATCATGTGGGTTCACATTAATATTACACTTTCTACTAACTTTTTTTTTCTTTCTTCTTTTGTAAATTCTCTATGATTATTATTGAACTCCTGAAATTTGCAGAGAGCAAAAATTATATGGAATGAGCCCCCTTAATAAAGATGTGGATCTCCAAAAACTGAATGATTTGATCTCCGTTGGTAAGTAGGCTTAATTTCTATATTTTAATAAGTAATTTTGGGGTTTCAAACTAAAGCAGATCCTCTATGCTATGAAAGATGTGTAACCTATATTGGGTGATCTTGTTCTTCTCAAATCAGACATTTAGAGTTTATTGGATATGGCAGGTTTGAGAAAGAGCACGTAGCAGAAGCACTTTGGAGCAATGAAAACGACATTCCAAAAGCTATAGAGGACATGACAAATCTAAAACTGATTCTGATAGGTTTGTACTCTACATTCGACGGCCAAAAGCTTTGGAGCGATCGCAGCTCATCGTAGGAATTTCGCGGATGAGAATACAGGGTTCTCTTTCTTAAACTATAAAGTTGAGGGAACTGGAGATGTCTACTTGGGAAGTGCTTGGGGGGATTTCTCAAGCACAATATATTATCAGTGCTGTTTCAACAATATAAATCCCTTAGGATGGAATGATATGAGTACTTCATCAAGACGCGAGTAAGTGTTGATGATCCCCTAATGAGATAATCAATTTTCAAGTTTTGTATAGTAAAAAATTACTAAATCAACTATGTATTTTGATGAAATTAACCATCTTTTACTTATTATTAGGTAATTTTATTTCAAAAAACAGTTACTGATATCACATGTGACTGTAGAATATATATATTATATGATAAAAATAATTTTGTACAAAATTGGATTTATAGCTATTTTGAATATTTTTTTGAAAATAATTCTTCAATATGGAATATAATTTTGTATTTTTCAGGACTACGGTGTTCAAAGAGTACGACTGTAGGGGTGAAGGAGCCCATAAGAGACACCGGGTAGTGTGGTCGAATAAATTGAGATTTAGAGATGCAAGACCTCTTATGAGATTGAGATTTATCGATGCGGATCAATGGCTAAGGCTTTAATTCTCTGCCATTTTCAAAATTACACATTGGTCGTGTATTGAGGCATGTTTTTTCCAATAGTTCTTTTTTTTCTTCCTATACTTTTTTCTTTTTCTTTAATTTTATGGGGAGAATTTTGTTTACTTTTCACACTGACTAGATATTTAATTTTTCTTTAATCAATGGATATGGTAGGGTGTTGTTTTGGTATGATTATGAATAGTTATTTATTTATTTATTTATGTAAATAATTATTCAGTATTTCACTTCAGATTTTACCTCAAAGATCTGGAAAAAATCTATGGCCCACTGCCGCATCAGCATAGTGTTGAGAGCAGTGTGGAACGAAGTCAGTTTAGGACAACTCTATTATCAAATTATGAAATCAGAAAAATATTTTTTTTACATTATAAATCCAGAAAAATGACGGTCATTGACAGTCGTTTTTTTCTGACATTTATCAGATTAAACGTGACTCCTTTTAAAACGACTGTCTTGGACAATCGTTTATTGCGCATTATAATGTAGTATACATTAGAGAGGGCTTCGTAGGGTCTAGACCCAATAATTCTTATCCAATATGAGGTGAGTTCTTATGCCTTATTGCCAACATCTTCCCCCTACGTAAGGGTGCATTCCATACACGCATCACTTTCACTACTCTTTTAAGCCAAAAAGGATGTCAAGGGAATCCCTCAATTAATGAGATAATCCCATATTTCTTTGTAAAAATCAAGTTCCATCCTTTGGAGTATTCCATGGAAAAAATGGCATATGGAGTTTACATTGCATTGTACCACACACACAAAAATAGGTTATTATTTCATAGTCACGCCCACAAGTAGCTTCATTCCTTGTTTAAATAAGTGGCTTTATCCTAGGGTTCTCATGTTACTTGTGTCAACCTAGGACATTGGTCTACTTTAAAAATGGCTTAAGCTTAGATTTAAAACTTTATATATCATGAACCCACTTGAATGCATTTTCGCATTATACTAACTCCTTCATGAAAATCCTCAAAAGTGGCAAAATTGAAAGGCTAACCACCCAAGGGTGGGAGAATGGGATGCCTAACACCCTCCCCATTCTCTAATCGAGTCTCCTTACCTAGACCTTTGATTCAATACCTTGGGAGTCACTTTTCTTTAGAAATTGAGTCTCTAAAAAGATCTATTTTCTAGGTGATCATTCACACACTAATCTTAATGAATGGTGGTGACTCCAAAACCCAAATAGTATGAGATTTTCACATAAAATATAACATAGCTACCTGTTTCTTTGCCTTCCTCTTTACTTTTTCTTTTGAACTTTTTTTCGTTTCTTCTCAATTTCATTATGGTCAAAAGACATAGGGGGCTTAATACCTTCTTCCCAAGTTATTTCCATCTTCCCAGCCAACCATGAGCATCTTAGATATAGATTATGATATTATCCGTAAAATTTAAGTGGATAATTGAAATAGGTGTGCTTTTGAAGTTCTATGTGATTGACACATTCAAATAAAATTAACGATTTTTTTTAAAATGATAGTAAGATTGCTATTCTTTATGGAGTTGTATACTGTGCAACCAAGACACAACATGCTCATTACTAAGAAAAGCGAGGTTATGATACTGAGAATGAATGAAAGCACTAAGAAACAAAAAAAAAATTAAGAATGACGCATTAGTGAAAATGTAGGACTTTCCTTAAAAGGTTATAAACAAAGTGAAAGTTGGGATTTCCCTACTGGGGCTTCACTTGCTCATTATTAAAAGCCTTTCTATATTAAGTCACAACTCATAATGCTCTGTTATTAATTAATTCAAAATTATCAATAAATATTTTTATAATTCATATTTGTAATTAAGTTACAAATGAACTTTCCACTTATTAGTATTTAATAAATACAATTAATCACAATAACCCATACTGCTACCGAACCTTCATCTCAGAAATGGTTAGACCATTGAGGGAACAATTATCTAGCTTGTCTTTAAGTAAATCAACCTCTACAATACTTCTTCCAATGGAAAATGCTGGTTGTTTCGGAGTAGGCAAAAGCATGGATTCATTAGCAAACATAGAAACAACATCTAACATGGTGGGTCTATCAATTGCACTCTCTTGTACGCATAGAAGACCCACATGAATGAATCTCAACATTTTGTGTTTGGGACATGAATCTAACATTGGATCCATTAGTTCAACACCAGCTCCTTTTCCCCACAACTTCCCTGCCTGATGCAAGTTAAATTTTATTTGCTATATCAATCAAAGTCAAATACAGAAAATCAAGTGTTCATATGAAAAAATAGGATTTATGTTAGTAACTTACATATCCAATGAGTTTGAGATGATGTTCAAAATGAATGAAGCTCGTATTCCTTTTGCCACTCACAATCTCTAGCAATAACACTCCAAAGCTAAACACATCTGACTTCACAGAGAAGATGCCCTCCATAGCATACTCAGGAGACATATAGCCACTAGATCCGACCATTAAACAAAATATCTTAGCATTGGAAAACAACTTATGTATGTTGTTGTTAGTGTGTGAATGAACAGTCACAACTATATATAGATGTATGCTTGTGTGGGTATGTATGCATTAACGAGTATGTGATATATAGACTTTTAAATGTGGTTAATTTGCTTACTATGTCCCAACAATCCTATTTGTATTTGCTTCAGATTCCCTCAACCCAAAAATCCTTGCCATGCCGAAATCTGATATTTTTGGGTTCATTTCATCATCGAGTAAAATATTACTGGCCTTTAAATCTCTATGAATCACCCTCAATCTAGAATACTTGTGAAGATAAAGAATCCCTTGTGCAATCCCTTCAATGATGTTGATGCGTTTCCCCCAATCTAATAGCTCCCTTCCTTTTGGATCTGCCTCAGAAAAAAAATTGTACATTTATATACTGAAATTGTGTTTGATTCGTTCTTTATGGAGAGAGAAAACTAAACAAATAGATCAAACGATGTGCCATTGTGTGCTACAATTGCTTTCTATATTGACAAGTGCATTAAGAATTTTAGGTATTTAAGAAATCTCAGTCAGCCAAAATCATTGAATTTCTTGTGATGCACTTAATGTCATCACCAACAACAACTACATGCCTTTTCTAACTTTATGGGGTCGGCAACATTAACCATGTTTCACCATTTAAATATCAGTACGTAGTCGAGGCACGCATTTAATGTACTTGGCAATATAAAAAATAATTGAGTTTCACAAATAAATAAGTAAAGAAAGTCAAATAATGAATATAGTTGATAGAATTGCAAACCAAAGAGGAAGGAATCCAAGCTTTTATTCGGCATATACTCATATATTAACATCTTTTCTTCTCCTTCAATGCAATAACCCAAAAGCCTTACAAGATTTGTGTGTTGGAGTTTGGCAATTAGCACAATCTCATTTTTGAACTCCTTTAACCCTTGTCCTGAAGTTGTAGAAAGTCTCTTAACTGCTATGTCTTGTCCTTCGAGTAATTTCCCCTGAAATAATAATATATGTGTAATTTCTCATGTTAAGAAGACTTGGAAGATATAAAAACGAAAAGTTCAATAAGTGGGTAGGTAAATCACAATCCTATTAATTGTGTTTGATTCAAGAAAGTGCATATATCAACAATGGATTACAAGTTAAACAGCAATGGACTCTCCATTTCACAGTAAACTCAAAGGTCACATTTAATATGGTTTGGAGCTTGATCCCAATGATAAGTGGTCAAGTTCTTCATGCAGTAATCATCGTGGTAGATTGATAATTAGTTGGTTACCTTCAAGCCAGACTTTATTAATGCTACTAAGTCGATATCAGTAGTTCAACATTGAAATCTCTGAGACACCACGTTGCACAGGCCCAACTTTCCAATCAGCAATGATTAGTGCTTTTTAGCTGTTGAGTTTGAGCATTTTAATATATTGGGTAAATTTTTGGCCATTGGATTTAAGAATTT